>NC_034419.1:9111292-9407209 GCF_002078875.1 Numida meleagris | reverse complement strand
AAAAAAAAAAAAAAAAAAAAAAAAGTAATAATAATCCCAACCATGAAGTCATTTAGAAAGCACTCAGCGTCAGAATCTTTTCCTGATCTCAGTGGGATAAGGATTGAAAAGCACAGCAAAGAAATGCCCTTTGCAGCAGTGCTGCTCACCTGAGCAATCAGCTCTGTGCGCTGGCACTGACACTTGGTCCTGTGTCTGGCGAAGTTACGGCTTGAAATAATAAATCAAGAATGGCTTACCCCCTTTTCTACTTCCTCATATAAAAAAATACCTCAAAGGCACACTCTTGCACCAAAATTGTGTATACCTACTTAGATGTATATATACATGAATGCATGAAGAAAAAACTTGAAATAATTGTTGATTGTGTTTATCCTTGAGTATGACATGCTCAGTATTGCTCAACATTGGGTAGTGATGAACTGAGCATCCCTAAGGAAGTTTTCTTCTTTTGATTTGCTGACTTTGAGGTTTTTACCTTATAATAGGGGACCAACGCTCATTTCTTATCCTTATCACCTGACCAGCAACTGAGATCCTCCTTTTTTTTTTTTTTTCAGGCTTTCTGATGAAGCTGTGATGGTTGATGGTGTTACCCATGTGTCTGTCATTGAGCTCACCCTTTACTCTGTGCTTTGTATTAGGATTTCCAGTAATGCTGTCTCATTCTGTCCAAAATTGCTATTTCAGCAGAATCTCTTGTGGGAAGAGGTTCACTTGTGTCTTTGTGGTGCTATGTATTACATCCAAGGGCAATATGAGGAATGCATTTTGGCTAAATTGAGCTGTACCAAAGTTTTCTTAGAGAAGGTACTCTTATGGTTAAGGGCAAGGAAAAGTTCTGAATTGAAATTGCCTGACCTGTTTATTTTTTCACTTGATCAGTGGCTGGCAATCCCATTTGTACTGAAATTTCATCTCCGGATGTTTTTGCCACGGAACTGTATTCACCAATAGGTTTGGCGGGGGGGAGGGAGCATTGTGTGTTTTTTTCATTACATATCTCTAAGAGTATGTGTGTGTGTATGTATATGTATATAATTAATATTTGTTCTTAAACATAAGCCACACTGTCTGTTTCTCTACCCACTCCTGTACCAAGAAGCTAGCAAATTTATTTATTTTAAGATATGGCTTTATTCAAATTGATGCAGTGGTTGAACGCTGTTGCTTGCTTCTTTTTCCTTTACGTTTTCAAGATTTTTAGTTTTGTCCTGTTAAGAAAACTGTAGACCTTAGCTAGGAAAACTGTAGACCACATGTAAAGTGATGTCAAGTGTATGGAATCTTTTTCCTCTTTTCTTGGGTATTGAGTCAATCCAGGGTAAATACGGAGTTGGCTAATATGACATTTACATTAGTTGACTGTGTCCCTTCCAAAGCTTTCACACACCTTTTTGAGCTTTTTTGCAATCTCTTATTAATCATTAAGGCAGTACTGTGTAGGCACAGTAAAAGTAGCCCGGATCAGCTCAGATGAAGTGCGGGATGCTTGGGTAGTAGCAAGGTGGCAAACGGCTTTGTACTTAGTCAGCAAAGTAGCCCATAAGGAGAGTTTTCCAAAATTGCATGCTCTGGAAAAGATGGTTTGCTGCTCAGTAGTAATAGCGATCGCTGCAAAATATTCTAAGTGCCTGAGTTGTGTTATCTCTACTTCGGTTCGTTCTGGGGCACCAAAACATCAAGCTTTAATCATCAAGGTTGTATTCTTTACTGGTGCTTTCAGCATTTAATTAAGCAGTGATTAGTACTCTTTCATTATGCATCAGTTTATCTTAGTGATACATTGTTGGCTTATTGAATTTGGCTGATGCCTGGCAATTGCAGCAGGTTTTATTTTCTTGCTGTGCAGAACACTGAAGCTGGCAATAGAGAGGTGTTTATAGCCTTGGATTTTTTTTTAATGTTGGTCTTACCTGTTTTTTGGAGGAAAGTGGAAAATGTGAGACCTTTTTCCCCTGTGCGCCTCTCGGGTGTTGGGAATGACCCATGCAGCAGGTTGATCTGACAGCTTGCAGCTAGAATGTTTTTTCTTTTTCTCAATGTTCCTAAGCGGGGCAGTTCCACATATGAATAAAAATAAATATTTTTTTCTTTAAAAGCAGTGACGAGAGGGGGAATGAGGAGGGGGCCAGTGCAGTGGCAAACAGCTGAAAAGCAGTTCCTTTACTAATCTGTACTTTCCCATGTAAGGGGAAGAGATGGGAAAAGGACGTCCGTACCATTAAAAGCTTGCCTTGGTTGTTTTGTCGTGACGGGATAGGAATTAAACGTAAGGGAGCACTGGTGGTCTATGATTTAGAATGGTTTTTGGCAGGGGTGCAGGGTTGCTGGTATCTTGCCGCACTTCTGTTTATTTCATGTTGTCTGTTTGGATGTTTTTAAATTATTATATGTTCCGTTTGCTTCCAGATTTAGCAGTATAGAAGCTTGAATTCTACGTCAGTGATGCTCCTGAAATGCAGTAGGGTTCTCCGTCTGCCCAGTGCTGCTGCAGAGGGAATAGACAGTCGCTGCTATCTCCTGGTACTGCAAATGTCAAAGCTTTCGTTTTGCTGGTAAATCCCATCCTACAACATCTATGCTCTGCGATGTTGATTTCTTTCTTTCCTGGGAAAACAGACCTTTAAATCCAGCTCTTTAAGAGAGACAGCAAATCTTCTCATCGGAAATTTAACTAATTTTTCTAAGCTAAAGAGAAAATGTGTTTTTTAAAAATGAGTAGCTGTTTTTAAAAGTTACCCCCCCACACACACTTGCGGACTTTCAGGTTTTTTTTCCCCATGTAATGTCCACCTTACTTAACAAGACATTCCACAGTGGAAAATAATGTAAACATGTGCTAGCATTACTTTATTAATGGAGGGGGGAAAAAAACCTAAATACCCATTTATGAGATACTTATCTATTTTTTTACTTCCATGCAGACTAGTCGTTAAAGACAATTTCACTTTCTTTACTTAAGTAAAGAAATTGCTTTTTTTCCTCTAATCTATTTCAATTTTGTATTTTTATAGTACAGCAAGGCAATTTTTTCCTCAAAAGCAGATCAGCTGTGGCATTTTAAAGATAATTAATAAAATTAATTTACTGGGAATCCTTTCAGGAATTCTTTCAACAATATCTAATTTTGAAGTCTACAGTAAGTTGTCAGTAAGAATATATTTAATAAATTTCCTTTGTATTCCTCACCCACTATTATTACGCGGTTCTTCAACAGCACTTGTCTCAGTCATTTAATGTGAATATGGAAGTGGTTAGATAACGCATGAAGCGTATTTACTAGAGTCCAGTTACAATGAAGTTTACATTCTGGGTCCTCCATCCCTTGTTCTATCAGTCTAGCTTCTGTTGTTTAATTTGGAATCAATTGTTTTGAGCGTAGAAGACTCGTATGTGAAACAAGACCTAACAATATGTAGAAGGTAACAGGTGGGAATATACAGAAACTTGTACGAGGCGAAAGCATCTGAGAACAGCTTCCTGCAAAGGTGTATGTAATCTTTGGATATTCTTGATGTACTTCTGACATTTGTACCAAATTGTGCTTAGGAGTTGCTTCTCTTGGTCACTTGAGGAACTGTATCAGAGAGGCTAACTTAGCAAGTGCGGAGGACTTAGGTGGATGTCAGGCAAGTCGTTCCTAGCATCTGACCTGGTTGGGGGTGGCTCAGTGCCGGTGTTTGCTGCTTGGTAAGTTTTGCAGTGACCAGTGGTGTCTTGAGGTGTGCTGGACACCTCGTTCCTTTTCTTAGCTATGAAAATGTAAATATACAGGTACGGTATAAAAATTAGTGCTTTGCAGTTGATGTTACTTTCTTGTTTATCTGGCATTCTTAGTCTGTTGCATATTTCCATTACATAACTTCAGCAGTGCCAGCATTCCTGAGGGGCGGTCACATGAGCTTGGCAGAGCAGTGTATATTCTGAGCAGACTTTGTTTGCTGGCAGCTTGCTTCCCACTTCCCTGGGGATGTTTTCAGCCTCTGTTCTAGCTCTAGAATGTAGTTTTGGGAGAGCAGTCCTTAATTACCAAGTGAAACATTGGAGAGTGAATGCGTGTGGGATGAATTGCTGGGAGGGAGACCTGTTGCGCTTTTTCTTCTGCTGGCTCTTCTTGGTCACAGAAGCGCAGCTCTGGCCTCGGTGAAAGTTTTCATCTTGATTGATATTTTACTTAACCAACAGATGTGGCTACTTACAAACTTCGTTTACACAAAGTGCCACTACCAGTTGTATGGTGCGTGTCCCCCCGAGTCCGTAATTTTGTTTTATTCAGTTCCAGATAAAATGCTGGAGGACTTGTTCTGAATTATTCTGACATATCTATGATAATCTCAGCATGTTCTGCTTAATATAGGATTTGAATTGGACTATGAAATTACTTTGCAGGGCTGTGGTGAAGCACAGCGCCTCTCAAGATTCTTCAAAATACCTAAAAGAAAACCCTTTTAGTTACGAATTTGTGAGGTGAAAGGACCATAGGAAGGCATAAGGAAGCCCTGCAGCACTGGGGTCCAGAGCAGTTTGGAGTTGGACCAGGTCACTTGCACCAGTAAGTCTTTTAAAATAATTAGGTAGATCATTCAAATAATTTGAAAAGATTACTTAAATTAGTACTCAACCAGTGAAAATACGAGTATCTTCTTATGATGCTTATTCTGCTGTCAGTTAAGACATCTTTATATACTCACCATGTCTTAGCTTTCTCAGTTAATGAAAGCAGCTTTACCTTCCTTCCTACTGGTGCTGCTGAAAAAACTTAAAGAACTATTACTGTTTCTTTCTGTGGTTTTACGTCGTTAAACTTCAGGCCCTCTAGTCCAGTGTGATTTCTAATCTTGGCAAATATTGTCCAGTTTATTTAGTAGTTAAACTCTTAACTGCTTTCCTCCTTTACATCAACTTCTTCATTGCTGTGGGTTTTTATTAATTATATGAAGAATGTATTAATGTGAAGCAAATAGCACAGAACCTACAGCATCTGGATTGCTTTGTAGAGTTGTCAATTTGGATAGCGTATCTGGCACGAGAGTCTGTTTCATCCTGAAGTACTGGGATGTGAGATTTACCTGACTGTTGACCCCTGGGGACTATTCTGAAGTGAGCTGTATATCTTGAGCAATTCTACTCGGCAAGATTTTAAATACAAATAAATGCACTGTCAAAAGCTCTTCTAACGCCCTAGCAGAAAGCATGAAATAGTTCTGTATATCTGATGGCGGCTTCCCAGGAGAAGATCCCCTGGTGCGGTCTGGTGTGGCTTGATGGAATGCCGAGCCACGGAGAGCACCTGTATGTTCCCGCTGTGATACCAAACTGTAGTGCGTTGCCTGCCATGGACTGAAGGCCAGAGAACAGACTACAGAATTAAATCTCCTTTAGAATTTGAGTGTTGAGTCAAATCTATATTCTAAAACAAATAGGCATTGGAGCCTTCAGGGTTGCTGAAAACCTTGTTACAGTGAACTGAGTCTTGAGGGCCACCTTTTCTGTGTGGATTTATTTTTGTTCCTCGATCCAGCACTGTGAGGGATCTATTTTTTTGTTGGCATTTGGAGGTGGTGAGCTTGATTCTTAACGAGGTCTGCCCTTCCTTGGCCGACATGTTCCTTGCACTGTGTCTGCCTGTGGCATTCTGTGCCAATGGTGACTTACAGGGCACTGCAGCCTTGACGCTGTCCCCTGCTGCGAGCACGTGGGTGACTCAACTCGCTCCTCCAGGCAGCGCTGGGCTTCCCTGGAGAAGCACTCCTTGACCCTTTGTACTTTGCGTACAGTATCCGCCTTGCGGCCGGGCTCCAGCCCGTGTTTGGAATGCGTAGCTAACGCGTTCCACTTGGACCCGCCATTCCGTTCCATAATGTTAGCTTTAATTGGCTGTTTTAAACTTTCATGTACAATTTCGTCGTACACGGTAAATTACCACCCTCTTCGCCTTTTCCGAAGAGCAAGAAACTAGAATCCAGGCTGTGCTTTCCCTTGCTGCCTTTTACGGCTGCCCTTGAGGTCTTTCAGAGGCAGCACTGGTAGGTAGTGTTTCTGTTGGAGGACAGACCTCTTTTACTGGTATTCTTCCTCTAATCTCAGAGACTGTCTTTGAACATGGTTGTGTTTTTTCGATGGACTTTTGCTCTTGGACAAGATGTGACAATTCTATTTCCATTTCCAAGCAAGCGTCTCCAGTTTAGTATCTGTTGCCAAACTCTGCCTAATTTGGCTGGATATCCAATGTGTCCTCCAAGTGATATTTTTGTAAAAAAAAAAATAATAAATAAAAATAATAATAATAATAAAAAAAAATTAAAAAAATTTAATTTGGTTGTTTGCTTCAGAACAGAATCAGTTCTTAGCAAAGTTTGTTCTTACTCTGCATTAATGTGCTTCTATGTGCTTCAGAAGTGTCAGTATTTCTTGCAAGGGCGGAAAGAAGTCTCTCCTACTGTATGGGTTTTCATCTGAGCATCAGCTGCATCTAGTTGAGAGAAAAAGGAATAGTTTAGTTCTGTGAGGGGTAAAAAGTTGGCAGTAGTGACTGCATTTAAAACAAATCTTGCAGTTGAAGCTCCAAACAGTGATGAGCCTCTTGTTCATACTTGGTTTGAGTAAAGTAAAACAAAGCCTGCCTTTATCCTCCATAACGGGCTTACGAGCTCATGTTTCGGCTTTTCCTTTCCCCTCCCTTTCTGCCATGGATTCTCTTTTTTTCTTCTTTTCTTCTTTTCCTTTGCTAAACAGACAGTAACTCTCCACAATATTTTTAATCTCAACAAGACGTCCAGCGGCTGATGATGCACAAGACCTGCACCAACAAAGGCGGGATGATGGCGGGAGCATTCCACATCAGACGTTTTTGGCTGCAGATCCATCTCTTGTGGCCACTGGTTCCTCCCAGCACAGCGTGTGAGCTGCGGGCAGGCGGCCGTGTTCCATTGACTCCTGTTGTGTGCCTCCCCTCTCCGTACTGCGGGCTTCCCCAAAAAGTCATGGCTGGAGTCTTACGGTTTGAGATGAAAGAGCCCGTTGTCTTGTTGAATTATCTCTGTCCTGTCTATACTTAAGCAAAGCTGGCAGGTAAAAAACAAAGCAACAGAACAAAAGCTCTGTTATAGTAACATCATAAGCTAGATTAGAATAAAACTTAGTATTTTATTTATTTTTAGGCCTGCTGTCGCCCACCTAGCAGCAGAAGCGGACTCACAGGAGCTTCCTGCACAGAAGTCCGTTCACTGAAATAAATCATAAAACACGTTTCCCCTAGATGTTAAGAATGTCTTTAGTAATGGTATACAATGGAATTTTGAAATGATTTAAATGTACAGTCATGGATGTCGAGTAGCCATCAGGATCTTCTATCTTGAGAAACTATTTTTTTTGTTAAACCAGTTTTTAAATCCTAAAGCAGGAACGTCTTCAATTTTTTTAATACTCCGGTGCAACGCTTGAAGTTACTGGTTAGTTTGAGAAGTGCCTAAAGAGATTCAGCTCAGGACCCTGTATGCTTACTATCAGTGTGGGTGCCAGACACTTTCTTCAGATGGGCTCAAGAACCTTCCCCATGACATCTGAACTCCTTGAATCCATACGAAAATCTGCTTGGGTCATAACATTTAGCCGCGCGGGTTTGCTTTTTTTGTGCAAATAAACTACCAGAAATTGATTTATAATCTATCAGTGTTTCATGGACATGCCTGTTTGTTATGTATGCCTGCTGCAGCAGTCTGTGTTCCTTCCCAGCAGGAAGCTGTTGGAGCCCCTCAGTCCTGTGCTTGGCTGCTGCAGTCAGGTACTCCTTCCCGGCATGAAGTTCCCGATATAATAAAGGGAAATTGGGGTAATGTCTTGATTTCTACCTGAATGCATCATTAAACATTACAGGAGGGGAAATTAGGGCATGGGTTTGGTGTCTTTTTCCCCCCCTTCTTTTGGTAAATCTTATTTTTGATGCAAGGGCAGTTCTGTCGCCAGCCAGTCCAGCGTGCGTAGACGCTCCCCCCCACCATAAAACAATGAGCACATTCAGGCACAACTCGTGTTTTCAGTTATTAAAAAACGGAGCCGTCTGTCTCTGCCCGTGACTTTAATCTTTAAGCCTTTATTCCCCGTACCCCACCCCCTCTTTCTTTCCCCAACCTTTTGTTTGTGAAGTGCAGGGCTACAGGATACGTGGGCCTGGGCTTTCTGAATGTATTGTACATTCCCTTGGCAATTACAGATGTTTATAACCCTGACTGATGCTATTTCAGTATTGTTAGAGTGAGGAGAAAATTAAAAAAATGCTTAAAAAATTTTTTTTTTTGTTTGCCCCTTGCAACCTTTAATATTTTTTTTTGAAGGGGGGAAAAATTGTAAGCTTTGTGATTACTTTTATTTAAAAAATCTTGTTCAGTGACCTTGGATGAAAAATGCTAGAGAGCTGTGTGTGAGCGTTCCAGTAGACAACCATAACTCTGCTGTATGGACAGTGTGTTTCACGCGGTGTTGTGAAACTTATCTCATACTGGGTTGTAGTGCAGAACGAGCTCCTTGCTGTGGGGTCCATGACCTCTGCAATACTTTATTTCTAAGACAGAAACAAGGCAGCTTAAGACTCGAAATACTTCGAGTTGGAAACACGCTAATTTATTTCTAGCTTTGCATGGAAGCCAGATTGTTTTGTTTTGTTTTTAATAGAGGAATGATTTAGAATCTGCTGAATTAACGATTTACTCTTGGATTGGTGACTTGCAGAATTGCTCGAGGAGACTCTTTTTTATTAGTCTCATAGGACGTTGTGGAAATATGCTCTTGATCCGTAAGAAGTTTAAAATCTGTTTCTTACTGGTGTTTCTGCAACTTCCTAAAGCTGCAGGTGCATTGTAGGATAAATGTCCTTGAATTGACAGAGGTAGAGAGAATGAGTAGCAAATCTGAGGTGTTAGCTTTGCACTTTCCTTGGGGATCTCTGTGCATTTCACAGTCTTGCAGGTAGTTTGCCTGAAGCCTTGAATTTAAGTGGAGAATAATTTAATGGGATTGTGAATTATGGGTTCTTCCTCAGAATCTCAGAGACAGAACTTTCATACCTGTATCTGCTTTCCCACTACATGCAGACGTGCACCTTTGGAGTTGCGCATGTAAATGTGCATTCGGGTCGGTCTGTCTAGCTCCAGGTGGTGTATGATAGCAGTTCTTCCTTCGTGATTGCTGCCCAGAGCTTCTTGGTAGGCAGCTCTTTCAAAGACACCACTTAAGGATGTGCAAGAATAGAGCATCCTTTGGCCAGGTGGGTCTTTGAGAAGTTTGGACTTTTTTTTTTTTTTTTTGCTGTCTTTAATGTTACTGTAGTCTAATATTGAGAGTAAGTCTTCATCAACAGCGACTAGAATATGTTTAAATATTCTGACAGACATTCCAAGGTTTTAGAATTCAGTAATACTCTTAAGCACCCAGAGGGAGGCAATAGATGCTCTTCAGTAATGATTCTCCAGTCCTTAGGGGAAAAAAAAAGTTGGTCAGTAACCATAGTACATTCTCTTTATCCTGAGATAATCAAGTACTTCAGTTGTGTATTGCTTTTGTAAGGATTTCTGAAATGTGCTATTTCTTGCATTGAAACACAGGCACAGATGTGATTGAATCCTAGATATGCTAATATGACTATATAATCTTATAAAAATTCTAAAAGAACTTGAGAAGATGAAGAGCTGATTGAAATACTACTGATACAGAATACTATATACAAAAAATGTTTAAGTATTGTGCAGATATCTTATTTTCCTCTTGGAGTCCCTGTATATAATAATTTATTCAAATACCTCTAGAAATATGGGCATTTCCTGGGTTGGAGGTGCTGCAGAGGCTCTCACATTGTCTTCTTCAGTGTTTATATTATTAGTGAAGCATCTCATAAACCTTCCATGCAACGTTCCTGAAGCTGGGAGTTGTCTGTTCACTTCTGCTTGATGAGAACTCACTCTTAAGAGATGGAGCAGAAGACTTGGGGTTGTGTGCAAGCCTCGTGGAGCTGGGGATGGATCTGTGTTCTTGTTCAGGCGGCCTCATGATTTGTAACTCTTTGGGGTGCTTAATGCCTTTTTCTGCTTTTTAGCTGCTGCTTTCTGCTTTTTGGTTTAAGAAATATCTTCCAATACTGCTGGTCTTTGCTCTTGGAAAGAGGGAGTGGGTGGAATGGTCATACCTTGTAGTGGTGTTCTGTTGGTTTTTTCTTTGCACTATGCTTAGCGTACAATATATATTTAGCTTTGATATTCTAATTTATTTACCATTTTTTATCTGCAAGGTGATTGAGAATCTTGTAGAAAGCATATGTAAAGTTGGCATGAGTCTATAAAAAGGCTCCTTTTCATCTTATCTCTTCTCACCTGTATATTTTTCAGCATTTACCTTAAAGACTTTACAGACAACCAGGGACCATTTATTATCAGCTGCGTAAGGCCCAAGTGTAATGTCACATTAATTCCTAGAGCAGTCCAGAAACACGTGGAAAAATACCTCTAAACAAGAAGATTGAAACCTGAACTAATTACTCATCAGGTCCCAGGAAGGCTTACTAGGACCTTGGGCATGCAGTGCCATCTGAGGAGGTTACAGCAGGGTTTTAGATGTGACTTGTTCTTGTCTTGATTCTTCTGTTTTGTCCCTTCCCTTCTCTCCAAATTGTAACCATAGTGTTGATTGATTTACTGTACAGCTTATTACCACATTGTTTCAGAAATGTTCTTTCATGAACTCAGCTCTACACAGAAGTAGGCACTTCATTGCAAACCTGTACACTTGAGCCTGTGATAATATCAGTGGATTATAGGTGCCATTTTCCTATGTCATATGAGGACCAGAAATCTGACGTGACTTTTTCTTGTAGTTTGAATGCCAAATAAAGGGACCAAACCTTTCCGTACTCTGTATAATACAAACACATCGTGCCAAAATAGGTGGCAATGCAAATGGTAATAACCCGATTGTTTTCTTCACTTGTGCTTTGTTTTGCTTTCAAGTGTATGAAATAGCCTTTTTTTTTCCTAGTATATGTCATAGATTGTGCTTCAAGAATGATGAGTGGTATAATGACATTCAGGCTGAAATGTTAGGTAACTTTTACTTCAGTTTTATGCAATATCCTGAATATTTAACTTCCCAGCTTTATTGGTATCTGCATTTGCATATGCATATATGTGAATGACACTTTAAAAAGTTAATGTTTGCTAACTAATTCACAATTTATGCACTTTCTTTTTCAAGCCAAGAAAGAAATTAATGCAGCTGAAATACCAAGGTGTTGTGTAACTCAGCGAATGTTAACTTTTTTTTTGTGGCAGTCATCTGTGTCTACTCAGGATGACTGTTGAATTTTTAAGATATGTAGGCTTTCTTAACCCCTTCCATAGTTAATGTTTTCAGCCTTAAATTAAGTGGAGGTTCTCTCTGGACTCTGTCCAGATTGTGCCTTGTTTGTCGATATAGAAATTCGGATCTATTAATGTGTAGTACCACAGAAAAGGACATTACAACGTATGGAAGAAGGATGATGTCCTCTCTCACGTTACTATTTTCCTCTGTTTTTACATGCACTGTATATTATGTGGCTTTTCTCATTATAAGGTGGGATTATTTACTTTCCTATAGACTGTGGAAAGAACATTCTCATTTATGGTGATTTTCTGGTTTTCTTCAGTCGCTGAAATTTTGAACAGGAATTGAAATGTCAGACCCCAGTAGTTACTTATCTCATTTACTGCATTTTCTTTGGAAACAATCAAGTGGAGGTTTCAAGGGGTCAAAGCAGGAAAGTCAATGATGGTAAAACTGTCCCTTGCTTTAAGCTTCATCACAGTGTCTTTTATAAAGGATAAAAGCATAAAAATCTTAAAATCCAACTGGGGCTAACTTAAATCTTAGTTGTGCTAATATGAAATCCGCTTTCCCATTTGTCTGAAGCCAAGCGGTACCGAGCAGCACTAAGTTATGGCTGAGACAGACTTCCCCATTACGTGACTCGCTGTGCTCTTTTTTGAGGGATTTTGTTTTCCTTCTCTTGCTCAACTTTATATGCTTTTGTCATTGTATGGTGTTACATGGATTTTTCTCTTTAAAAACTTGAACATGAAGTACTTACTGCATTTGTCTTGTTTCCTGTTTTTGTGGCCACTTATCTTCCAGATTCCTTTTTCAGAACATGCTTAGATCTAAGTGTAGCACTGAATATTACATCCCTCGTGTAGTCTAATATTTTACCCTTTTTTCACTACTTATAAAAATAAAAACAATTTTGCATTGAACGTAAATGTGTCTGGAGATTTTAAAAAAGAACAGCATTTATTTTCTGTAAATATTTGCATACCAAGTGATGAGTTTCATCCAGCACTTCTTAGCAACACATTGCCCTGTGACTGAGCTTCAGCCCATCCCGAGCAGCTGGGCCTTGGTTTGTCTGGAATTGTGCATCCTCAGCTGCAGGCCTTCCTGTGCTACTCCTGCTTTAGGTGCAGGTGAGGCAGACGTTGGGTGCACTTGTCTTCTGGTATGTTGCATAAGGGAGGAAAAGCGTAGGAAATGATTCCATGCTCCCCAAATTGAGAAGATCCATAGCGATTTCTTTTTTTGATAGTCATGTATATCTGGGGGCCTTTGAAGGAAGAACTTTGTGTCTGTGTGTGTGGTGTTTTCTATTTATTTATTTTACAAACGACGTAAAATTTTAATGTGCTTGACAAGTGAATTTATTCAGATCATAATGAGAGCTTCCCATATTTGCTTTGTTTTGGAGTTGTCTCCTATTATAAACAAAACCTTTTTTACAGAAAAACTTTTTTCCCTTAGCAGGGAGATAGCAATTCAAGAGATCTTTGCCTTCAGGCAAAGCTATTTACATTTTTTTGACCTTCAGCGTTTTTCTTCATTTCGTGCTGTCCTTTCCCTTTGTAGCATAAGGCAGAAGAGGAACAAAGCATTTGGAGGGGAGTGAGCAAAGACCTCAGGTTCTGTCTCTGTACCCAGTGCTGCTGGCTGCTCAGGGCAAGCCCTTACTGTTTTCAAATAATTAATTCCTTGAAAGTAATACACAGATGTCAACTCAACAACTCAGTGCTAGGTTTCTGCCTGTGTCACAGGATCATCGAGTGTGTCTGTATCCTCAGTTCCCTTTCTGAGCACCTTGATTCAGCACCCAGCCCTCCTGCACTTGCCTGTTGTGAGCTGCAGTTGTGTGGTCTTGGGAAGCATGATCCTCAGCTACAGGGGCAGCCCAACGTCCAGCGCTTCTTCAAAGAGGCTAACAGAAATGTGGGGCTCCTTACTTTCTCTGTGAAGTCTTGCTAAAGATCTCATGATGACCTTCCTTTTTCCTGTATTGTAATACCTTTTTGGGGTGGTCTTTACTTTCAGGTTTATTTTTGCAGCGAAGGCAATCTGTTTAAGCTTACTCATATGCACAGTGTTGCAACAGCAGAATCTGCATCTAATCGTTAATTATTAGATGACGTCCCTCAGTGTTTCTCATCATAACCTTCGTGGAGAAATTATTGCTTTTGTGCTTCCTCTGCATGGACGATCGAGCTTATTGACATATTCTAATTATATTATTTGTCCCTTTGAAGAACACAGGCTTGTCTCTGACATGCTAGACAAAAGAAAGGGTAAAGGCCCGCAGGTCCTTTAACATCTTCACAACGGTGTTGCACTCTGTTTTTTTTGGAAGATGAAATATAAAGTGTATTCCTGTGTGATGGTTTTTTTTTTCCTTCTCCAAGAGAATCCTTTTATTCCTCATTAGCAATTATCTCTTTCCATCAGTTACTATTTATAGTTGGGTTGAACTCGAGATTAACAAGTAAATAACCAAAAGGTTGTTTGGCGTATCAGGAAAGTTGTTCCTAGGAGCGTGCTCTTGTGGTCATCCCGCTTTCTCTTTGCAGCTCTCAGTTTAGGAAGGAGCTCAGTGCCTGGTTTTCATTTAAGGGGAATTTGTGCAAGCGGCGGTTTCTTTATTGTTAGGGAAAAAAATCAAATATGCGTATAATTCTAAGCTTTACTGTGTATTCAGAAAGAAGGCTTGTGGGTTGCTGCTCTGACCCTTGCTTTCGGAGATGCGCCAAGCCATCCAGAGATAGAAGCGGTGCAGTCTGTTTGTGTTTCCAGCTGCTGAAGCCTTTAGGAACGGCGTGCCTGGGAAAGGGCGGTGGGATGCTCGAGCTCCACCAGTTCCTGTTCTTTTCAAAGCGGTTCCTAATGCAAGTTGGTGTATCAGTTTTGATCCACGATTTGCATTGCTTTGCAGAGGATCGCTTCATGTATAATTCACGCGCTCCGGTTGTGTGCACGTCTCTCCCTACCTCGCACCTCCTCTGTTCTGCTTAAAGTTTGGAAGATTTCATATCCCGCAAAACATCTTCCTTATTCATCACAGTGTCTCCCCAAAAGGCACCTAGTGAAATCCTGCCCAACTTGTAGCATCTCCCGAGGTGTCACTGTATATGAAAGCAGGGAATAACGCAGCCCATTCTGAAATAGATCCCTGACAAGGAGGGGGGGCTGGGAAAGGGGAAGTTTCATACTGGCTGCATGATATAGACAATATTTCCTGAGACAGGAGATACTAACCTCAAAGAATTTAAAATAAAACATTGATCTTTTTTACTTTTTTAAGGGGAATAGGGGAGGCAAAAATGGTAGAATAGTTGCTCTTTTTATCCTCTGTGCAGATGAAATTGATTAAACCTTAAAAACTCGCCTCAGTCCACCCGGTTTATTAATTGAAGAATTTCCTCTTCCCCAGAATGGGAAGTGCACATTAAAACAGAGCTTTGCCCCTGAGTAGCAATGATACTTGAGAACAGCACATTTTCTACAATCCGATTTTCTCTTCAGCGCTAGAGGAAATCCTAACATGGTAAAACCATATTTAAAAAAAAAAAAAAAAAAAAGTTTAAGGAAGTCCTCTTTCATTTCCTTGTAAAGCATGAAATCAAATTATAGCCCGTGGCCCACAATTATTTTATTTTTACATTTCAAATTCCGCTTTCTGCTTCCTTTTGGTGCCTGCGAACAGGAGTTGGACTGCGTGTGCCAAGTCAGCTAAAGAGATGACGGCAAACGGAGAAGGACGCGGTAGCTTAAAGAAGCCCCGAGTCAGCTGTGCTCAGGTTTGGTGCTGATGTGCACGCGGGGCCCTGTGCTGGCTCACACTGCGACCCAACCTCCTGTCCTGCTCTGCACTGCCTGGGTCTGACTGCAGCCCATTTGCCTTCGTAGGGATAGATTATGGGGAATCTAACGTAGTACTGAGATTCTGCTTGCAGAAGTAGTAGTGGTTTTAAATACTCTGGTATTCTTAATCTGCTTTTGTTGAAGAGAAAACCTTTCAGATTGTCCATTAAAAATGCCTTCAGGCTTTTCTTTTGCAGCAATACTGAAATTACCAGTTAGTTTAGCGCTTGCAGTTTATAACTGAACATGGGTACAGTGTGCACATATAGAGGTGGTAAGCTTTTGGAGCTGGTAGAATTACATGAAAGTGTGAAATTGATGGTGGTGTATTTATTTATTTCCCCCTCCCCCTCTTTGCCTTAACAATGCCCTCTTTAACTTGCTGGGAACGTGCTTTGCTGTAGGGCTCCATCTCCATGCAGCTCAATACGAGAGCACGGGTATGTAGGTAACATACAGTTGTGCAGCAGGTTGCACAAACAGGAAGGTTCTTGGGTTCCTGAGCATGCAGAGCTGCTACAGCTTCTATGATGGAGGCTGAAAGAGATTTGCCACATAAGATGCAATATTCTGTGCCAAAATAAACACAGCGATTACAGTGCTTTGCAGCTTATAAGAAGTGCAGTCTACGGGTTGGGTACTCCTGTGATGTTTCCCTGTGAATGTGGTATGACAGATCTGGTTTTAATACTTTTCGGTTTAGGTTTTCTGAAACAATAAGCCATTCACATTGTGCAAGCCTACTCAGCAGCCCACTGATGTGGGGGCTCGCCTGCGGTCCCACTGGTAGCGTGGATCCTATTGGTGCGCGAGCAGCGGCGGTAAGGAGTTACTTCCTTGATGATGATCAGTCAGAAATTCCCCAAAATTCAGAAGCAAGAGTGGATTGGACTTCAATATTCAAAGCAAGGGCAGACGTTTTCTTTCGCTTCTCTGAAAATGTTGTTCATGTCTTAGTTCTGCGATTCTTGTTGGTGTTGTGGTACAGATGAGCCCCAGTGCCCCCGAGTTCAGCTGGCGCTGCTCTTGCAGGCTGATGCAGCGCTGCCAGCCTTGTTGCTTTTCCCATGTCTGGCTGTCACCCAGACTCCCTCTGGTTGTGTTATCTTTGTGTTTGTTTTCCTTCACTCAGCAGACCATCTACTTCTTTACTTTGTTTTTCCACTGTGGTCTAGCTTCTTATTGTGCAATATAATTCCCATCTTTCCCGCTCCCTTGTGTTTTCTGGTGACAACTAGTTTGTTTCACTTCCTTCTTGCTGGGCTATAGCGAGCTCTGTCACCACATGAAGGATACCCTGATGGTGGATGATTTTCAAACTAAGTGAGAAATCATGCTTCATGAGAACTGTTTTCCTTAATGCTCTTGAACACCACTTTCATAGACGAAACAGTAAAGTTATGTGTCTTTTTTTTTTTTTTCCCCCCCCTGTAGGGGAAGTCATTTGACTTAATTCAGCTGTATTCTATATCACCTACTTCAATGCAATTAAATTTTTCTTAATGCTGTGCTTCCTTGTATGCAGACACATCCTTTGCATCCTTCATTCAGGTTTGTTTCCAGACCTGCTTGCCTGCTTTGAGGGCTCAGTATGGAAGCAGTGACTGTTCCTCATCTTGACCGTGCAGGATGATATCCTGTCCTGCTTTGTGAGAAAACATGCTTCATTTCCTTGTAGTTCCATTTGTCACCGGACTCATGGCAGGCCTTCTGTGGTCAGATGGTGCAGGTTTATGGGTGATATCATCACCTTGTTTTATTCTTCTTGGTTTTAGAGCCTCTGCTTGGTATGGCTGTAATATTTTAAGCGTCCATTAAAAGATCATTCCAAGTCAGATTATATGCACAAGAGTACACTTATATAATCCATTCTTACTTTAGGTTTTCTTAGTTAAATCTTGTTCTGCTGTAGAAATGTTTTTCAGGAGCATTGTTCCTTTTGTTGACCAAAACCCAACATGGGAGTAAGTTGATTTAATAGTCTGAAAGAGAACTTCATATTTGCAATTTAAATAAAACATATTGTAGGTGTCTCCTATGATAATTTACATACTGAAGGAAAAGCTGTTCTGAATGAGATGTTTGATGCTCTGGAGAGGTTATGTGTATGTGCAGAGGCTGTAGTTTAGTCACCTTCCTATAAGTGATTTGTTAACTTTTACCATTAGGGACTTTGCCCTGGTGAATCCCCGTATACTTTGTTTTGATCTTCCTGGGTTACTTCACTTCTTAGTGTTTAATGAACCATTATGCATGGATGAAGGGCAACTAAGGAAATGAGTTACAGAATAAAACAAAATTCACAATGGCTGTACTAAGCCGTGTACTTGCTAACTTGAGTATGTTGCTGTTTCCTTGGCTATAATATGTTTTCATCTGGAGTGTCTCAATGCATTTTCTGGTGGTTTTGGAGTTTTTCCATGGGCTGTACAGTTATTTTGCCTGTGTTCATCTTTTCTTTGCTGTGAAATGCCCCGAGGTAGACATGCTTGACCTTCTAGCAACTGGGCTGATGAGTTTTGTCGCTCTTTTCAAGTGTTACTAATAGATTCATAAATACAGCAATTACAAGTATTTGCTTTGTAACAAATGTGTTCAAAGCAGTTAATTTAGTGTTTCAAGATAAAGGGGCCCTTGTACAGAAACTGCATGTAGCAGCTTCAGCGCAGATTTTGTCTCCTGTTGGAGGGAAGAGATATTGCACCATGCATTATGCATCACATGAACCACTCTTTTCAAGACTGGAATCAGATCTGGTTGCTTTGACTTCATTACGGAGCAGAGTGCCATACCCTAGCAGTCATAAGACTTAGCTAAAACTTAAGCTGCAGTATTGTTATTTCACTGACTGAACGAGCCATATTTTTCTGGTATTAATGTTATTTAACGTCAGGGTTTGATTTTCATTACTAATTCCCTTTCATTTTTCAAGGTGTCATCTGTGCAGGAAGAATTACCGTGCGGTGTAGTTTAACACAAAACACGGGCGCTGAGTTTTGCATACAAAAACCCAACCCCTGCTGGATACGCTCCCAGCAGTGCGCGCATGTTGATTGTTTGGGGTTTTGTTCCACTTGAACAATTTTCATGCTGTTGGTTCCCCTTGTTTCCTGTCCTCCAGCTCTGTGCTTCAGCGTGGCGTGGAACGTCCCAGCCTTTCGTGCAGCCCTGGTCATCGTTGTTATAGTTTAAGCAAGTTCTAAGTTAATAGCATTCTTGAAACAATAAAAATAAAAAATACTTTCGAAGGGATAAACTTTATCTTCAGTTTGTCTTGGAGAGTTTCTTGAAATGACTGCTGGAAAGTTTTGCAGGAGCTCTGCGGATGTCATCGCAAGCCAGCCAGCTCTCCGAGGCATCCATTATTTACATTTCGCATTCATTATTCCAAGATGAAAGCTTTGGTAGGTTGAAAATAGTCATTTGTAACCATAACTTTTTTCTTGTCGTCGTTCCCACCCACTCGTTCACCCATGCACTTCAGCCTCGGAATGATTTCCTATCCCGAGAGTTCATGGGAACTAGGAACAAGGGTGGCTGTTGTGACTGCCATTATAAAGACTGGGAAAAAAAAGTGGGCTGGAGAGGGCAAAAGAACAAGGAACAGTCGCATCGATTTCATGTTCTTCTGATCAAAAGCTTGAGACAAATATTAAAAGCGCTTAAGTCCCGAATGCTGCAATTTTACATGATTTTTTCTAATACTTCTCTTACTGTTGTGTGTGTTTGTTTGTTTGTTTGTTTTTTTTGTTTTTTAGCATAACTTCCTGATAGTTCAGGTTTACGTTTCTTTTCCTGTTTCATATTTAAACTTTGTTACATTGGAATTGTTGCACCTTGTTTTCAGTAGTTCAGAGTAACTCAGTTACCTGGAGCGAGACAGTGCCTGAATGCAGTTAGTGGAAGGCCCAACATTCACCAAAAGCTCCTCGAAAACTAAGTGAAATTAGTGAAATTCGAGTTGCTTCAGTCAGAGGATAAAGGGCTCATGAAAACAATATTTAAAAAAATAATCCATGAGCACATTTGGTATCAGTAGCCTAAAATTTAGGAGCTTTTTCATGAAGAGCAGATCTAAGAATCTGTTCTGTTTATGGCTGCGATATGTAGTATGCTTTTCACTGATGTCAAAATGAATTGGAAGTGAATGCTGATGTATCAAAGGGTTTAAATCAGTTCTTCATATTGAAAGCTTATATGATTTTCTTCAGATATGTAGTAAACCTGACCTTTATTTTTAAATGCAATGATGGTGTCCTTGCACTGTTAATGTGGGGGAACATTATCACAACAGTGATAGGTTTGCGTATTTTTGTATAATCTGATAGTGTATAAGGGCTTAAATTCCTTAAGTCCTGTTTTCAAACACAGCCAGGCATTTGATGCTAGCATTCATTTGTACTTTGTTCATGATTCTGGGCACACACACATATGCAGACAGTTTTTATGGAAGCTATTTGAGAAAATGATCCTTAGTCAGTATTGCAGCGGCATAAAGAGACTGTGAATTCTTCTCCAGGTGCCCAGATTATTGATTTGATGATGCTTGTCATCGACGTGACAAAAGGGATGCAGACGCAGTCAGCGGAGTGCCTGGTGATCGGGCAGATTGCCTGCCAGAAGATGGTGGTAGTTCTGAACAAAATAGATCTCCTTCCAGAGGCGAAGAGACAAAGTGCCATTGAGAAGATGACTAAGAAAATGCAGAAGACCTTGGAAAATACAAAGTAAGTTAATATTACTGTTAACAGTTACAAGTTAACATAAATAATTTAACCACATTTCACTTTCAGCGTTCTTCTAAATTCATCTGTCTGGCCCCTGCTAGATGAGTCATAGGTGTACATGAGGAGAAGAGTGGAAAGATTACCAGGAATTCAAACTCAGCCCTGGATTTGCAAGTATCATAGAAATATCTTAGTGTAATCAAACTTCTCAGTTTAAAGGGCTGCTTTGAATTCAGATTGGATAAAACAAAGCCAGAAAGCCTGGATGAAGAAGAACTTCTGCTTAGTTCATGAGCTTGTAAATTTTGTTGTGATCCAGAATTCTTTTTCTGCTCTAATGAAAAGAAAGAACTAGAGCTTTTCCTTAACCCAGGGTGAAAAATGTGATTGCTCTAACTAGGGAGATAATGGCAGCTTCTGGTGATCTTCATCTGGGACTGATCAATATGGACAAGAATCTGATTGACAGTGTTCCTTAAGTTTCCTGTAATGCAACGTGACTGACTGGGTTGGTGTTTCAGTCTTGTTTTGCATAAATTGATTGAGGAAAATAATGAACAAAGTGCAGGGAGATTTGCGATTGAAAATGTGGCTGTTATGAGGTAGGATGATAAAACAGAAACTCTTTCAGTGGTTCCACAATTTAGTGGTTTACGCAAATAGAAGCAGAGCTTTCTTTGTCCAGGGTCATGAGGGGACATTGAGTCCAAGGTTTATAGCTTGTAGGTCACATTTTGATTTTGAGAATTGAGGGAATGAAGTACAGATGGGTCCCACAGGTATGTCTTGATAATTAACAGACTGTCAGAACTGAAGGGGAAGTGAGTTTTTGAAACATGGGGCAAGTTAACTGCGAGGTTGTTTCTGCCAGCTCCCTTTTAAAACAAGGACATGCATCAGTTGATAACAACAGCTGTGATTCCACATGGAGAGAAATGGTCTGTCATAATGTTTTAATTGTTCATGTGAACTCTGGATCCTGGAAATGCTTTTATTGGATGCGCCTGTGTATTGTTCCCATAACAAAAACTCCTTTTTTGCAAGGGCAGTCTGCACTTTATGATGCTCTGAAAGCTTTGCTGCCCTGGGCTGATTGCAAAGTGCCTGTCCCGTTGCATGTTGGGCACGTGTTGTTTCTTGACAGCCTCTTATCCACTCAACTTTAAACTTCCAAATACTTGCTTAACTGTTTTTGTATTTCTAAAGTACTTTGAACAGCAGGGCACATGCTGAGACCATCTGACAGCTGCCTCAGGCCGCGGACACTTGTCACTGGGGCGTTTTCCAGGACTAGTTTACTTGCTGATTATTATTAGAGGAAAGTAATTTGTCATAGATTGAAAATTTGACCTAATCTTCTTCCACAGATTGATACTGTAAGTAAAAGCAAACTGTTCCTATGGATGGAATTTCTATGTTATTGTAATTTCTGGCACATGCTACCTTGTGTCTTTGTCTAACGGGGTCTAAACACTGCTGACAAGAAATCAGTGTTGTGGAGTGACAATCTTAGTAGGACCAAATCATATTTGGAAGTGCCTCCAGCGTCAGTATATGATTACTTCAGTTTATTCTGGAGTAGGGGAACAGAGTGAAGCATTTGGTTCAGGGTAAATCTTTATTTATTGTAATATATTGTCCTAAAGAGTTTCTATGAAAGCAAGAGTTCTGAAAGTCTCATTGGTTAATCACAGAAATTTTCAGTGCACTTTTTTTTACCCTTTGTTCCTAGATGCTTGAGACATAAACAGAGAAAATATACTGGATTCTCTTTTGCTACTAAATGAGCTCACTGTATGGAACGTAGTGGTTTTTTCTTTACTCTAGTTCTTTCCCTTTTTGAGATGAAATCTATGATTTGGGGTGAGGGAGAATCACAAGGCTGACAGCACTCACAACTTTTGATCTGAATCTATTGAATAAGAATCATCTATCTTTCAGAACCAGCCCATTTTCGTGCTTTGTTTTACAGTTGATTATTATTCCATTGCTTTAACAAATACATATATTTAACGTGGTTAATCCTAAATTTTGAAAAAATGCAGTAATAACCTGACTTAGAATCTGATTTCCTTTTCCAAAATGTAGGCAAAGCAAGCTATCAGATCAGTCAGCCGATAGGTTGTGTTCTAGGGAGCAAATGTTAAAAATTCAATCAGCAGGCTTTAAAAAATAACAAACCAGCTGCTGAATATTAAGGGCTTGAAGAACAGAGTTCACTGCAAGAGGAAAAACTAAAATGGGGTCAGCTGTACTCCTCTTTTCAGAAGCTTTGCATGTTTGAGATTGTTTTATAAATTTTGATTTCAGTAGAATTAGACCTTTCTGCTGTCTGGAAATCTTACAGACTGTCTGCAGACTCCGGTAGATATTATGCCATCTTGCATTTGGTAATGCAGGTAGACTAGCTTGAATTCAGAGCCAGTCTGATAAGAGTGAGTAATGGGTTCTTGCTTCAGAAATGAGGTCTTATTTTCAGTGTCAGTCAAAAGTTGAATCTGTGGCTAATGCAGAACAGCGTTAAAGATTTCATGGTGAAGTTCAGTAGCACAAATTCCAGTAACTAAAAAAAAAATAATAAAATTGTCTGTTATTCACTAAGGGGGAAGAGCAGATAAATCAGGTTCTGGGCAGTTTCTTTGCCTTCACAGTCTGGTTTACGCGTGTTGGAGATCTGCAGTCTAATGGTGGGAGTCTTTCTCTCTTTCAGGTTCTGTGGCTGTCCTATTGTTGCTGTTGCAGCAAAGCCTGGTGGACCGGAAGCCCCAGAGTCTGAGAATCCACTAGGTGTTTCTGAATTAATTGAGGTACCTGCTGAAGAACATAACAATACTGTAAAGTGTGCTTGAGCATCTTTAAATCTTTTGGAGTGACACTGTATTAGTATCTGGGACTGAAGAACTACTATCTTAATGTCAGTTCGATGGGACCTAATTCATTGTGGATTCCTTCCAGTGAGTGGAGGAGTTGCAGATCTGTGCCCCAAAAGTGAATCTCCAAGTTCAAATTCTTTGAATAGCTGTCTTGTGAAACAACTATCACACGTGGTGAAGTGTATTAAAGTTGTCAGGAATTACAAAGCATAATAAATAAAAATGGCTTTGAAATTCTGCCAAATAATTACTAGGTGTTATTTTATAATTGCACCGTGTATGGGAATTGCTAAGTCATGCCCTGAACCAATGATTTTGCACCTGGGAAAGGGACACAACCAGCCCTGGGAGCAAAGGTGAAAGCAATTTGCCCCTCCCTAAGCCCCATTTAAGGGCTGGCAGCCACAAGGGAGGGTTCTCTACCTGGAGATTCCTCCTTCTGGAGTATTTGGTGAGCCCTGATCCTTGGGATGGGTAAGCAAATCTTTCTTTCTTTAACTGAATTATGACATCATCCTTCTTTGGGTAATTTGGAACTGGTTATTGCCTTTCCCTATACACCATAGTTAAGAAAACGGGGAAGTTTTGAATTCATGCACTCAGAAGTCATGCATAGGTGAACGTATCCTTCTTTCACATGAGTGCTATGATAGAGCGTTAAACATATGATTCTTTATTCTAAACAACCCGTGCCTCTTTGTGGAGGATGGACAGAGCTAAACTACTGAGGAGGCAATCAGTGTTTTGTTTTAATTCTCGTTGTTCTCTGTGTGGACTCATACCTCCATTCAAATTCTGCTCTGCAGTCAGAATAATTAATTTCCTTCTGGACTTTTCTTTGGCACTCATCACTGATGTCTTGAACAGTTGGCAAATAGTTAATTTACTTCCAAAAGACCTATAGGAAGTGCAGAGGTGGCTGATCCTGTGTTTAGATTGGGATGCACAAAGGAGTTAAGTCCAATGAGTTTATTAACACTACTTGCCAAATTTAAAGCAGCTAGGAACTCTTCTGGGATGTGCTTGCCAATTTTGATTGCAATTGTGAGTGCTTAGCACTCTGCTTACCAGGGTTTGAGGTTTCTATTTGGACAATCTGAGGTATACAACCACTGATTACCTGTGGCAAATTTCATTTGTAAGGAAACTATGATACGTGGAAGTTCTGGCAATAGCAAGTGTAGAATCTGTTCTCTAGAGCAGCCCCATCTGCCCTTAGAATGAAACTATCTTTCTCTGTGATGCTCTGACTTGTTTACTGCTTGCCTTGCACTTCCGCAAAAAGATAAAATGCGTGGCTTGGGTTTGTCTTGCAACCTGGATGAGATACAGCTTTTTCCAGGCTCTATGATGGTGTAACTAGCATTATATCAAACGCCTACGAACAAGAGAAGGTTGTAAAGCAAGCTAATGCTTCAGAGGTATCCTTAGAAATTCAGCACTGCTAGAACTATTTTTTTTTTGTGAGAATAATTCTTGAGGCTTTCAGAAAAATGGATTATATGGTAAGTTATTTGGCATGAAGCTTATACAGTGAAGGGCAGGATGCTTAGGAGTGCTGTTTGAGGTAGATGAGGTATTTGGCTTATACCAGACTTGTCGTTTCTTCTGTGAATAAAGACTGGGAGGAGCAGCATGTTGTTTCCCTGGAGGGAATGGCTGCTGGGCATTGAATGTCATGCTGCCTCTCAGATGTGTCTGGCCTGAGATGGGCATTGGGGTACAACATGGTTTGGCCTTAGAGCCATCTTGGCAAGTGCCATGATGTCTGCAACAATATCTGGAGAGTTGGAGAGAGAAATATCTGTGGATTTGCTTACACTGGTTCCAGGTAGGTTTACAGTGCTGCTCCACAGGGTTAAAAACTCTGAAGGAATTACGCATAGTGCAGATGTTTGTCAACTCTGAGACCCAGTATTAATAGAGCTGGGAAGTGCTGTGATGAGGCTCCCTCTCCATTGTTCTGCCATTAAGGCTTTGACTTAACCTACAGTTTTTGACCTTAAAAGCAGTTGCTAAAAGCAGTGCCAAGTTTATATGCGGATATTGTAACAGAGGCAGAGATCAAAAGTGAATGGAGGCAGGGGTGAACCAGCTTTTCTCAACTACTGTTAGTAGATGACTGCATTCTTATCATTAATGTCTGATGTCTATGATGATGTATTTTAAGAAAGTTATTTGTCAGCAAAACAGAAATCCCAAACTTGGAGAATTTCTCTTAAAAATGTTTAGCTATTTTTCTTAGTGGCTTGATCCTTCATGAAGTGTTAACATAAATCTGGAAGGGAAGTTGACTTAGAGAACTTAGCCCAGTATAATAGTTTTTCAGGGAGGTAGACAGGGATGAGGCTCTAATATCTTTATGTAAGTTAATTTGCACTAAATCAAAAAGCTGAGGTAGCAAAACACACTATGAAGCTGTACATTGGGACAGGTGGAAAGGGGGAAGACAAGGGTACGGGTTGTTTTTTTCATTTGCTTTGCGGCAGTGTCTATATTGAGTTTGGCAGCAGCTTCATTGCCAGTGCAGTTTTGCTAACCAAGCTAAATGTGCAGCACCAAATCTTTCTAAGGCAGAAAATCGAACTGTTCCTGCTGCTAAGTGTGCATCTCCTCTATGGCACGCACAGTTAATTTGACATTGGTGCGTTCTAAGCTCATTGGGAGATGCTTGAAATCAGTAAAGCTGCAAGTTTGTTCAATCAATCATCTGCTTGCCTTCCTTTTGCTGTATGGCTGTCATGACTTTTCACCCAGGCGTGGTTCTGCTTTTATCTTTTTTTTCAGGTCCTGAAGTCTCAGGCTTACCTGCCATCAAGAGACCCCTCGGGACACTTCCTTATGGCAGTCGACCACTGCTTCTCTATCAAGGGTCAAGGCACGGTGATGACAGGGACTATTCTTTCTGGCTCTGTTAGCCTTGGTGACAATGTGGAGATTCCTGCCCTGAAGGTGAGTCTCTCACTCCCCTCAATTTTCCTAATAGAAAGAAGAGCTCAACAAAGAAGAGAGTGTTCTCCAATCTGAAATTATTCCATTATTTTTCTGATACTTGAATATAATCTAAGCTAATAATAGCAAGAGATATGGAGATTTCTTTTAGTTACACAGCCAGGGAAGTCACCTGCTCTGTTTTAGTTGAATGAAGAAGAAAGGAGGCTGACTTAGTGCATTAGACTTTCAACTTCAGGAAAGCCAAGTGGGCATATTTCCAAGATGGGACGTGCCCAAGGACTAAACGAGGTTTGAGTGACGTTACTTCTATTTGAGATGTTGTGTATCAGTGAGAAGGCTTGCAGAAGAATCTGACTAGGTGGGGTTCCTGAGATGTCTGGAAGCGAAGGAAATGACAAGAAGAGGGCACTGAAATGCTTGATGCACATTCTCTTTGTTTGCTAGGAGGTTTAATTGATGTCAGCATGTTCTGGAAGAGCTGCTGGGTTGCATTATGTGACTTACTGTAGCTGGGATTTATAGAGAGCCTGTGGAAAGCTGAGGCCTTTCAATGGGCTTAGGAACAACAGTTAAGTTGTTTATTTCTAGAGAAGTGAAAGACTACGTTAGCAGGTAAGTGAGTCATTGACAAAGAGGCCAGATCACTCGACTCTTATGGCATTAGCAGTTTGCCTCAGTTTCTGTTATTTTCAGTTGCTGTAAATGAACTGATCCTTCTGCTGCCTTGTGTGAAATAGCAGACTTGCCGTTATCACCTCTCAGTGATAATAGTGGTGAGCAGGATTTTACTTTTTTCCACGAGCAGCTTGTGAATGTGACTGTTCAGGGTGTGCAGGTAACCAAGGCACAGTTAAAGGAAGCAATTTTTGTAAGTTTGAATTGTGTGTTGTACTTACCCCTGCTAGCATCATGCAGAGTTGGGTTAGGATACCTATAAAAGGTCAAACCTTTCTCAGGCCTACAAGGTAATGGAGGAAGCACATTTCACAACACGCTGTGGTTTATGACTCTCTCTGACCTTTTTTTGCCCTGACCCTATGGTAACTGAGATTGACAGCTGGTGCCCACTGGGCATTTAGGGACATTACAAACCATCTGCTTTTTAAATTTGAGGAACCCTCTCACCAAATGAAGTGGCATCATCTTCCAGTTCTACTAATGGACTTCGACATCTTTGACCGCTTGAACCTGCACAAAGGAGGGACACAGCAATTAAAAATAAACAGTGACATTCTCAAACGCCCGTGCTTGCTCTGATTGAGGCTGAGAGCACCAGCAGTGCATGGATTCCTTTATGCTGTTGCCTATGTAAATTGCCATCTGGGGTTGATTATCCATACAGCAAAAAGAAAAATTATATATGTGTGTTTGGCAAAAAGCTTTGACACAGCAAACAGTTCGCTATCCGATTGAGTTAGTAGTATTTGCTCACTAGCGCTTGAAATCCACCTTGAAGAGCATGAACCCAGGATTTCTGCAGCAGAAACATAGCGTTGGCAGAATTCTGAATGTCCATTAAGATTACTTCAGTGGTCTTTCAATCTCTACGGTCTTCCAGTTTATAAACTGTAACAAGTTATGACATTTTTATTTCTCCTTTATAAAGCTTCCTGGAGTTAAACAGTAAGGATATCTTTTTTTTGCAATATATATTCATTTTATTGTACTGATAGATTTGGCCCTGGTGATTTCAAAATATTGAGCTAAGTATATTGTATTTAGTGAATGTAGTTTGTGAGGGTTGTTTTTTTTTTTTTTTTGTAGCATTCATTAATTGAAAAAGGAAAGTGTTCTTTTCAGTGGGGGAGAGAAATACCTTTGTCTTCCTTACAGTTGAAAAGAATGATAGCAGTTTAAGAACAGAACCACTTAGCCAACACAAAACAAATGCAAAACAGGCAGAAACTGAGACTCTTGTGCTTACTGATTGTCTTAAAGGAATAAAAATACATATGTAAAAGGGAAAAGATGTGGGATGTAGTTTTCTTTCTGCCTGGTGTTGGTGATTCTGGCTTTGGATTGTGCAGTCGCAGGCACGATAGAAATACTGGAAAACTGCATAAAACAGATGGTGATATGTTAGTATTCCTTGAAAAAGAAGAGGTTTTCAGGCACTGAAAGTGTTCCAGATTAGTAAATAGGAATCACTCTGAGTTGTGAAAAGTTGTAGAAGAGGTCAAATTGAAGTGAGTGACGAGTCAGAGATGCATGTTCACAGTAAATGGGAGGTAAGCTGAAGTCAGTTTGTAGGGATGCTTACATAAAAGCAAGGGAGTTGCATCTTGATCAGTCAGTAACATCCTTAAAGTGTTAATCCAGTATTGTCTTAGCTGTGATTGACTGCTACAAGTGTATAGCAGTCACAAAGCATGGGGCAGCTAGGTATGAAGACCACTTTTTTTTTTTCCTCCCAGGAATTTAGTAGAACCTTGCTTTCTACTTCATATTCAAGTTCCCATCTGTTCTGTTTAATGTAATTAGTGATTAATGTTATTGCAAGTTGATCCAGGCTGCGCGCCTGGCAAATGTTAACAGCTTCAGTGGAACATACATAAAAATAGAGTGTGCTGCCATTTTGTAATGCATTTTGTCAGAAGTTTGTGAGTGATTTGATGACTGAGGAGCTGAGTTACTGGTAGATGATTGGTGCCTATTTGTAGGGGGCCGTTTGGAGATTTTTGCTGTGCTCTGGAGCTGAATAGTGTATCTGGTTTAATAGAACCCAAGGTCATTTCTTGTGTAATAAAAAAAAATTGTGGACCACCGATAATGGACTGTCCTTGGGAGATGCATCTTGGAGGTGTATCTTAGATGTCAGATTTCTGATCTGCTAGGTGTGACTGAACTGTTACCATTAATGGGAAGAGGAATGTTCATGCTGAGCCCAACCTTCACAGTCCCTGATGTTTGCACCGTTGCTGTACTCTGTTGTACTGAGTATTTCTCAAAAGTGGCGAGAACGTTTATGAACTGCTCCTCTGTAGCTGGAGAGCAGTCATCCAGGTGTTTTAGTACTTTGATATACTTTTAAGAGGTCGTCTGAGACATCAAACATGAACAAAATGAGAAACTTGTTTCTGTTTTCTAGTCAAGTCTTGTGGTAAATGAGTATCAGTTTAAGCCAGTAGTAGATTTTGTCTTGACAAGGGCCTGTTTGCTGACAGACTGTATTGACTTTATGAACTTGTAAGAAGTATCACTTTCCAAGTGTAATACTTGGAATAGCTTCATGGCTTCATATGCTTCTATGATATAAAAAAGATATTTTCAAGCTTCTTTGTTGGCTAAGTAATATTGATCCATTTTCTAGCAGACATTCCATAGCTTTTTGGCTCATCTGACAAAGAAGTTCTCCAGTGTCTGATAAATAACTCAAATAGCTGAACCACCATAGTTATTCAGACTGTAACATAATTCAGGTTTTTCCTGCATGATTACTTCAGCCTATCTGAAACTAGTTCTTACTGCATTTATATATTGAAGCTCAATGAGCAGAAGTCTTCTGATGTCAATATACTTAAGGACTTTTTGCAAGCTCATATAGAGTTGTGTTCTCTAGCAACACTTCTATAGCACATTTCTGAATTTAAATCTCAGAAAAAGGAGTTGGTTCAAAATCCACTGAATTGTATCACAAAGATGTGTGCGTGGAATTTCATGGTGAAATTTAAGGTATCTTTTTACCACTTCAATTTTCTGTTCCCCAGCCCTCAAAGCATACCTCATCCAAAGTACAGGATTTCTTGATTGTCTTTTGCTTAGTATTGCACGTAGGAGCCATTGCTGTGTTTTCTGTTAAATATATACAACTGCTGTTTCTGTACCTGCTTCTTATGAAGCTTCTTGGATTTTCCTTACCCAGTGAAGCCGGAAACAGCCTTTAAAATGCTGGGCAAGAAGCCTGTCTCACCTTGGACATGGCTTGTTTGTGAAATCGCTTCTGTTCCCCTTCTTAGAGGTTTGTCATAGAAAGATAACTTGTCACTGAACGCAATTCACTAACTGTGTAGCAGTCATGTCAAGTAATATCACTGAAAGTTAGGGAGATCCACTTAAAACTAATAGTTTTGTTTCACTGTTCTTCTTGGGAACCTGTTCTAGAACTGAATTTCTCTTAGAGCTTGAAATGTCTCAATTTCCACTCTGCTTTTTCCTTTGGAACTTGACTATAACTTATTTTTGTTCTGTTAAACTTCTCAGCCAACTTTCCTTCTCATTGAAATGCCGTGGGGAAGGGCAGTTCAGAAAAATCTGTGAGTATCTGCAGGGGAAGAATTAAATGTAACTAGTAAAATCGCTTCCTGGTGAGAAGGCAGTTCATAATACATATTAAAATATGTGGGTAATAAAATATAAGAATCTCAAATCCTAAATCAATAAATTAAACATACGCGTAATGTTATACATGCAATTTAATTCAGTACAAGTATCAAACTGTTTCTTTAATTGTCTGGCACTTCTAAAGCATGGATTGTGTTTGTTGGAGATTTTCTCCTTCCCTAGAAATGATCAGAGTGAATCCTACTGGTTTTGCATCTGCTGTGGCATTTACTTAAAAGCAAAACATGCGGGATTTGGCTCATATTGGAAAGTATTCTTTTGACGTTTAAGGATATTATCAGTTGTTTTGGAAGAATTAAACTCCTCAGCACAGTTCTTTGTGGTTAAGTAAAGGATTAAAGACCTGATCCGGTGCCTGTGGAATAAAATTTAGATCTGGCAATAAAAACTTCTCAAATCTTCTTGGCTTGATCTCTTGAGAGAATAGAAATAGCAGATGCTGAGCTCTTTTAAAGATCAGTTCCCTCATTTTCAATGTAAAGTTTATAATGTTTTGCTGTTTGTTATTACTTTAAAAAACAACAACAACAACAACAACAAATAAAAGGAAAGGAAAAGCACCCTAAAGGAAAGGAATACATTTTAATTGTGGAAGAAAAATTCCTAATGAGCTTCGGACACTGAAAAGGCTTAAAAAAGATTTGTACGCCTCTATTCTTTAACTACTCAATACTGAAGTACAGTAGCTCATATCACTTGTGATTTTTATTGAATATAATACGTGTATAGTAAAAAGAGAGAGTGAGATCAGGGCTTTGTGTTAGGCGTATTCTATTCAGGACCAGGGATAAGACATAACAGAGAGGGAGTTGGGTGTGTATCATGGGGTTTAATTTTTATTCTTTTATTTTTTCAGTTTGTCAGAGCAGAAGGGAAGGCAGCCAGAGGGAGAGCAGCCAACCTGAGCAGTGCTAATCCAAACCACGCACTGCATGTTTGGAGCTTGTGTGTCTAATGTGATCTCTGTAGGCAGAAAAGTGGCCTGGTCAGTGTTGGCCAATTAACTCTTCAAGTACTGAAATTCATTTTCAGCACAGCTTTTCTTGGTGGAGGGTCTAGATTGTAGTGCTCCCTGCCAGATAAATGCAGTTTGGCCACAGATTGCCTTCTAATATATGAGGAAAAATTATCCAGGAAGTTATTCGTGTTTCTTCCTACAGTGGATCTGAAAAGGGGCGAACTTGTGTGCTGCATCTGTCCTCTTATGACATCTGTAAATGATTGGGATTCACAAGAAAGTGCAGCCTTGATGGAAACAGTGCTGTTCTCTGAGATATAAGTTCTGCAGTATTTCTGTGATGCTAATTGCTTGCTAGGGAATATCTGCTATGTTGACTGGTTGTGGTTAACTGATGACATGATTTAAGTGCGGTGCTTATGCTACTGCCGCACAGATAATTTCACCTTAGTAGTTGGAAAGTTTAGGGAACTCCTATTTTCATAGAACTGGAATTCCCTTCAGTGGGATTCAAAATGAAAAAGAAATGCAGGATTGTCTTGGCTGTGTCTGAGTAGATGAACTTTATAGTTTTCCTTGGGTACCATGACTCGTTTTCTTAGATAAATCAAATGTTATATTTTGTCTGTTCAAATTTTAGTAGGCCGTTTGTCTCATAAAAATTTTAAAGTGCTCAAAAAACGCTGAAAAAAGTCCTTATGGAAATACAAGTCAGGAAAGAAACTGAGCTGAATAAGAGGAAACCCATGGACTCCAAGGAAAACGATACTGGTAGAGCTTTTCTGAGGTTGATCTTGGCACTGCAGTGCACTAGTTTCACTAGTGGGTGGTATGGGCCCAGCTGGCTGCTGTGCTGTCCCTGTTGCTCAGTATTCTGTACCTTTCTGGGGATTATCAATGTACTGAGTTGCTGGATCTGTGGCAAAAGCTCGGTGTCCAAATACAAAAGTGCCACAACTGCAGAAATGGAATAGGCTCTTGTACGCTGTGTTAGCGAGTGAATCAGTTTCAGCGCAGCTAAATATGGAACAAATCTGCAGGTTTGTGACCATAGAACAAAGTCAAAAGGAAACTTAATGTCTCAGCTTTTAAGATGATACCTGACATTTAGATTTATTGCTTTAACTTCCTTCACATACTTAATATCCTTTTTTTCAACCTAATTCCATCTCACTCTGTCTTCTTTTCCAGTCTCCCAAGTTTTCTCTTTGTGATGACTGATCTTTTCCACTTTCACCTTTGCTTGAAGAAACTTTTTTTTTCCCCATCCTTTTTCTCACTGCTCTGTTTGAAACCAGTACCAACCAAGGTTGATGGAAACAAGTTCAAAAATGCGGTCCCAGGGTTTCTCACCTGTCCTTAGTTGGTGGAATGTGATGAGACATGAATAAACACTGAATGGTGTTATTTTTTTTCAAAGAGCAGTTTCTAATGATGTATGAGTAGGTTCCAGTACTTTCTCTAAAGTATACACCAGTTATTGATCCTAGGACTGAAGTCTTGCATTTTCTGTTAAAAAGAAGCTCTACAGCTATCTAAAGCACATACTCTAAGCAGTGTCCTGTAAGTTGTGTACAGGAGGAGAAGGGCCTTAAGATGACTTAAGTCTGGGATGTGACTAATTAAAAACCTGCTTTTATCGTGAGACTTTGTAGGGTATTTCCTTTATAACAGTTACCAGTCCAATGATCAGGTGTTGTGTTCTCATGTTTGTGTACCCTGGAGTTCAAGGTAAGTTTGAAACTAAGTTAATGGACATGGTGCTAGTAGTCACAAACTTCCATCCATATGCCTTTTTGTTTAAAGGTTTTAGTAACTTTTTAAAGCAAGGGATGATTATTCTGTGTTTGCATATTTTTTGCTTAAGCATTGCTTCTGCTAAGTTATTAACTTTATTTCTCTTAATTTATCAGGTAGATTTGTTCTCCATGCAATTCAATTGAAAACAGACCCACATGCATGTACACATTTTGTTTGTGCAGGAGTCTTATTGGAATGCTTGAGTAGTAATTGGAAAGGTAACCTCCTGCATGGTAAACACAGCTTTCACCTGGCATTCCTGCTGCAAATGTAACTTTAGTATGAGTAGGCTTAGTAGGAGCATTGAGTAACTATCATGTTTAAAATTTTTAAGTTCCAGTGCTGGAGGCTTTGGCAAAATTTCAGTAACCAGAATGAAGGAAGGAATGTCACTTCTTGTTCTTCCTTGGTCATCCGTATACGGTGCAATTCCTCATTTGATCAGGTTGTTAAGAAGTAGAGCTACTCAGCAATGCTATGTTAAGTAATCGTGCTCTGTGCATGATAAAGTTCTAGTCAGATATGAGCAGTGACCAATAAAAGAAGTGGATTTGAGCATTGAAAATCTTACTTAACCAGTGCCCTTGAAGGTAAACTTGTAGATTTGACCAAAAGATAGGACAATATGGGCTGGTGAATAAGTACCCAGGAGTCTAACATGTGTCTATCATCAGAGTGTTTTCTTGATGAAGTGTGATGTAATCCAGCTGGCAGCTCAGCACCACCGAACTTCTCTCACTCTCTCCAGGTGGGATGGGGGAGAGAATTGGGAAGGTGAAAGTGTGAGGACTCCTGGGTTGAGATAGAGATGGTTTACAAGGTAGAGCAAAAGCTGTGCATTAAAGCAAAACAAGGGATTAATTCGCTCCTTCCCACTGGCTCATCATGTGTAGTGGTTTCTTGGGAAATCAAACAACATCACTACAAATGTCCCCTCTTCCTCCTGCTTTCTTCCAGTTCTTATTGCCAAGCGTGATGCCACATGGTATGAAACGTCCCTGTTGCCAGATTGGATCAACTGTCCTGGCTGTGTCCCCTCCCAGCTCCTTGCTGGCATGGCAGTGTGAGAAGCTGAAAAGTCCTTGCCTCTGTGTAAGCACTGCTCTGCAGCAACGAAACCATCAGTGTTATCGCCACTATTTTCATCAGAAATCCACCGTACAACATCACATGAGTCTCTATGGAAAAAAAAAAATTAACTCTATCTCAGCCAAAAACGTAACATGAAATGTTGTTATAACATTATAGGAAGTCCTGTGGATTTCATGCCTTGTACTGTCTTCCTGAGGTAGCAGTTTTCCTCCTCCTTCAGAAGACTGTCATTGCTGTGAAAACTGCATGAGAATTGACTTTCCTCTTTAAACATTTGTTTGGCTCATCAGCTGAATCTGTTGTCCTGTGCCTGTGACAATAACACATGGTGTTGAAAATAAATGTAAGACACATCTCTTCGGCATTCTCATAATACTATATTATAATAGTGCACTTTGAAAGAAAAAGTAATACTGGAGAAAGCCAATATTTACAGTATCTGCTGGAATAATATAATTATGTGCGCTGCCCAGATAGTACTGTGATGAACGTGATACAAATGCCTAGATACAGATTTTCATTTGCTTGCTGGAATGAAAACTACAAACTCTCAGGATCTTCATGGTTATAAAGATTAGCTTGAAAGAGAGTGCTGTAAAATACAGTTGGCTTCTCTTTCTCTTCTAATGAATAAATAATCAAATATAAATATTTCACACTTTAGGAATCGTAACAAGAAGGTCAAATAACATTTTTAAGGAGTCACACTAACTAGTACATCTTTAAATGCTTGAACTATAGACATAAACTATAAGGCCCTTGTGAAAGCTTCCATCCTTAGCTCTAGTAGTTGACCTGTTTACTATGTAGATAGCCTGTTTTGTTGTGGTTATTTTTATATTTGTGTATGGTGAGTAATAGATCCTGCCAAAGGATGCCAGAGATGATGTTATTTCTTATTTAGTTCAGGTAGTAGAAATCGGCAGTTAGAATAGATTAACTCATTGGGAATAAGGATCCCGTGGAGAGATCAATGTTTTTTCTTTAGTGAAAAAGGGATACAGATACTGAAAATTATGCCAAAGTTTTTTGTCACTTAAGATCGGTGTGAGCCTTCAGGACCTTTTGAAGTTTCTCTTTCATCAATATTCATGTGACCACTTAGTTTTGTTTTATTCTTTTTTCATGTCAGTCAATATGTTCTGTTTGCTTTTTTCTTAATATCATATTCACTATAAAAGTAATTTCAATAGACTTCTAATCATTCCTGGAAGAGTGTGGTTTTTTTTTTTTGCCTTAAATGTGATGCCCAGTATGTGGAACTGTAACAAGTTAAATGGTAGGTTAGGAAGGAAATGTTCTATTAAAACTCAGATTGGTTTTGAGAGGTGGGTATTATTCATGTGCTATTTGCTTTGTCTAGAAGACATTGATCCTGCTTGTGAAGATTAGTTGACAATAATTTTAAGTCTTTAGTGAATGAGAAATATGCAGGTATACCACACTCAAAGTGGAACCACAGAAAAGAGGATTTTAAAAGGAAGGTTCAAAATATGTATTTTTAGTACAAGATTGAAATAAATGCCCAATGAGGCTACAATAAATGCACAGTTTGCCCTTGAATCAGCACAAAAAGACACTAGTTAATATAAATACAAAGTAACACACAAGTCTTTGTACACTACTAAACCACAAAATCCCAACCAGAGCAGTTTTGCCTTATGTTTTAGAAGAGAACTGAAGGTGGGTAGTGATTGACAAAGAACAGTGTTTTGCACAAGGTACTGGTGTTGCAATTTTGGATTTTCTATTGTTGACTCAATGGCCTTGTTTGAGGACAAACAGTTGTCTCTACAGAATGCATCCAATTATGTTTCATTCCAATGTTATGAAATGCTCCTTAATTGCTGGGGCTGTAGAGGAGCCTATTAAGTGTGCATTTGCCTTAGGTAACTTGGGTTGTCTTTAATCTCTTAGGGGTGACGAAAGTTTTCTGATGTCGTGGGGTCCTAGCTTGCTTGGAGCCCTCCCAAGAGGCCTAATGTGACATTGAGATGCTACATAACATTGAAGTTTAGTGTGATTTATTCTGATATATTAATATTTCTCAGGCATACAGTTCCCTAAATAACGGGGAAAATGATGGAAATCACTAAGATGGTAGAAGTGGAGGAGATGTCTGTTCTTCCTTCTTGGACCAAGTGCTAGGAATTGGTGAAGTGTTCTAAGGTAAATCTGTAGTCCTTTACTAACAGTGGTACAAAAAGCTCCACTTGCTTTCAAGTCCTTCTTACCACTTGTATTCCTGCTCTGTTTTCCTCTTCTCTTACACTGCCCACCCAAACTTGTTGCTTAGGTTGTTAGGTTTCTACATCCAACTATGCTTTACTGAATGCAGATAAAGGGTTGTCTTCTGTGAGATCACTTTGAAAAATATCTTTGCTGCAAACTTCAACTTCACTTCTGGAATAGTAGAAAGCATTTAGAGCTAACAGGATTAATAAGAAAATATTTAAGGAAGACAGTTTGTCTTCAGTTGTCTCAGCTTATGTATTATCTTTAAAACATGTCGAAGCTGAATGTTTTTCACTTTGTGGATTCCCAGAAACATTAATGATATTTCCATCAGTGTGGCTTCCTATGCTTTTTTTCTTTAAGGGAAGGATGTTATTGGGAGGAAGCTAAAGAACTTTTTAGCAATGCTATTTAAAACACAGAAATGAGAATGTGAAGGTAAGGGTTCTATCCATGTGATAGAACTGTTCTAGTGTAGGATTTTTATTTGTTTTGGGGTTGTTCCCCCCCCCCCCCCCCGCTGTCTACAAGCTTCCTGTTTTAGTTTGATTTTAAAAAAAAGCAAAAGCATGATTCCTTTTTAATTTTTTCATAAGGGGAATTCCAATTTTCATGTATGTTTGCGTGTACTTTAATATTGCTTATGTTTTGAAGATTCAGATATAGGAAGAGATGGGCAAAGCATCTTAATGTCAGACTGAAAAGAAAAGAGGAAAAGAGTAAGAAGTTAACATTTAAGCATAGCTTTGTGGTTATGGTGTAATTCACGGCAGAAAATTCAGCTGACGTATAAATTATAAACAGTTGTAAAAACACACATTAAATATTCGCAATCTGTGGCGGACTGAGTTAGAGCCCATGATGTTGAAGTTCTCTGGCATGCTCAGTTAACTCCACAAATCAGTACAGGGTTCTGTTCTGCGTTCACTTGTTCTCTTTGGGCAAGGTGATTAGTTCAGCGGTGAAGTTTTAAACCTGCCTTTTGTTTATTCAGTTCCATCTAGCTGCAGTGTCACCAGTTGGTGCTTTGTACTTGAGTCAGGACTTAGCCAGGCTTCAACACAGTACAGCAATGTGATTTAACTTCTTGTCATTACACACAGTGCTTTACAATATGCATGCTTGTTTTCTTGCCGTTTCCCTGCACGTGGAAAATCAGGCCTAAAGAATGTTAGTTTTAAGTTTAAATGTGACTGTATTTTCAAGTGGATGTTTCTTGGGAGCCTTTATTCAGAATTTAATTCATCTGTTTTGTCTTCAGTTTTTAAGCACGGTGGCACTTGTAATGGATTGTGTAGCTTCAATCTTAGCTTTGGGGGTTGAAACTGTAAGAATTTAATAGCATTAAAAAAGCTTGTCAGAAACCTGTGATGTGTATGCTATGTGAGAGGTGGTTTTCTTAATATTTTAATTTCAGAGAAGATTTAATATATGTATACAAATGTCTATATATTCATACATAATGTGTTTATGTAAATTGTCTATATTTGTATAAAACATATAAAGAGGTGTATGTGTATATTTTTATATAGGAAGAGCTATAAACATGAGTTTTCTTCACCCGTTTGTGCTAGAGTGAGCTTTAGGTTTTGGTTCAGATTCTGATTTAACAGTGTTTCATTTTCTTTTAACTCTCCTCCCACCTCTCCGTTTAGCAACAGTATTGGATTCTATCTATTGTGTTTAATCTGCCTATAACTGAAATATTAAGATTTTGGTTGCCAGGCTCAGAAGGTAGGAATGACATGTTAAGAACTTCCACCACATCTAGCAAGTTCAGTGGGATTTAGTGTGAGAGGCTGACCTGACTGCTTCCCTGCTAATAAGAGGAAAGCACTTCTCAGAGGGCATAGGAAGTCTTGCAAGTTGGGAGAGTTGGTGTTGGTTTTTGTTATTAGAGTAAGGGTCAAAATGGGAAGAACAGTTTGCTAGAGCTGCTGGTTATCCCTGGTACCAGCCGGTACCATTTGCAGCCACCAGAGCTCAGTGTTCATGTTAATCAGACAGCTTTTATTTAACGATAAAAAGTCTACAAAGTATTGAAAATTTGTATGTGTACTGTTAAATGACTTTCTATTTGATACTTGTGAAAGCTTTTACCCCCTTCCATCCCTCTCTCCCCCAGTTAAAATTAGGTCTGACTTCTCCCTGCTATATTTAAGAGCACATTAAATCTATTTCTCATGTACTTTGTGTGTGTGTATGGAAATTCTATCTAGCTGGAGTTCGTAACACTCTGATAACAATCAGAATTCTGCAATAATGAAAAAATACATCAGTGCTGGAACAGGCAAGTACTGGGGCTTTTGAACCTTCAGAGGAATTTATCATGTTTTTATTCGTAAATACAGCAAGCTTTAGTTTCTGTGCAGCAGATGGCTCAATGAAAATGGGAGAAGCTGAAATCAGCACAGGCAGGTGTTGTGCAAATGTCTCTAGAGAGCTCTCACCGCAGTTGTGGTAAAGATCTTTATTCTCTTTGGTCTTAATTGCTGGGTGATTCAGTCACAAATATCCAAATATGTACCTGTTGCTTAGATCAGATCCCACCAGTCTTCCAAACAAACACTTGTTTACCTCTTGTGCATCCTGGGCTTGCTCAGCTACCTTTTCAGGGCTGGTTCCTCGTTGTTTCTAGATCTTTCTAACTGATAACATTTGCGGACCAAACACTTGAGCTATTCTGTGTTACACCTTCAGAACTAAACTTACCAAAACGTAGAAGACTTTGTGTTTTGAATGTATGAATGTCTTCAGCCTCATCAATTATTTTTAATATTAAAAGTCAGCAGATGGAGCCAAAGGCTTGTAGAAAAATTACTTGTCCTGATGTGTATTAAACCACAAAGCCCGCTAAGTTTAATAATGCTTCTTCTGAAACATACAGCAGCGCTGCTAACCCTCATAGCAGCATCTCCTTCTCAGAGCCGTGTCTCTGTGCAGAGGGAGAACTCACTCCTTTGTATGCCGGGAACCAAAAAAGCCAAAAAGATAAGTTTAAGTGGGAACCTGATTTTTCTTTGTGGAGTTATGTCTGTGTAAGGTTTTCTGCAGCATTGTTCACCGCTTAATCAGAGAAATAGTGTTATATTTTGTCAATATTTCTACTTCTGCTCTGAGCACAGTAATTGGAACCCGCTATTGAGGGTTAGATTGGAATTCATTACAACATCATTTTCATTTCTGCGCGGTTGGTAAGGTACTGAGGTTTCATGTTTTTCCTCTGAAGCAACTGAAATAAGCCGTTGCCTTAGATAACACGTCAGACTTGATATTCTAATAGGCTAACCCAATGCTTTAGGTAAACGTTAACATCCTTTTGGGGTTTTTGAATAGTATATTTAGGAAAGTAAGGGGGATGAAATATTTTCTAACCAGTATGTCATTTATCCCGCTTGACTAAAATAAAAACCCAAAGCAATAAATGGTACCTGTCTTTTGCAGGAAAAGAGCAGAAATAAATCTGTGTTATAAAATGATATCCAAGGGAGATGCAAGAAACAATGAAACTGAGCTAAGTACTGTAGTGTCTCAGTACTGTTTTAGTTTTTAGTAAAGATGGGGGAAAAAAAAAGTTTTAGTGATTAGTGGCAGCAGTTTCATGAAACTACTAAACTTCATTTTAAAAACTCTTTGTACACTCAATCTGTACATCTGAAAGATATGGAAGATATACATGCTATACAGAATAAATAGTATATAATTGCATAGTTAAATATTGCATGTTCTTTTTTTCTCATCTTTGCTTTGATGATCCTTGCAGCTAGGTCCCTTTAGGCTGGAGCAACAAGTAACTGGGAACTTGGATTACTGACCAAATTAAAGGTTTTTTTATTTTCTTATTTTTCTTTTGTCCTCATCTGTGCTTAAATTATCCTTATCCCACTTGTCCTCTGGAGACGTAGTGTATGGGAACTGCTGAGTCATGGCCTGACCCACTGATTGAGCACCTGGAGGAAAGACCCAGTCGGCCCTGGGAGCACAGGTGAAGGCAATTCACCTCTTAGGCCTCATTGAAGGGCTGACTGCCCCTGAGGAAGGATCTCTTTCTGGAGATCCCTCCTTGGTGGAAGCCTTTCCCTGCGAACCCAGAATCTTCTGATACGGGTGAGCGATCTATTTCCCTTCCCTTGTCCCACCTTGCTATCGTGCCGGTCCTTCCACCTCTTTGTAACACCTTTTCCATTGCATTGGTCCTTCTGATCGCCACACGTAGCAATAAACCTTCAGCCAGTTGTACGGGCTTGCTGACTCAATTTTCTCTGATCACCATTGGCTATCATAGCAGTTTCTAACATAGAAGTTTTTCTTTTGAGCGTTGTGATCAGATCTTAGTTTTGTATTCATTCCTGACTTACTATGGGCCTTTCTAGTAATATATTAGATACCTTTATTTAGGTAGAACAGTCGCTTCTAATAAAATCATATCTTTTTCAAGCCATATCAGTTGTGCAAAAGAAGTCATTGAACTCAGGGATGCACCATATCGTTCTACGTTTTATCTTAGTCCAGGGACCTAAAATTGCAAGTCACCAAATCTTGTCTTCTCACTGTGATGGGTATCTTTTATGTCCATATATACTGTGGAAGAATTTCAATGTGTTTTTGAAATAAAGACCACATAAATTCATGACATAGGACGGCAGTGTGTATTTGCTGTATTTAAGCGAGCCTTCTGGATATACAGTCCAACGTTAGCTTTGATTTGTGCTGAGATAAAGGCTGATATCCTTTGTGTCATGTTGCTGTCAAAGATAAGAGCAAATGCTGTTTTGATTTTTGAGAGAAGAATGCTTTGGCTAATGAAGAACAGTTGGTAGATATAGTGGCTGGTGCAGTGGGGTCTGCTTAGCAGGGACACCGTGAAAGGCAGCAGTGACTTCCTGGTGTTACAGCAGGGTGCATTTTCAGCTGCAAGTTGTTGCTTTTGTCTTCCTTGAAAATACTTTTCTGATACCGGTTATCTTGCCTAGATTTTTAGCAGAGAGCAGACCTAATGGGATACTTGTCACTTGTATGTTTTTGGTTTTGTTTTTTTTCCAGAGGTATCTACCTCCATAGTGTATGTGGGGGAGTTGTTCTTATGCATTTCTCAATCATTTAAAATTGGGAAGGTACATACAGTTATAACGTGATGTATCAAGAGAGAAAGTGGTTATGTGGTTTTGCACTACTTAGGAAACACGTAGTCCCAAAATTTTGGGTGATGGGAGCTTTGGGAGCTCATAACTACTGTGGAAAAAACTGCGGAGTAGATTTGATTATGAAGGAATACTATTAAAATCTGGAACTTTTAAAACGACTGTGTCCAAAAAGAAACCTTAAAGAATATGTGAATATAGAAGAAGAAACTGGTGGGTAAGCTTCCTTTGGACTTCATCCAGTCATCTCAGAGAATTTCTTGTAGCCTGCACATCTTGGAATACGTGTAACTTGAACTTTAATTTAAAAAGAAAAGGTTCCAGCTTTTGAGAGTGAAGGAGTGATAGGAGCAGTGCTACAGCCCCAGCTCTGCAGACAGGGACATGGGAAGCCTTCCCCCAGTCTTGGAATGTTAACTCTGCAGCCTGGTTGTGGTATGTCAACATGCCATTGGCCATGTCACTGAAGGTTTTCTCAGCAGGATGTGGAGCAGATGCAAAACCCAAAGATGGAAGTGAAAAGTAGCTCAAGGAAAGAAATGTAATGGAAGGGATATGCGAGCATAGAGAAGGGAAAAAGCAAGAAAAGCTGGTTTTAGTGTGTCCTAGGACTGTACAGAATGCCAAATATTTTATTTCTTATATCTTTATTTCTTATTTCTTAAGTCCCCTCTCTCATAGGCTTTGGTTTCCCCCCTTGGTTTAACCAGACTTCCATCTTTGGTAGTGATCTGCTCTCAGAAGTCCTTGTGTGCTGGCTCTTGCGTTGCTGTCTGTTACCTGTGCATGTTGCAACCTCAGGCAGCGTACTCATAAGGTCTCTCCATGGTCCATGTTTAACTCCCTTTTAAAAGGACCCATAATGGATTAAAATAATAGAAAAAAGTTCTCAATTTATAAAACTTTCTCCTGACTGTTATTTCCTTTTCCTTGATATGTAAAGTCCATGAGCAGTTATTCCTTGAGGATTAATATATATTTATATATACACATAATAATTAATAATAAAAAATCTTGACACAGTGAGTCTATGAAACAATAAATCAGCAACAAAAGGAAAATCATATTTTGTTTGCCATTTACCCTGAATAGGAAACACGACTCTATCCCAGAGAATCCTGCTATACATTGACCGTGCCTTGGTGGCATTGCACGTCTCTGCTTGTTGCACCGTGTCGAGGTGCGCTTCCCGGTCCCGTGCTTTTGCTACAGGTGCTGGCACACTTGATACTAAAAAACTTTTTAAAAAGAGAAACTATTTCACACAGATAATGAAAAATACTGAAATATGTTGGTGTTTTGATTTGTCTGGATCGTGATGAAGGATCAAAATCATGTCAGTAGGACTACTGAAAAAGTAGTGGTGAGAGGGTGTAAAATGTAGAAATATTTACTCACCTGATGACAACTGAAAGGCCTAGGTGAGTAGGAAGTGTGCTTAAAAGATAATAGTTGGGAGTTCTATCACTTAAATACATTTGACAGCCTCCTGGCTGTCATTGTCAGAATGTACTAAGTGTGCTGTGCAGCATGTATGAGGAATTACTTCTTTTATACTCAAACCTAGATTTTCTGAAGTTGGACAGCTCTCCTATAGCAAGCTAACAAATCCTTGAGAGGCAAAGAATTCACAACTCCACATCAGTTGTAAAAGCTTGTTGTATCAGAGGTGAGGGACCCTTTTCAGGAGTTAATCAAAAAGATCTATGCAAACAAGCAAGGGGATTTTTGTCCTCAGTACAGAGCCTGACATTGTTCGGTGAACCTTCATGATCTCGTAGGCTACGGCGTGCTCTCGTGGGCTAGACCCCCTTAATAAAAACGTGGGGCACTGGATGCACAAATTCGTAGCAGCTGTCACAGCTGGGCTGTGGTGAAGTTTGGTCAAGACCCTTTGAACTTTTTATTTCGCACTAATCCCATTTAGTGTGATCAATATAGGGACCTCCAGCTCCTAGGGCTGTTAATTAGGTGTCAAGTGTTGGGTCGGCTGGTGTCAGGCTGTAAAATACAAACATAGGAGAGACTATCAGTAGGGAAGTGAAGTGTTTATTGTCTGAATGTATAAGAGCCATTGGTTCTGCAAAGTTGCCTTCTTAGCCTGAGACGTCCTTAGGGATCTCTAGAGTCTTTTGCTTCTCTCAGGTAAATGGAGGATTAAATAAGCATTTTGCCAAAGATATGGTGTGGTTGGGTGCTGTAAAATGATCCACTTCTAATAATAATCATACAGTATAAGATCCAATTCTAATAACTGGTTGTTAGGACAGTCCTTTGCCTCCCTTCTCCCTTTTTGCCTTTTTTCTCCTGTTAATAAAAATGTTTAATTGCTCTGGTAACTCTTTACTTTGAACATGGGAGTTTAAGATGGGGGTGGGGGGGTCCTTTCTTGTTTTGCGTAGGTACTTCTGAAACGAAGTTTCTTTCAAGACTTCACCAATATTTACTTTAACTAGTGCTTTGTAGCATTCAGGGAATAGACAGGATAACTTAGATCTTCATTTCCCCACCTCAAAGAATTTCGGGTTTTTTTTTTTCAACTCCCCCATCTTTTGCTCTCTATCATTTAAGGAAGGGTAAATATATGTAGAATGATATTTCAGCTTTCATACATTTTTGGGTTCCTTTATTTCTGTCTTCCTGTGACAGAAAGTACTGGGGAGTTGTGAGTAGTTTGTTTCATCTCCTTTGAAGAAAAACTTAAATTTATAATCCCAGATCAGACCTTTCCTATAACTCATGCAACTCATCCTGTTAACTGTTTTAATATATAGCACCACTATTTCATTAAACAACATCTAGGAATAATTAGTTCAGCAACGATGCCTAGGAACAAAAGCCCTTGATTTCGTTTAACTTTATAAGTTGGTCTCTTTTGATCTGCAAGAACACATCTGGGGCCTTTAAGAAAGCAGAAAGAAAAATATTAAATGTTTAGTAAGGCTGTTGGTAGAGATTTCAAAGCACAGTAACCCTTTGGTACCAGGCTGTAGCTCAGAGGTGCAAAAAGGTGTGAACTTCTTATTTTGTAAGTGCATGGCACCTCTGTATGGTTAAGTGCTGTTTTTGCTATGAAATGACCACTCTGTTTTGGCTTTATTTCCAGTGTTGTAAGATAGTCTCTTCATCTCCTCCTTTTTTTCCCCTCTATTTCTCTGTTGTTCTGTCCCCTTTCTTCCCCCAGCTGCATGTGAATGGATTCATCAAAATCACTGCTGTAAACCTGACTTTTGTTTTTAATGTGTATCCGTGCATTAGGATTTGATTTTGATGTGCCAAACTTTGCAGTGCACTGCTTTCTTCCTTTAATAGCTTAGTATTGCTTGCTGAGGTGGTAGGGATAAATCCGTTTGTTCTTTACTGGAGACTCAAATGCTCAAATTTTGTAAATATACAATATGGGATATAAATTTACTTGTCTAATCTTAATCACTGTTACTGACTTGGATTAGAAATTGATTTCCAGTCCAGCTCTTTAAAATTTACCACCTAAAATACCTACCTCAAGGAAAAGCTATAAAGATTTTGTATACCAATTGTTTTTAATTTCGCAAACTAAAAAGGATTATTGCAAAAACCACTTGTACAAATAGTAATTAATTCCTTTTCTTTCTCACATAGCAGAGGTAGCCTTTGTTTTGACTGTAATTAGTACAAGGAATTCGCTAGGAGTAGTACCATGTCATTTGATTTGTTCGAATTTGCATACTTGTGTTGCTCGTTTGTTGGTGCACTGCACTAGAGTGCTGTTGTTTCCATTCCAAGTATTTCAGAGAAAATGTACAAATCATTACAGTTAGTGCTAATGTTTGCCACAGTTAATGAAGCCTACTAGATCTCTTAGTAATTATTCATCACTTTTGTTTCATTTTGTATAAATCACGTCTTCTATAAGCAAGCTTATTGTAGAGGAGGGACAGGAGAATTTTGTTCACGAAAAATGACTTTGTTCTATTTTTTTTTCACTTGACCTGTCAAAATAGAAGTGAAAAGACCTGAAAATATTATTTTTCATTACAGGTTTTATTTTAAAATTCAGCTTTATGTTCACTCTGTGTTTGTTTTCTTTAGTGAGCCTTTAACTCCAAGGTTGTGACCTAATAATGACCTCCTCTTTCCACTCGCAATTGCTTTTGACCTACTCCATTAAGTAAAAAGAAATAACCTAACAGAAGGGTAACCAGATCACTGCTACCACACCAAGGAAACAGGCAGGCTTTGGGATGCTCTTCTTTAATCTCTCTATCCACAGAGCCTTCATTTTAATTTGCAAAATTGAACCCAGATCGAGAGCAGTAAAGCCTGAATACGGTAAATATTCATGCCTCAGTGATCTAGAGTGGCTCCATTACATTTCAGAGATTGGGAGAATTACCTTTTGGATTATGTATATTCATGGGCTGATTTTTATTTGAGATATAATATTACTCACATTGGGCTACATGTCACACATTCTACCAAAACCAGCCTTCTCACAAAGCTCCAAATGTTCCTTACATGTACAAGTTTTACTTCTTTAGCCTATTGTTTCTCCCTTTTATGCTTTTCAAAGACTGGTAGTAAACAAATTTCTTTTAAAGAAGAAGGGGAAAAAAAAAAAACAGTAGAAGTTCTTCTATAAAACCTTCAACCTTGTGTTTACTGCGATATATTCTTTTGCATGTGACTTTGAAGTCTTCAGATAAAAGTATTATTATTGTTCTAAACCAAAATCTATTTGGAGGGGAAAAAAAGAATTCAGTTCATTTTGTTGGAAGAAAATTCCAGACAGCCTTTCTTTAACCTATCTTTTTTGCACCGTTCTTGAGTTCTTCTTGGATTTTTTCTTTGAAAAATATTTATTGAAATATATTTTGATAAGTTGCAGAAATTTTAATTGGTATGTAAATTCTAAGCTTATTCCATGCCACGGTTTTACTATGGGTCTGATGTTCTTTGCGTGGATACTTAATGGCTAATTCAAAAGCACTATGTATGCTTTTAAAATGCATACCTTGCCATCTGAGTGATGGGCTGCACATGCAGTTAAGGTTACTTTGACATCTTAATATTCCTTTTTTTGTTACAAAAATCTTTGAGAGATCTTAGTCTTCTTCAGGTGAAAGGATAAATGTTAGATGTCTGACTACTACTTCCTTCTCCGCATCCTTGGAGCATGGGATCGCTTCCCTACCGAAAGCCCTGTGCATCCCGTATGGCTGTTGCGATGCTCTTGTGGTCAGAAATGCTCTGGAATGCTCAATACTCTGAAAAAATCAGCCTTCCACTTTCAAAAACTGTACACTGAGGTTTTTTTTTTTTTTGAGAATTAAGGCCATGAAAAATGATGCAGTGAACTTTTCTTTTTCAGGTGAGGGGTAATGTCATGTTATATCACAAGGGTGACAAGTTGACTGAACTTTACTAATTAAACAAATATTCCAGAGGAGTTGGATGGAATATATACAGCACAGTATGGATTTGATGGTTTACAGCAAATAACTAATTCAAGGCAGTCCAGTCAGAAGAAAAGAAATGGGGGAAAGTTTCTTACTCAGTGAGCTTCATTCAGCCTGTGTGCATTGGATAGATCAGGCTTTGAAGAAGTTTGAGATTATGTACTCAAAAGCTACAGGAGAATGCCTAGGCACAAGAGCTCACTTAACATCATGTGCCAAATCTTAATCTTGACATTTGCTAATTTTTGATTTGTGATTGTCTGCGTGAATATACATGCATGCAATTTAATTTAAAAATAGAACATTAAAGGAGAGCAGCATGAGAGTGTGATCATTGACCCGCTTCTTTATTTACTGAGTGCATAGACATATTTTAGATGCTGTGAAAGGAATTAAGCTAAGGAGATTTTCCCAGCCCCTTTTATACTGCTTTATTTTCCTATACTGCAGTGCAGGCTACTCAGGCTGTGGTGTTATTTTAACAGGAGGAGGAGTATATTAAAATCTGATAGCATGTGTGTGGCATTACATAAGTAGCACAGCGATCATTTAGTGATGCACTTCAGAATTTAGGTAAAAGAACCATTCCATGTGGAAGATCTAGCATGTGGAAGAAAAAGGTGTTTCTTTCCTGGAGCCAAAGTGAGGCTACGGACAAAGAGTAGGTGCTAGAAATATCCATATCTTCCAGAAAGTTATTACTGAGTCGCAGCATCTGGGTGACATCTGCATCTCTTGGAATTGTTTCCTTTCGAGGCTGCTACTGTTTGCAGTTGGTCCTAGCTGCCATTGGGATGCTGACTTGGAAGGGATGGCTTTCCATGGCCTGATCGTGGGGCCGAGTGTCTGCTATAGCTGTTCAGAGATGTGCTATTGACAGCTCTTGATACCTGTCTTACGCTATTCTGAAGTCCTAGCTGAAGATCCATGGAACTCTTGATGCTCATTGGGTTGTGACATGAACCTCAAAGGCTTAGAACATTAAGAAAATACTTCACATCATAATTTTTTTAATATTAATTTGGATGGAGGATGTGCGTGGAGTAGTGCAAGGGCCTTGACTCGTGGTTTCTGAATGCGTGTTGTTGCTGTCCTGTCTACTCGCAGCCTAGGGATCCTTTTGGTGCTTCTCAAGCAGGAGTGGCTTGCCTTACCTAAAACACTGCGTACCCATCTGTAGGACTCTGCTTGTAGATGGTCATCCTTCGTTTATATAGCAATGAGTTGGAGTTTTCTGCTCTTGAGTTTGGGTCCCTTTTTGTAATATGAACAGAATACTCCTTTTATAAATACCACTTTTTAATCCTGTCTTTTCTCTGCTAGAATATTAATGCTAATTATTGCAACTTTGCACTTTCTCATCAGTATTTCAGGGAAGCATGGTTGCTGTATCTTTCGTATCAGAAAGATGCACTCGCAGCATTGGGAGGCAGCAGGATGGCTAGGTTCTTATCTGAAGAAGCTATGAGCAATGGCGTATGGCTGATAACTTAATGCAAGTTGGATAAATAAAGGAAAAGAAGCTCAGACATATCGCAGGAAAGTCATTAGTGGGCTTTTTCTGTATCTTGTTTTCTATTAGTCTACTGAACTGCCTTGAAAATCTTAGTGGGTTTTTGCTGTAGTCTTCCAATGACAGATTCTCTTACATTGAATATGTTTGTTTATCTTAAGGCCTGAACTTTAGACAGTCTTGATCTGTTTTGCATTTTTTTTAGTCTGCATTTGAACGCATGAAATTCTTTTCTCTCATCCTTTTTCAGTCCTTTATGTAATGTTTTGGAACATTCAAGTGATTTTACAAATTCAAAATAACAACAAAAATGAAAGGTAAACTAAATTTGTACAGTGTAAGATTTCAACGTGTGGCTTTTGATTTATATGATGAGATGTAATCAATTCCATGTTTACCTACATTGTTTGCATCCAATAAAGTCTATCATTCTGAAGTTATGCTTGATATTGTTCATGATGTGCTCAGAGAACAGGAAGTTGGTGAGCTACTTTGGCTCTTGTGATTTGATCCAGATCAACTCAGTGATTCACTCTGCTGCTGCTTCTGTGTCTGACCTTTTGGAGGAGATGCAATTCCAAATCAGTTCTTGTGTGTGCTAACCTCTCCCCCAAATCACCTTGTTTTGCTCAGAATTTAATTCCTTCATGCATTACACTCTTGGAACTTATACTGTACTATATAATCGTTTTACAGTTGATTGTAGTGCTGACAATGTGTAAGAAATAAAGGAATAGCTCTTACCATTCTCTTTTCTTCCAGCCTCTAACATGTATAGGAACGTTAGAGATTAAATATAAAGGGAAAAACTGGTTGCTTTTAGAAACAAAGATAGATGGGCTGATTATCTAGTATGCAAGGTACTAGGCATAGTTCAACATGAAGTGCTGAATTTCTCTAGGTTGAACGAAAGATACTATGGATATATAAAAGTCTGTTTCAGAGACTAGCAAATATTTTCTATAGTACTTTAACTTAGTTACTCACCAAAGCGTTGAAACATTTCTAAAAAGTAGTATTATAAACCAGAATGTTCACAACAAAGAACAATCTTTGTCTGTGTTCAAGCTAGAAAACTGTAGATCTCTACTGCGTGTTTCAGTTCCTTTTAGAGGGATAGAAGATTCTGTAGTTCTTGTTGGTTTATTGTTTATTTGCTCTGTCCATGGTTGTTGAAGACGGTAAGTTTAATCTCCAGCATTATCGCATATGGCATGGTCTTTCCATATTGTTTTATCTGGTGTTTTTCATGTAGACGTTTCAATACTGTAGGACTTGCTTATTTTTTTGAAACATATTCACATATTCTTTTTTTCTAAATAAATCCTTAATTATTTGTGGTATTACCAGTGGTGCCAGAAGCTGTGCACCTGCTAGATTATTTAAAAAAAAAAAAAAAACTTTCTGTACATTACTTTTAACCATTTTTGGCTTCTTTGGAGAGCTTTTATATTCTATCTACTGAAGGTTTTAGTTCAGCCAATAAACTTTTCATCTACTCTATTTTGATCTAAGTTCCTGGAATTAGTTCACCAATGACTCTTTTTCTTCTTTCTTTTCTACAGTCTTCTCTTAATGTTGCTTATTTTGGTGATGGTGGGAAGCCAAATATTTGTGCCCTTCAAATAGGGTTGGCAGACTTTGCAGAAAAAGGAAAAGGTGAAAAACAATTTCATTTGTACTTATACATTGCACCCAAGACACAGAAAAGGAGGTTTTCAGTATTATCCTGCTAGTAAATTATTCTGTGATTAATAAGTTTTAACTTTTCTAGACTGTTTTGAGTAGTCTAACCTAAATGAGGTCCTCAATGTTGTGCAACATACTGAGAATGAAGCCCAGATCTGCTGAGTTTGATCCTAAAATTTTTAAGTTGGGACTCCCTTCATCACTGCTCATATATTTCAGACTCTGACTTTCAGGAATAGAGAATAAAGGAATAGGCAAGGATTAAAAGGTGCATTGCTAAGGGGCATGCAGTGGTTGAGGATTGATTTGAGAATAGTTACAGCTGAGTAGTACATAATAATGGCATGAATGCTGAGAATTGCACAGTAGCATCTGGCGTGAAGCTTTTCTTAGTACCAATTCCACAGCTGTCAAAAGGGAAGAGAGCAGAATAGAAAATGATACTGAGAGTGGAGATCTGCTTCCAATTTTGTTCTGTACACGTTCATAGTAAAATCCATTGTATATTGACAAAAAATACTGAAGAAATGATCTCTGGAACAGAGCATTCCCATGGGGAGTTCCGTTCTTGGATCTGAGTTTTGAGGTTTCAGCCTTTTACAAATGATGTGTGTAACTTTTATGTGCTGAAGACTCTTGTCCAAGTGCTTCGTATTTATTTAGGAGAAAAGTATTTTTTTATTGCCAAAAATACCATTTCAGTATTGAAAGCTTGGTATCTAACGTAGGAACTTCATGCAGAGTGATTACCTATCCAGCATCCATTAATAGGAATGCAACAGGTGGCAACATAAGCAAATTGTCAGAAGAAAGACTTTTGGTTTCACGCAAACCAGAAAAATTCTTGAAGGATGATTTACAGAAGTGAAAGAGAAGCCAAGATGAAGCCTTGTTAAACTAAATTGCCTCGGTCTGATTGACTACAGCCAAGACGGATCTTTAAAAGTTCATTTCATTCTTCTCTTATGCCGAAGAACTCCTTTAAATAAGAAATTGAATAGCAAGCTATTTAGATTTTAGTATGTACAGATAGTTTAATAATTTCAATCAGTGGACAATACTTCACTTTTCATATGAGAATCATAACAGATTGAACCCCAGATTTTAGTGGCAATGATGCTAACTTGGTTTATAAACACAAATATTTGCAGGAAAACTTTCTTCCTTTTTTTCTTTGTAATATGTAGAATTGAATGGGCTGTGCAGTCTTAGGTTTTTGTATTATTAATTATTTTGATGTGATACTTTACGAGATATAATGATTCTCAGTGTTATACAAACACCATGAGGAAAATAATTTTCTTCTGAGCACTTTACAGTTGGGTTTAACAGTCAAAAAGGTGACTGAAAAGCATTTTGTTGAAGGAATGGGAAAGCAGTGAGGCAGATATGTGGCTAGATGCTCTACTACTATTTTTTTTTTTTGCTGGTATAGATGCTTAAGGGGAGAATACATTAAATAAGCTCTTCTGTGGTGGGAGTAAATAGTGTGTAGGTATGGCAGCAGAGATGGAGCAGACATCAACATAATTGTGGCCATGGTAATTCTGGAGTTTGATGGACAGAATCACTCAAAATAAGATAAGACTCATGTTCTTAATATTTTTAAATGATAGAAGCATATTCTCAGTCTGTTCACTCTCTAAGTTTTGAATTTTGGATTTTTCCAGAAGGTCAGTCTCCTTGAAAGTGAGAAGGGTGAGACCTGTGGCTTTATGCTTGTGATATGCTCATGTGCAATTCTATTTCATTTTGTTTTTTGCTCTTTCATCAATAGGTGACAAAGAAAGTCAAGTCTATGCAGATGTTCCATACTCCTGTGACATACGCCATGCAGGGTGACAGAGTAGGTATCTGTGTGACCCAGTTTGATCCCAAACTACTGGAACGAGGCCTGATTTGTACCCCAGAATCGCTTCACACCATCCATGCTGCAATAATCTCCCTGAAGAAAATCCAGTATTTTCGAGGAGCGCTTCAGACAAAGGCTAAGTTTCATATCACAGTTGGTCATGAAACCGTCATGGGAAGAGTGATGTTTTTCAGTCCGGCTCCTGCTGACTTCAATGAAGAAATTCAAGAAAATGTTTTTAATTTTGATAAAGACTATCTTTATCAAGAGGAATATTTATCAAAGGACTCAAAGCCTTCTGAAGAGAATAAAGAAAATGGCCAGTCAGAAGTCCAGTTGCCAAAACAACAGTGGGCTTTGCTAGAGTTTGAAAAACCTGTCACTTGCCCTAAACTGTGCCTTGTGATCGGCTCCAAGCTGGATACAGATATTCATGCAAATACCTGCAGGTTAGCGTTCCATGGGGTGCTGCTCCAAGGCATGGAAGACAAGAACTATGCAGAGACTTTCCTTCCAAAGCTGAAAGTGTACAAACAGAAGTGCAAAGAAGGACAAGTGGAGAGGGTAAGCTGTCCTTTTGATGCTATACACAGGAGAGAGGATCTTTGTTCTGCATGAGATCATACATTGATGTGGTGTGAAATTTTTGCTGTTATAGTTGAGATGATATCATTTTCTTACATTTGTATACCTAGTGTATTACGTATTTCCTGTTTGCAAAGAGTTGGAGATGATTCCTCAAGACTGACAGGTTTATTTAGGTCAGTACAGCACCAAGTAATTTGATACTGTTTTTTTTATTGATCTGTTTGATGGTCTAGCCATTGCGTTCTTCCTGCAAACTTGCCTTGTTTGTATGCCTTCCTAAGTGGGTCAGCTGTTCTTTTCCCACTTGACAAAGCCTCTACTTTTCCACTGATGTGTGTAACACAGTTAGCAGTACATTGAATATATGAATGCTATGTGTAAATACATCTATCTATATGAATAATGTCATTGCTTACCCCAAATGAACAGAACTGGTGAAAATTTTAGCAAATGTTTACTTGATGAGTTAGTATGCCAGGTGTTTTATTAACTTCTAGGTAAGGAATGATTAACTTTTATTTTCCTAATCCAAATCTGATTATTTGAACAAAACATTTAGCAATCTCACTGCTTCTTTTCAAAAATCCCATTGAAACTGTTTTGAGTACTGAATAAGGTCTCTCCTTACTTTGCTATGGGAGACTAAACAATTGTCAACATAGCTTATCACATTTGCAATTTATAGTGCAGACTTCTTGAATACTTTTATGTTTGTTTTACTAAAATAATAGTAAAAATAAATCAAGTTCCTTCTCAGGGCATGATTTTGCATTAGTGAGGTTCCTTTTTCTAAATGCTTCACTATATTAATCAAACAGGCAATGTATGTTTCCCTCCCTTTCTCTCAGACGATTCTATGTTTTTGCTTTTTCAAGCAAAGTTACTCCTTCATGTTTCCACTGATGATTTCAGAGGCTGTTCTTCTCAAATGAACTAGAGGTCTTCATTGTCAAAATTCCAAAATTGTTTCTTTTTGGATGCTAATCTTGTCACTAGAAAGGTAGCTAACGAGGAGGGAATCTGTAACTTGCTAGAAATCTTTATTAAGATGGGTTGTAAGAGATGGCAAAATCAATAGTCACTCTTCATGTTGGGTCTGTTGTGTTTCCTTTGTTTGAAATGGCCAGTTACCTTTCTATTTCCCTGGTGATGTTGAACTCTAGTTGCAGGTAGCCTGTCCTCTAAGCTGCAGAGAAGGACAGACCAAATGTGAATGTCTGGATCTCAATTCTGCTCATTTTCATCTGATCTTTAATTATTCTGATTGCTCTAATCTGAACTCATGAAACATTTCCCTTCATCTCTACTAAAAATTTACTTGCTTGTGCCTGGCCCATGCTGCCAATATCCAGGGAGACCTGGCTTACCAAGTGCTTTTGTTTCTCTGTGGCTCTTAGGAATATGAGTGGGAACAAAAGTTTGTGTGACCCATGGAGACGCATCCAGTTTTGTTTTTTGTTTAACTGAAATGAACCAGTCTCAGCTTCTTTCTTTATTTTTGCTCCCAAGCATGGCACTCATACATGGGAGTGCAAAAGTTGTGGAGTGCTGTGAGAATGTGAACTAACTAGCTTTGCAGTTAGCCTTGGTCGTATGCTTTGAGTTGCCTTTTTTTTTTTACTGTTATCTTCAAATCCTTTACCAGTTTACTTCTGCTGTTGATTTTACTGTGTAAATAGTAAAATAACATTAATCAGATTATTCATATATGAATTTTACGTTGATAAAATAACTAGTGAATGTAGGTTTTGCCAACGCAGTCATTTACTGAGCATATATTGGTGATATCTTTCCATGCCCTTTAAAATAAAGAGCTATGGAGGTTACCTTATCCTTTCCCTAAATGTTGCATGGTGTTCCCTGCCTATGTGCCCAGGTCAGCCTGTCTGAATACTGACGGGCCCTGTGTATGGGTAGGTGCCACCAAGTCATCTGCCTGTCTGCGGGCTGGGTTTGTTCTCAGGTTCTGGCTCCTGTGGTCCTGCACAGCTTGGAGAAGGCGTTTCCTCTGTTGTACAACAGAAGGGCAGTGGAGCGAAGCTGGTGCTGGTGATTCAGGGGTGTGCAGGGACTTGGGAGAGCTGGTGGGAAGAGGAGTATGCCAATTAGCAAGGCGTGCTGGGGAAGTACTTAAGGCACTTGTTGTGGTAGCTCCTCTAATGTCTGTGCTTTCGCGGAGCGGAGAGCAGCAGGAACAATTGGGTGGTACAGTGACTTTTTTTAGTACACAAAGTCACTAGCTAATAGAAAATCTGAATCAGTTGGGCCCACCCTGCTGCTGATGGATGGCTGGAGATTAGGATCACTGAATTTAGGGTGTCTGTTCTTGGCACTGATGAAGGAAAATTTCATTCTCTCTGTTAAGCAAGGAAGCCTTCCTCCCCACACACCTTCCCTGGGGAGGCATTAAACATTTTAAAGTAAAAAGTACACATTACCTTCACAAGAAGTGAACCTCTCCTCCAGAGAATGCTGCTGGGGAAAATGGGTGGCATGGCGTGGCTCCCTGAGAGGCTGCGAGAGAGGGGAGTGAGCAGTGCCCCCCCAGCTGCAGCTGCTCCCTGGGGTCTGCAGCCCTGTGCTCTGTGCTGGGATTGGAGTCAGCTCCCTGTGGTTTAACTGCTGATTGACCCAGGAGAAGTCAGGCAGCTGTGGTTGTGCTTTCTGTTCCTGCTCTGATTCGTTTTGGTGTGCTGATGGAATAGTAGAGCTGGAAATTCTTGAAGTTACGGCATTACAGTGCTTTATTTTGGGTGTCTGCTGTGCACAGCACCTGCCTGGATTTTAAGGTTTATTTTGTTAATAAAAGATGATAACTTATTCTCAGATTCTCCCTTACTTTCTATGAACAAGTGTGACATTATTTCAAATGGAAATCAAACCCATGACCTGGATAAACACTATATTAAAAAAAAAAAAAATTGTATGTAAAATAACCATTAGTCATGAATTAGTATATATTAATGAAAACTCATGCATAAGCTCCCTGTGGTTTCTTACCTGCTCAGGAGGTGACTAATGTTCCATGAGAATTGAAGTACCCTTCTACTGCTTCTGCACTGATCAGTATGTGGAATTTGTTGAGTTTGCACCCATGCTGAAATTATATTGGAAAGGTTGCATAATTCCAGCTGGAGTGATGATCGTGTTTGGTGTAATTGCAGTGTAGCAGGAGGGTGTGAATGGCCCTGTTTTGCTTTAAGCCAGATTTGTTTGGGGATCACAGTAAGTCTTTAGCAGTTAGGTCTAAGGAAAATCAGAAGAGGGCCATTGTGATCATTTGTAGTTGCTGAACTTGATGATTTTTAAATGATGTGAAATCCTAGTCCAGTTTGCTCACGCAGAGGGGACTTTGGAGGGAAGAAGTGCAGTGCGAGGTAGTTTCTGTCAAGAGTGCTTGGATGGCTGTGGGAGCAGAGACCAGCCCAATGGGCAGTTTTGCAAAACTTTGGCTGACAAATGTACTTTAAATAGGAAAAAGTGCTAGGCTGGCAACAGGTGGCTTGTACTTATTTGAAGTAAAATGCAGGGCTGAGAGCGCTATTGCAAACAGTGACATTACTTTAAGGACAATGGTGTGAGAGTCTTGGCAGAAAAATTAGCAGATGATGTGTTGAGAAAGTTTGTCCCTTGGGATGGTGGTCATGGGGTGGGCTTGGAGAGCTGCAGCAGGTCAGCAGCCCCCGGGGGCAGACAAGGAAATAATGAGGACTAACAGCGACTGCTGGCCATGGTTGAGTGCTCGGTTCTGCAGGGGAAGGAGGTTTGTGTTCAACCAAACCAACTCTGAAATATCTCCCTCTCTGAACTTTGCCTCTGCACAGCATCGCAGCTTAGTTCCAATGTGAGTCATGGGCCTGTTACTCAGTTCCTGGGATAAACTCTTCGTGTTTATCATGTTATTTGCTCTCTGGCTTCCCTGGATATGAAGGTTGAATGCAGTGAGCTTCGGCTGAAAGGTGAACTGTAGAAGTGCATCATGCTTTCCTGTGTGACTCAGAACTTCTGCCTGTTTTGAGAAGTGTTGGCACAAGCAGGATTTATCTTAGGATGGCTGTCGCAGGGTCTTGTTGTGGAGGATGCTCGTAAATCTGTAGCTCTGTGTGAGAAACAAAGGAGAAGGAAAACTGCCTTGTTTGCAGAGCACGATCTGCACTTTCAAGCCTGGTAAGGGAAAATAAAAGCATACCTCAGCTGTGATTGTTTCCCATTTCAAGCATAACCATGTTTTTTTCATTGCAAATGGTCTTGTCCTTCCTAAAGATATTTTTTCTATATTATCTGACATTAAGAAGAATGAATTCTGTGTATTTCAAAGACTTCATGTACTTTTCCTCATTATTTGTCTTGCTTTCAGGCTTTGCTTACTTGAAGGTAAGCAAAGTTGTTTCTTCAGCAATTTCCTTTCATGTGTCGTGGCTGTGGGCTGTCCTGGTTTTTATTCACAACTGATATGTTCCCAAGTTTCGTGCTTGCTGAATAGTGACCTTTCTTACTGAACTTGTTCTCATGGGATGTGCAAATCACTTGTTGCTTAATAACAAGATGTTGCTAATTGTCTCAGTGTTGGTGTGATCTAAGCGTCTGTCCCCAAGGAGAAAAGTATTGTTGCAGGAGTGGGACGTGAAAGCAGGGTAAGTTATCGAGATGTTTATCAGGGTGACAGAGCATCTGAATGGAAGATAAAAAGCTTGTCTTTCAGCATCTTTTAAAAGTGTTGGGTTCTCTCCTCTTCTTACCGTAAAATAGCAAGAGCTGTGTCAGAGTACACTCATGTAGTAAGTGGTCACACTGAAGGTTTCATTGGCACCACTTAGCAGGTATTCTGGACTTTCTGAAGAATGGATGAGACTGTGGAGATCAGTGCTGGTGCACAGCTGCAGGAAGCCTTTAAATTTGTTGACTACCAGCAATGACTCAGAATATTTATCATGTTGGTATTCCTGAGCAGACATTTTGAAATGCAGCAGATATGAAAATGTCAGTTTTTAACTTCACTTTAACAGTTATCAGCAGTATTTTCTCTAATTCTGTATGTTTTTTGAGTGAAAATAACGACACACATAATTTACAAAGTACGTGTCAAGTTTATAGTAGCTCAGCCACATGCTTAAACTGCTCAAGGAGGAAAAATGAACTCGACCATGAACGAAGGGGGAACATCCAGTGTGGGTTGCTTAAGGCATGAGGCCTCCCACAGGGGAGCTTGTCTTCGCTTAGAGAGAGCAAAGCAGAGTATCCCTGTCCTGGAAGATTCCCAAGGAGAAGGTCACGTGAGAGCAATTTTAGTACTTTTTTCACTGAGTATTTTCCAGGTATCAGTAATAGCAGAACATTTCACAAGGTTGTGCCCATGCATTGCATGTAGAGTCTTTGTGACAGAAATACCGTTCCTTGCATTTTGTTACATGGTTTCAGTGCTGCTCAGAATGAAGAGAAGTACATTTTATCTGCTCAGGTACTTTGATTCTTTATACCTAACTTATTTCTAGACAAAGGCCGTTTCTTCAGTTTACTAGGGCTAATGCTTCAGCTGCTATTTACTTATAGCTGTGCTGTAGTTCCAGCAGGATCGCAAGTAAAAACCCTCCAGCAGCCAGGCAATGACACTTTGCAAAGACAGAATCTGGGTGGCTGATCTATCTGTGCCATACTTGCCTGCGCACCATAGCAAAGACCAAACTGAACAGTGAAAACGAATTGGGTGCTGCCTGCAGGCATGGGTAGTAAGCTGGGCTAGCTGCAGAACCTCTGACTCCAACTGGAGAAATGGTGGATGCCACTCCATCTACTGTAAACATGCAGACGCCACAATTAATATTTTTCCTGCTTTGAAGTCTGAACATGAGTTTGTTTGGTTCTGCTTGGCTGCTGATGGTATGCTAAATACAGTAATAATACAGAGATGAAGGCAATCAGGTGAATAAAAGTGCACAGCACATTCACTAGTTAAAATGCACTGTAAAATAGGTATATAAAAGATGCATTTATTTATTGGCTCTTGTTCTGGTTTTGAGTAAGAGATTTTGTGAAGCTTAGTGGGGGATGGGAGGGCTGTGTGCTCTTTAAACAGAAATACCATCTCTGATAAACAGCACCAAGTGTTGATATTAGCTTGACATAATGTATGGATTAATACAGCTTAATGAATTTGTCATAAGAGTACCAGTGAAGTCATAGAATCTGCTTGCTTACTCATACAGAATCGTGCTATTTTGTTCACTCACCAAAAAGAAATGGTGTGCTCCATGTGACTGGCTAGTATAATTTTGCAAGGCTTGAGTAACACCTATGCTTGTTATTTATATTATTAAATTTAAAATGCAGACATGCTTTCGGGTCTTGCAAGTGTATGGACAGCTGGTCTTGATTTTTCTGAGGTTGTGTAAGAGTCACCTGTGGGGGAATCGGTTTGTCAGCAAGGCAACCAGTGCACCATTTTATTTATTGGACATGAAAATAAGTCAAGAATGTTACTTAGGTTGCGAAATCACTTGAAAGTACTTGGAAGTTAGGAAATACCAGATTTACAGTTGCCTATGCAACATTAATTCTGTTCCCCTGTGTCTCTACACTGTGCACTTAATAAGGTGGGGTTTTTTGGATGTGGTCATGTTAAGACTATATCACGGGGCATATCAAGGAGGGACGCGAGTAAGGCTGTATGGACATCTGGCATTTCTTAACTTCTTAAGAGCCCAATTCTGCAACTTAAATAACTTAAGTTTTATATAAATGTAATTTCCTAGGCATTTTTTTTAAAGTAAAAAAGTGAAACTAAAACCACGTATTACTGAATGGTAACAATCCCTCTACTGTATACCCTCATTAGGACTGGAGTTAGCCAGCAGTGTAGCACAGATTCTTACGGCTTACTGCTGCAGACTGTTAACCACGCATCAGGAGGAAGCTTCTCCAAGGTTGGTGACAGATGCTGGGCTTGGGCAGAGGGCCCACATGCAGGTTGGAGAGCATCAGGAGGGCGGACAGACTTGGGACACGTGTGCGTCCGTGTGGTGTCTTCACAAGGATATGTCTGCCCTCTTCCTCGCCTCTGGTTGCTCTGGGCAGGCCTTCGCTGTCCTGCCCCACTTCATTTCCAGTGAGGAGTTTGTAAGCCTCTATTCTTTGTTCCTCTTGACCTCCCTAAGTCATATCTAGGCAGTTTCCTTTACAAACAAATCAAATTACTGTCACTGTGCCTGCTGATCTGCTGCTGTGCACCAGAGTCATGCACTGTCCAAAGTGAACTTTGCTGTGTTTCTCTGATACTTCTTTTTGAGTGTTTAAGACCTCAGAACATGAGATCGCCATAATTAAACTACTAAATAGTTGAAGAAAGCATCCTGAGGGTCTTCAGTTGCGGTGATATCACGAGTCCCTCTGGTTGATCTGAAGCATGGCCTGGGAGACTTATCTTCATCCTTCCTGCAAGCCTGGGTTGGGACTTCAGCGCAACAGCTCACCCCTTCCCTGCTTGGTCTGTGAGCATCACAGGTTTTCAGTCTTCTAATAACTTCCAGATGGGGCTGTTTTCTCTGGGGTTGGAAGTCCTGAGCAGTGTAGACCTCTTCTTTCCCTCTCCGATGATGATGTCTTTTCTTGCATAAAGGGAACAACGCAGGTTGCTGTGAACATTGAAATCATGCTGTCAACTCCTTTCTTTTGGTGGAATTAATGTGTTCTTAACTAGGCCACGTTGTGAATTCAGTGCCTGTGCCTTTCTGGGATTCTACCATTCAGAATTTTAAATAGAGGTGAATGAAATTTGCACTGTAAAGGTGTACACAAGGATTTTAGTGCCCTGCTTGTACCTGTGTGTGTCTGGAGACCTGAACTGATATGCACAGAGCTTTTAAAGTTCAGTCAGGCCTTGTTTGCATGACTCAATAATGAAGAATCCTTTTCACTACTGTACTGGTTTTAACTAGGTTACAGTGATGGGGAAGCAAGGGTGTTTTTTTGGCTCTTAGAAATTTTCAAATGCAGTTGCACTTCTACAGAGAAGGAAAGAGGCAAAGAAAGGGAGGTGTCTATTGCATCCAAGAAACATCAGCTTGGGAGAGAAGGGGCGAACATCTGAAAGCCAAAGCTAATGGCTTTGTGGTGGGTTCCTGCTCTATTAAAGCAGCAGTAATGAGATGAGAAGTGCTGAAGGAGATGAACTTTTCTTCTCATCCATCCTGGACGCATGTTCAAAGGCAGAAGTTCAGTTTGTTTGCTTGGAAGATGATGAGAAGAACGTCTTCAGAGAGAGCCCTGCACACAGCAACAGGCCTGTGGTGCCAGAGGGAATTCCAGAAAGAGAAGCCTCTAATACTTTCACACTGATGTAAGCTCTTGAGGAATCAACATGGCTGACCAAATCTTTTGTTGTGCCAAGACCTTCATTGGTAATGAACTAAAAGCAAGAACGGTCTTTGGAGAATCAAAAAAGCTGCAAATTCAGTTGTCACTGAAATCCTGTCAGTTCCTTTCAGCTTTGCCCTTTTGCGGCCTCATGTACAGCCGTTTCCTAAATGCACGAACCCACATTTTAAGGAGGGAGGGCAGGAATTTGCAGCCTCCAAAATATTCCCATGTCTAATGCAGAAATGGAAAGTGTTCTGAAAGTGTTCTAGAAACTAATGAGCTGTTACTGATCATGATGAAGATGTCTCAAGTGTACTTCTAAAGAACAAAATGTAATACTACCTGGTATTTTCAGTTTTAATCTTGCATTCTTTTTGTTCTTTTTCCCTCCCTGTTTTCTGCTTTGGTTTCAGTGGATAATGTTTTCAATTTGCTGAGTTTCATCAGACCTGTTTTTATCATTTTAAAATAATTTTTTTGCTGTCTGATTGAAAGCAATATAATCTTTTCTGATTTAACTTAAGGTTACTAGTTTTGTTTCTTTCTAGATAGTTCTATATGTTTATATTATGTAAATAATATTTTACTTTTTCTGTCTCAAATCTTTCCTTATTTCCCCTCTCATTCTGGCACAGATTTGTTCCATTTGCAGGCCTGTGCTTCACTCCTGACCCCCTTATTTTTTTCTCAGTTGTGTTAAGACATGGAGTTATCACCCACAAAATGTGATGGATTGCTTGAGAAGGTGTTCAGGTGACAGTAGTTAGTTTTCTTTAAAATGATGGTGTAACAGGGTAGGCAGTATAGCTTGCTATCCCTGCCCAAAGGGAAATCCCATCGTTATTCGTCCTTGCTGTTATGCTTTAGTTTGCACTGGGTGCTGACAGATGTAACGTTAACTGCAGCTCTGCAAGCGATACGCTGCAGTGTATGTACTGCTTGGCTGGGGAGCATGAGGTTCTTTATTTTTTCAGTGAACTTCTTGGTATTAGCAGAAGTGTTACATGCCAGAGATGCACATACTTCACCTATGGTTATAAAGTGCTATTTACTTTTTTCTTGCAAACACAAAAGCTAAGTGGGAAGGGATATTTCATAAACTCAGTGCTATTGTGTCCTCTGGTCTAAGCCATAAAACAAGAGTAACAGAGACGTTCCCTTTGAACTTGAAATCCCTCTCTAAGCTGCTGATCTAACCTAAGGGAGAGGGGGAGACTACACCAGCCAGAAAATGTTCTCTTCTGGGTATTTCTCTTCCCCCCTACCCCTTTTCTTTTTCTAAAGTTCTTAAGTGAGTTTGATGCTGCACCTCTGCCCATAAATTTATGAAAATATTATCGTAATGTAGGTCAGTGAACTGAAACGCCACTGTACACCACGGGGGATTAAAGTCAGAGAGGCAGCCCTCTCCCACTCCCACTAGGTCATATGACAATATAAACAAGAAATGCAAGGAGCCTTCAGCTTTTTCTTGCCCTAATCCTTTGTTTATGCAGCACTTAAACTGACTTTTGGGGTCGTCTCTGTCTGGCATTAAAGCCCTAAAGCTTTTTGAAGTTTCCCTGAAGTTAATAAAATTAGTCTGCCCTCATTGCTAGGCCCCTTGCTGCTGCTTCGGAGCAGACTACATATCCCTTACTGTCTTTGCGGCGCTTGGCTTTTTAAGTTAATAATATTTTATAACAAAAAAGTGTTTGAGAGAAAGGCAGAGATCTCTCAAAAGGCCATTCAGCTAACAGGCAGAGCGACTGCTGTTGTAGATGCTCTGAGAACTCAGAGGGGATTAACCTAAAATCCAGCGATCGGAGGTAAATTGCTGGTAAAGTAATTGGAAGTGTTGAGTTTCAATCGAGAGAACAACACATGTTTCCGTGGCTTTCTGCAAACAAGGACTAAAAAGTCATTCTTTTCTATTTTTATAAAATTGTCTGAAAGGTGGGAAAAATGAGATTTCCTTTGTAGCAGTTCCTTTGTACCTCTGGGTTCTACCCCTTTGCCAATTTTATTTTATTGCAGAGACCAGCTAGTTACTGTAGCTTTCGTGTCAGTGATCTGTCACTTTGTTGTCTTCAGAGGTAAGTTGGTGATAGGCTGGTCTGGGGTTGGAGCACTATTGTACTTCATGTATGGGGCTGCCTTCAGCCTGCAAGAGTTTTATTCCAGCAGTTGCTAAGCACTGCTAAGGAGATTGTTCTTCTGATGGTATATGTAAATGTTCAGGGACTAATGGGAAATACAGGCAGAAGATGAACAATCGTTCAAAGGAAGGGTATGTGCTATAAAAAGCACATCTCCTTATGGAGAAGAAAACTTATTTTTTTTTAAAATAAAACTGTGTTGAGTGTGTTTATCATTACTGCTTTACTTGGAAGTCCATGATTGCCTGTAGTATGTGTTCACAAGGGTTGCTCAGTTTTTGACAGCTTTGCTGGGAAGGCTGAACCGTACCATGATGGCAGAGTACAGTTGTTCACCCTGCCATGCAGGTTTCAATTAAGTTAAAGGTAACTTTGAAGCACTCTTGGAAAAATAAAAGATGTTTATATTTTCTAAAGTCGGCCTCCCAGGCCACTGTGAGGGAGAACAACTGAAATAGTGGGTGTATGGGGCGAGCCCCACTGGAGTGTGAGAGACTGAAGCACAAGGGAAGAAGCACGTAGCCTGCAGAAGAGAGGAGGGGTGTTCAGGTCTCAAATCCTTGTTTTAGGAATAAAAGAGGTATAGGAAGAAATGATGTTTTTATTTGACTGGCTTATACAGTTGGAAAAAGAATGAATGTTTTGAGAATGTAAGTGCAGCTTCAGGTTGGAATGAACAGCTTCTGATAGTCTGCTGCTTCAGACCTGAAGAAAGGCCAGTGTGCCTGCAGGCTTATCTCCCCCCACCTCCACTGGTCGCTTTAGTAAAAGACATTGTTCTGTTTTAAATTCAAGCCAGAGGTTGCCAAGCCGTGATAGTACCGCTAAGGGTTCACAAGGAATTTTGGAGCAGTGCTTGTTTGCAGCAGGGAGATACCAAAAGAAGCGGAACCCGAACCTCCTGGTGCACGTCAGGCAGTGGGCGTTGAGGCACTGAACGGCTCTGGCCGCTGGAAGCACAGCTCCTGTGCTGCTCTTATCGGGGCGAGAGAAGGGCTGCAGGCATCTCCTGGCCTGCGCCTGCCCTGCGTATGAAAATTACTCCAAAGATCTGAGGAAGAGCAGCAACTATTGCCACCAAAAAGAAACAATCATGAAAAGATTTAAGCAATACTTATTTCTTTTGATAAGTAAATAAAGGTTCTTGCCGCTGCTCTGAGGTACAGTAACTCCAGACATTAGGTATACAAGGATATTCACACCTACGGGATTAGGCTCACTTGGCTGCACCTTATACTTAGTAATGCCTTAGGGAGGGCTGTTTATCTTGCCTCACCTGCCAACCTTGCTGCCTCTTGTTCCTGATAGCTTAATTAAGAATCCAGGCTTGGAATGGTTCTTCCCACTGGGTTACAAACCTTGAAATTAAAATTGGATACAATGGTCATAAGGCTTTTACTTTAACAAATCAGTGGGTTCGTAAAGGTGAATATTTAAAAGGCTGTATTTAGGAACTCTAAGTAATTGTCATTTCATTTAAAGTGTGGCTGTTGGAGTGCAGTTCTGGAGCTAAGAGAGAGAAATGTTTATGTAGGAGATAATGTTCTTAGCTGTAGGATGAGTAATGGAATAAACTTTTTGTGAGCATAGGTACTTAAGTGACTTTTACAGAAGGGTTTCAAAGCAGGAAAGATTTTAATTGACTGATCTTTACGGCACGTTCTGATACACATTTTAGTCTTCCTATATTAACAGGAAGGAGGTAAAAGCAGAAATATATGAATTCACAGTCTTCTCTACTTTTGGACGCTGATTATCATAAACTCAGAAGTGTAGATGACTCATCTAGAGTTTTTTTTATTCATTTGAGGGTAAATGGTTTTCCCAGGGCAGGGCGATAAAGTCACCAGTGTATCTCATACATTAATTTTTCGTGTTGCTTTGGATTGTAGATTCATAGTGCCCTATTTCTTTGGCAGGTGATGGATGATTACAGCGTGATTGGTCGTTCATTGTTTAAAAAGGAAACAAACATCCAGATTTTCGTGGGTCTAAAAGTCAAGCTATCTACAGGAGAAGAAGGAATAATAGAGGGAGGTTTTGGACAAAGTGGTAAATTTAAAATCCGAATTCCAGGTAGGTGCTTGTTAACTGATATGTTCTAATCTATGTCAAGTATAGAGGATCTTTCTGTATTGCAAGGCTGAATGTCTCCAGTAGTTCCTTGAAATTTTGTGGCATCGTCTCCAAACCAGCTGGACCACTGTTAATTTGGTGGATTTTACTTCCTCTCATTAAGTACTGGTGACTGTGATTTGTGTTATGAGACTCAGTGTCCAGAAGACATGTCTCCTGTGTGTGAATAAACTCAGGTCTCAAAATGACTACTTTGTGTCAATAACATGGAAATCATACTCTGCCCAAAATGGTTTTTGGAAATCTGTCTTAATATACTGTATAATTTTCTCCACAGCCCTTCTGAGCAAATAAATGAAAACAAACCTGCAATCATTTTTACCTGTAGCTACTTATTAAATAGAGCATACTGGATGCAAGTTCCTTAACTTGTCTTGGTTCTGCATGTTTTTATCCATCGTCCCTTCAAGCAAAAACTACAAGCACTTTGATAAATTAGTTTTTAGAGATCTTGAGGTTTTTTTTATTGCTTCTAGTTTTATGATACAATATAGTAGTGTATTTTTCATCCTTGGTGCGTTACAGCAAGGATTTATGCCTCCTTAGCTTAGGGCATCAGAAATGATGGGTGCTGGAGTTTAAGTGTCATTGCTATTTTTTTAGTAGAAAAAGTTGTTCTGAGCCTTTTCAGCAGGCAGAAATAGTTGCCGCATTTAACTCAAATCATGGAATATGATTTTAAATATACTAGTAACACTTCATTTCTTTCAAATTTTCAGCCCGTTGTCACTGTTAATCTACCACCCTTTTTAGAAAGATGGACAAAACTATTCTGCTGTACAACTGGAAAAAAGAAATTATGTTCTGTGCCACCAAACGGTCACATAACTATTGACCTACAGAGAAAACTGAGGCTTCCTGATTTCTTTCCAAAAATGGGCTGTTTTCGTTTTTACTTCGAATTGATGCAAGTGCTCTAATTTTGACTCCCAGCAAATTTCCTTTCTTTTGCCTTGAAAATAAGAATTTCCGACTAGGTAAAGACTCCTGTTTTCTATCCTGTCTGTAATTGTAGCTCTGTCACCAACTGCTAGACTTTGCAAATAGTTTTGAAAGGCTAATTAGCAGGCATGCTGCCTGTTTAAAGAAAGAGGCTACACCTAGCATATGTATGTTCTGGATTTTCTATTATAGAAAAGCTTTTAAGCATTCAGTGAGCTGGCTACTTTGAGGTAGGTGGTGAAATGATGTGCAAATGACCTTAACACTGAAAGGGGTTCAAGCTGAAGTTTTGTTTAAAAAAATGTAGTCGTGTTCTTGGTAGCTTTTCTCCCCTGAAGACATAAATGTGGTGAAAGGGAAGAACAGTGGGAGGATGCCATCTACACAGGCATTTCCACATTTTGGTGAAACTATTCTTTGTGAGAAAGGGAGAAGCCTAAAAAAGACTCTTGTGGATGTCATCTTTGTGGATGGGGAGCAGGAACTAGAGCTGCAAATCAGCAATCATGTTAAGAACATTGTACGCAGTATTAGAAAATTTTTCTTCGCCTGTTGAGTAAGAAGAAATGACACCTTTCACCAAGGTGTTCCTTATCTAATCATGGTTGTACTTTTCCAGCCTTTAACAGCAGACTATCAATATGTGGACAGAATACTAGAATTAACACCTCAGTAAGATGGGCAGAATAATACAACTTAGTTTGCTTTTCTGCAGTCTGGGTCAAATATGGGTACGTTGCTATCTGGAAAAAAGAGGCAGTAAGCTAAATATCAGCTCAAGCTAAGAGTATGTAACAGGAGAAAACATAAAATTTGGAAGGGTTTAAATAACTGTTTCTTTAAGAGTGGCAGGGATGTGTGTAGGGGGAGGGCTATTGCTGTGATGCTGTTTAAGTCAACTGCAGTTCACATTCCATTGTTAGGTCAGTGTTGCTTTTTTAATGTGTCTGCATCCTGTTTGTGGGTTTTCCAGTCTTTTATTAAATTTAACTGGTCCAATTCTTTTCTCCCTTCGCCCTCATCCTTCGGCCGTGCCTCCCCTCATAGAGTCTGTTACAGATTGCTTTTGTGAAGAGCTCCTTTTAGTTTTTCTGAAGTTATTTCTCTGCGATCCCTTCACAAATGCGTCAGGGAGTGGGAGGGAAGGGAAGGAAATGTGCAAGTTGGAAACTGCCTTGAATTGCCGCAGTCTGGTCGGTCCTGTTGTCTTTAAAACTAGTCTTAACCTCTGGAATTGAATAGCTTGTTCAGGGAGTTAACCTCATGGCAGTTGAGGGCTGCTTCTAGAAACAAAGCAATCAAAATCAGGGAGATGCATCGGAAACCTGTGCCCTGACAGCCTGAGGTGGCAGTGCAACATGGCGCCTTGGGGTGCCCACTCGTGAGGGACGCGTTGGCCCTTGGTGTTGTTCCTTGTCCCTTGGGAACAGCTCGTGTTTGCTTGTGGATCACAGCTTGGGAACGCTGTGTTACATCATCTGTGGGCTGAAACTTGGCAGACCTTGCAGCTGGGAATGGCAGAGCGCGGCTCTGTTTCTTATTCTGGCACCGCTTTGTGTACAGCGGCGATTAAGATACTTCTCTGCTTTTCTGTAGAATGGGGATAATTGCTATTTGTACTATTAAAATATTATGAAATCTGATTTAGACTTATTCCAGAGTTGAGGCATTGATATTTCTTGAAAAGGCTTAATTATCTTCCGCCGAGCACAAAAAGCACATCTAGAGTACAGCATGCAACTGGAAGTTCCTCAGTCTCTGAAAGATGTCAGCAGTTTGGAGGCAGTTCAGGGAAGAGCAGCAAGAATGCTGAAGAGGCTGAAGGGATTGATTTATGGGGGAAAGAAGATGAAAAGAAATGCATGAAACTTGGCTAAACGATGTCTAAGTGGGAGATATGATTATCTGCAAGTTTTTGAAGAACACAGTGAAAGGAAATCCCTTAGGGTGGTCCAAGGAGGTAGAAGTAAAGCTAGTAACATGAAATAAAGCAAAGCACAGAGTAACTTGGCTACTGAGAGATGTTACTTGACCAATATTTCTTGCACTGCCAAATCATCTTAGCAGAGGAAGATAATGTTTTATTTGGAGAGTACTTCTGTAGATAAGCCTGGATGCTTGCTAGTGCCTGTTTCATGCTAAAACACAAACAAGAAGATGGTGGAAAGTAGATGGACAATGTGTTGTTTTTTTTTCAGCTGGGTTCTGGTTTTATGTTGGGACACGCTTCTCTTAACTGAATGAAAAGATACAACTTATGTTGTATTCTTCTATTACCTGAAAGGACTGTTTGCAGTGGCATCTGGTTGTTCCTTGTTGTGTTGTGGGTTTTTTTTAGTGCTTGTTTGTTTCTTTTTGTTTTTGTTTTTTTTTCCTCCTCCTGTATTTGCTGGCAAACCTGTAATTCTGTAGGGCTAGGCTGTGGAGCTGGTGTTTTAACTGTGAGAAAACTTCTAAGGTATGTCAGTCGACAGGGTGACACTTGCTTTCCAGGCTAGTTATGTGATCAAGTACATAAAGAAGGAGACATAATTTCTAAACTAACAAGAGATTCTTGTCTAGTTTAACAAGCTGCTTCAAAAACAAACAGAATTTAAAAGCAAATTTAAAGTACCATACTTTGTAAGTAATGCAAGTATGTGTGTTTGTGTATGAGTGAGCTATTTATGAGGCTCTTACTAAGGTGGGTGATATGTGGCAGCTGTTTTATTTGTAAATGGGAAACCCTGCATTATACAGCCAAGGCAAATGAGTGAAAAGTATTGTTCACCTTTGAGATCAAGAACAAATTTGGGGAGACAGGAACCTGTATGCTTAGGTATGCTAAGGAATACAAAAGCTAGCAAAGGCATTCTTTGGAAAAGACTTATTTCAACATATATTGCACCTAGGAATGTCATGCCAGTAGATAAATTCTGAGGAGAGCTCAGAGAATGGTTCGAATAACTTACTGCTAATTGCAGATTTTGTTTAAATGTCTCTCACCCAGGAATTGACCCTGTAAAACTCTGCTTGGTCTGTGAAATCATAATGTGGTTTGATAAGCCTCATGACATCTTTTAAGAGATTGTCTCTAGATACACTCGTGTTGTTGGTTCTGACATGTTGTGTTTGTCTTGTTTAATTGTTGTAAAAAGTAGCGACTTGAGTCTAACTGGAACATGCAATATCTCAGGCATAGCTCACTTTCTCTCTGTCTGTCCTTGATGTCTAGGTGCTAGTAAGCCGTTCATCCTTTCTGATGCACCGCAGTGTGTTTGGCTGCAGTTCATGTCTCTTTCTGACTCTATGCAGTGAGAACTGCCGTGCACGAAATGAGTTAAGCTACATTATTTCTTAATGTGAAAGAAGCAGTGCATATCTAAGAAATTCATAACAGCTGAACACGTTTTTGAATTGAGCAAATTTAAATATAATAAAATGCACACTTTTTGTAAGAGGAGATATGAATAAGAAAATTAGAATACAAGTTTTTTTTACTTTGCTGTTCTTCTTACCTGTACATGATAATGGTGGTTTTAAGTTTCTTGTAATAGGTAAAGACAAACTTGTTTGTGACCGTGTCTTTTGTTGTCAGTAACTCTTCTGCTTTTCATTTGTGTTATTGTATATCAGAGAACAAGCTTGTTTCCACTATTTCTACTATTTGCCTTGGTGGAAGAGTTGAATGTGCTGTCAGTGTCCTCTCTGCAGTAATGGTATGGATGTGCTTCTCAATTTAGGAGGCACAATGGCTCTGGAGTCCTGCAGTGCTGGTGTAAGTGGTAAGAATTAACCAATGTGTCTTACCTTGAGAATCCGTCATGCTCTTACATGTGAAAGTAAGGGCAGAAATGCAAAACGTTTCCCCCTTGGTGTGTTGCAGAGAATAAGGAGTATTTGTAGTTTAGTGTTTTTCCGTTTTGCTGAGTTCTTGGGTCATTGGATAGGATCCCATGCTACCTTATGAAGTAGTTAATGTCAGCAGGAAAGCTTAGCTGTAAGAAATGGGGCTGAACAGCACTGCTCTGTGTGATTTCAGTCCTGGTTAAAAAGTGTGGGTTTAAAAGTTGTACTCAAATCTGTTTTTTTTAGTATTCTACTTAAGGAAGTCAGGTAGAGGTTAAATAATATTAGGGAAACGGGAATTATGCAAAGTTGGAAAAATACAAAAAAAAAAAGCAACAATGCATATAATGCATGTTCCCATATTTTCACTATAAGAAATATCTAAAGTGTGTTGTGCTTTTACTTATATATTTTTCATGGGGGTGTTTTCTCACTTTCTTCAGGTAGCTCTCAGCACACCGATGCAGCTGGCCCTTGTGGAGTATTACTGCAGTTTCTTCTTTTAAATAGTTGTAGGGGAGAATTTTTAAATAGTCAGCTGTAAGTAAATGTCAGTTCCTAGCTTTGTGATGTGGAGGGCAGTCCTTATTGACATCAGCAGGAGTGGAGTAGGCTAAACCTTTTCTTTGCACTGAGAATAATTAAACATCCTGTCACTAAGCAGCGTACTTTTTTTGTGGGAGATCTTGACATTTGGAATTCTTTGCTTGTGTTGCATTAAAATAGGATAATCTTCTTCTCTTAGGCCAAATGAAATTTAGGAACATTTAATGTCCATGCTTGCCCAGCCTGGCTCATCTTTTCATAAAAGAAAATTTAAAAAAAAAACTGTTGGCTGCAAGGGTCTGGTGGGTTGCCATCCCTGTCAGTATCAGGTGAGGCTGAGCAGGATTTCAGTCAAGAGGAAAAACAAAAGCCCAAGGGCAACGAAATCTGTGTAGCTGTGTTTTATTTAAAATCTGGAGATTAGCTCTGCTTGTTCTTTCACAGTCTCTCTTCCCCTGCTCTCTAAAACAAACAAAACCTAAAATCCTTAAGGGGTACTTCAAGCATAAATCTCCGTCTTTCCTTTTTGTGGGAGTTGGCTAGTGCAGCATGGACAGAGGCTGGGGGAGGATTGCTGCCAGGGAAGCATCACTTCCCTGCGTGATCCTCTCTTGAGCGGATTAAACTGAAGCAATGTGAAAGTCCTGGTGACCACATAGGAACTGGGAGGTTGCGTTGCGTTTATGTAAGAGGTTGAGCTGAGGGAATCAAACCTACCCTGTAAGCGGTGACGGCCTGTAAGCCCATATTGACCTTTGGAGCTAGATGTCCAGATCTATTGACCTTAAAGTGGTTTTTGCAGAATCAAAGTCAAGATTTGTGCACATTCCTTCTGAATGGAAACACAAGTCAAGGAAGTGTTAGCTTACTAACTAGCTGCTTGCCTCTTTGAAGGCAGTATCGGTAGGTCTTGGTCTTGTCTGTAACCACTGAATTTTGAGACCAGGTTTCATTCTAGAGCTTTGAAAGGTGATGTGTTGATTGCAATATTGGTTTGAGATGTAGTTGGTAATTGTATACTAGCATAGCTAGGGCACCCAGAGGAAGTTAGAGCTTGTTTTTGAAGGTTAAATTGCCATTGGAGCTTATATTTAGCAGGTTGACCTTCTGGGATCATGCAGATACTGATGATGAAATTTATCAGGTATTGATGAATTAGCAATATGAGACCTTCTGGGGAAGAAAATGGTCCAGCTCCTGCATAAACCCCTGTGTTGAGTATTCTGTAGGCTAGTCTTGCAAGGTAATTGAAAAGAGTGAAATGGAGCTATTTTCCCCCACAACCTTCTCCGTTATTTATGGCTATGCAAGAGGAGTTGTCGGAAATTGCCATTGACGTAACGGGGGTACCACTGGCTGTTCTACACCATTTGATAAAGCCTGTTTCCTCCCTGCTCATCATATACACTAATGACCATCGCTGGTCATTAGTCCTGAAGGCAGGACTGTTAGTGGTCTTTGGGAAAAAGTGGCATTGCTCTGTGACCAATCCTGAAATAATGCGAAGGAGCAGTGTGTCTGGAATCCTGTTTCTTGCCCTGAATGACAAAGCATCTTATACTTGCGCTAGCGTGAGCTTAGTCTCGGAACAAACCCAGCTTCAATTCTGGGCTTTGCTGGCTTTTGTGCTTATGCTTTTAGGTTAATATTTATGCAAAGCATGCATTGGTGATGTTTTTGTTTGTATTCTGGAAGCAGTAAAGATGTAGGTGTTGTCTCAAACTAAAGAAAATTGCTTTCAAAAGGCAATATTGAAGTTGCAAAGTAAAGCACTTCAAACTTGTGATTTTAAGAAAAGAATATTTTCATTAGCTCTCTGTTGTGCACTGGCATTCTGATACAAGCTCCTGTTACATGATTGCATCCCCCACACTTAAACAAATAAAATGTTGCTGTGTTTGGGTGATGTTTAGTAATTGACCTTCTGTCATGTGCTATTTTTCCTCAATGAGTAATCAATGCCTTTACTTTTTCACCTTATTGAACTCCTGCTGTAAATACAAAACTTCTGCGATTGATGGGGGGAAAACATCCTAATAAGAAAAATAACTCCCGCAGATGGCATTTGTTTGACCATAGAATGGATATCTTTACAGAACATGTGCCACTTATAAATTATTATTTTTTTAATCCCTGGAGATTACCTGTATACATTTGTTTTGTCTTCTCTTAATATTAATCTCCTGATCGCCATCCACTTGCCATTTACTTTTTGATTTTTTTGGTAATATTCTCTCTCTCTCTCTCTCTCTCTCTCTCTCTCCCCTTCCCATCCCTCTGTTCTTTATTCCAGTTTACTTTTACTGTCCACCCTGCCCATCTTTCTTGGTCTCTGAGATCTTATGCCAGTGACACCATGGATTGCTATTAAATATTTGTGCCAGCAGTTTCCTGCTGTGGCAGCAGTGTGCAGGGGAGAGAGGATTTGTTTCTGACCTGTAGATGCTCTAGTGCTGTTACTGGAAAAATCCCTTTACAAAATAGAAGGATGCTATAGTTGAATTTGTTTATCTTAATTTGAGGATAAAATGTGGATCAGATAGTCGTCTCCCGAGTACTCCCCACACTGTGAGGTTTTACGAGTATTTTGAAACTGAGCAGTTGTTATTTCAGTTGGCAGTGACATTGGCAGTCAGCTGTCCAAAGTACTCATAATGGTAAGCCTCCAATGAATGATTAAAAGAAAAAAAGAAATTAGGTAGAGATTATTTCTTTTCTTAGATAAACTCAAATCATATATTTAAGATTCTCCTAAGCCCCAAGAGCTTGATACTTAACTTAAACTGAGATTTGCACTCAGTTGCATGTGTTTAAGATCTGGGATTTCAAAAGAAGTGCACTTATCTCGAGATTTGTGGTAAAACTGAGAGCTGGTAGTGCTGCTGCTTATTATATCCTTACTTCTGTGTAGGGTCTCTTGTGGTCACAAGTCTTCCCAGTTAATCCAGGCTTTGTTATTTTGGGGAATGTAGCTATTGTGGACAGTTGCATTCCCTGGGAGAAAAGCAACTTTTGTATGTAGGGCTGCTACTTTGCTGATCCTTGAATAATTACAAAAGCAACTGCAGGCTACTTGGAGTCTATTGCACAGCCCAGATCATTGGCAGGAGGCATCTGTAATTGATGTAGCTGAACCAGCTGCTGTATTCTGAGCTCCTGCTTGCCACCACATCACCACTAATCTATCCAGTGACCTTTTCCAAATTATCTACTATCTTTCTGCTTCATATTGCTGATGTATGCCAATATCCGAGTGTCATGAGCCTTGCCTAGAATACTGAGGAAACCCTCTGTTACGTGGAGTTCTTTTGCAGTAGGTTACATTTTTAAGGAAAAAAGAGGAGAAAATCATGTTGGGGGCTGACAAATATTCAAACTCAGGAAACGAATAAGTTTATTTCCCCTCTAAAAGTAATCCTATCATATTTAGCTTGTCTAATAGTTAAGTTGCATAAATGGACAACTACTGACTAAAACTATATTTAAGTTGAAAAATGTTGGCAGCGTTGTCATTTAAGATTTTATGCTATTTAAGTGGAGAAGTCTTGCTACAGTCACTACAGACCAAGTACACTGTTCCAAATAGATCAGTTCTGCACTTAATTTTGACCTTGCTGGATTTACACTGCTGAAGTTGCAAACCATTCATATTAGACCATGGCATGGAACAACACGATGGCTGTTACTTTCATGTAATAGTACAAAAGTCTCATTTGGTAGTGTACTGGATGCACAAGAGCCGGTAGTGCGCTACCTTCTGTTTGTTTTTTGTTGTCCTTTTTAGGTGTTTCATTTTGCAGATTCAATACTCTTACTGAAATTTCAAGTGTAAAAACATTTTTTTTTCTTAACAACAGCTAACTGTTTTTTATTATGTGTCTGCACAGCTTGGCTAGGCAACCTTAGAGCACCAATAAATAATAATAAAAGGATTCTGTGATACTTTATATCATCTCCTAGAGCAAGTGGAAATATCCATTTTTGGTTGAATTCTCATCTAGTTTAGTGTAAGAACCCTTGCGCTTTGCAGTACAGATTTGGGATGCTTCAGTGTATGCCTTGGAAAACGTACTGAAGGGATCAGGCATATTTTCTTCAAAGATGTAATTGAACGTGTACGTCTGATGGAAGTAAAATTAGCATTTCTGTTAACTTTGATGGAAGTCTGCTGCTGCTCAGGTAAGTGCAGCAGTGGGAGGAAAAAGCCCTTTTTCTTGCTGAGAATCATAGCGACCTTAAGGTTGGAGAAAACACCTAAGATCATCCAGTCCAACCTCAGCCCCCAGCCCCACCATGCCCACTGACTGTGTCCCTCAGTGCCACATCTCCTCGGTTCATGAACACGTCCAGTGTTGGTGGCTCCACCACCTCCCTAGAGCTCAGTTGATGTCAGTGCAGCTAAACGTGAGCGATGCAGAGGATCTGGGGGTTCAGTTACAGGGCTAGTGTCCATACAGAGGACTGCTGAAAACCCAAGACATTTTAAAATGATGCCTCCAAAAACATGCTGGGGACTTGCATGTTTTGTAATTGCCGCCTCTGTTTTTTAGATGCCTGACATGGAGTTTAGTTTTGGAGGGTTACACGTATAAGTGAGGCGACTGTGCAGCCCTCTGTGCCCAGGCAGCACGTGGGGTTTCCTGACAAGCTGCTCATGGGGATCTTCTTCAGTCCTCCCTCAAGGCCAGATTTCTCCAAGAGCCCTCTCACTTGTGGGATCCATGAGAGCCAGCTTGTGTTTCCAAGTCTGTAGTCTATGCTCTGTTAAAGAGGGAATTATTTCCCTCATCTTTTTCTATTTTCTCATGCGCAGGTTAGGATGCTGCTGTTTCTGGGTGTTAGTCCTCACTCATAGCTTTGTGGTGTTTGGGTGGAAAATGCGTACATTCCCAATGTTTATGTAATTTAACTTTGATCTTGCTAAGTATCTCCATGAGGATAGATCACGCGTTCAGATTGCTCTCTTACAATGAAATTTCTCTACTATTCAGTAAAGTGTTTATGCTTATTTACTCGATTTTGATCGTTCATCCCTTGGGCCTTTCACCTTCCCTTTCCACAAGTGTTTGTTCCAATATCTTTTTGAAGTCTGAGTAAAAACACGCACCACGAGGGCTTCCTGGAGGCACAGAGCTTTGTGCTTTGCAGATTGTTGGCTATTTGAAGTATTGACTCGGAACAGTGGCTGGTGCTTAGTGGATATGGGAACTGGCATGTGACAGGGACGCTAACCTTAGGAGTCTGATCCGTGTTTTGAGGCTGGGAACAAGAAATAGCTTTTCTTAATAGTGTGCATTGATTTCAAGGAAGTCTGTGTAAAGCAGTCTTTGGTTTGTGTTTTCACAAAGGGATTTCAGTGTTTAATAAATAATAGGAAATAACTGGAGCTTCAATAGACCTGCTTTGATAGGGGGTCTGCTGCTACATGATTTTGTGTAATAGTTTGCATAAGCGACAGAAGCATTTCCTGCCTCTAACTATGGTATTATGCCATTAAAAAGCTGCAGAAAGTCCTTAAAGCTGGAATAAAAGGTATATGTAAAGAAGAAAAACCATCATTCTGCCTAGAAAAGTCTTTCTTCTAATTTCTGAGCTTGTAACTTCAATCACAAAAGTTCCGTGTTGCAGACATTTGTACTGGGGTTTTATCGTAACAGCTTTTTAAACCTTCGAGCCCTCAAATCCCTTCACCCCTTTTCTCCTTGTTCCTCCAACTCTTCCAGGTTAGGAAATCAAGACAATTTGGTAATTCAGAGAACCTGTTCCTCGCTGTTACAGCTGATTAGCTACACAGTTCCATTTTTTTCATGTTACCCCCACCTCTCTGTACTCGCTCTGTTTCCCACCCAGTTCCCTCTTTATTTGGCCGTGTACCTCTTCTGACTCCCGCAGTCAATCCTGTGCCAGCTGTCCTTGCCCACACAGCCCTGAGCAACCTCAGCTGGTTTTTGTTTTTATGAAATAAATATATTAACTATAGAACCCTAAACCAAGGAAATGGAGCTGTGCCAGCCCCTCAATTACTTTCTGTTGTTTCATCCAAAATTGTCTTTGTATATAAATGAAGAACATTGTTTGAATGGTACAGTCTTTTGCTGTGCACCTAAGGATTTTTAATTCAGTACATGGCTTTTGCTGCCAGCTACGTATTTACTTCTGAATGCATTTGTTTACTTTCTCAGTTTTCAGTCTGTGAAATAAGAATAACATTCCCTTTTTCTATTTTGTCCAGTTAATGTATGGATGTGTTAGGCTAGGGACTGTTTGTGTAATTATAAAGTATCAGCTCATCGGGATTGGTGTTGCAATATGAATACAGCATTAAGAATGTGCATTTGTTTTTTGATTGCAATGAATTATCTTTTCAAGCTAGCATAATGGTAACATGGGCTAAGCCAAGCAGTGTGCCAGGTGCAGCAGTACTGGCACGGGGGAAAGAAGACATTTTCAAGGACTGAAAATGTGCTAAAGAATGAGAGTTCCTGCTGACAGAAGCGGGCTGTATATCATGAACTGGAGGTTTTCTTTTCATGGCTCATTACAATCGGCTGTTCTCACAAGTACCTCCTGAGAAGATGCACGAAGGTTATAGTCCCTCTGGAGTTTGTGTGGAAATGGATGCCTAGTTCCCTGGTTCCTGACTTTTTTCTATGGCTTTTCTTCATGTTTTCCTTGTTATGCTCTAAGTAAATATTTTGAGAACATAATGTAATTGGTTTTAGTTGTTTAGTATGGTGGGGTTTTCTTTTGTCTTGAGATTGTGCACATTCAGAGCAGGATTGAAGTTCTGGTTGATGGGGGCGGGGGGAGAAAAAAAGGGTATCAACTGTTGTTCCAGAACTGTTCAGAAAGACAGGAGGGGGAAGAAAAAAAAAGATTGTCACATTAATTGAATAATTAATTTTGGAGGAGTATGCATAAGGGTAGCCTGCCTTTCCCAGCAAGAGCCAATTTTAAATAGACGCAGCTCTTCTCAGCTGTACTTTCTTCCCCTCAGCACACGTATTCCATGCTCTGGATCTTTGCTATGTGCACTTCAGAGGCTGAATGCTGAGTTATGGTACCTGTTTTGAGCAAGAGATGAGCAACATCAGTGCATCAAGGCAGTCTTACTGTGAAATGGAAGTTTAAGGGTAACTTGAGCCACATCTGTGGATTTTGCCTATGAAAAGCTGTGCAGATTGTATGAGGATTCGCAAAGTGGAGACAGTGCCATGCGACTTGGAAAAACTGAATTTATTCAGTAAATTACTGCTGGTTTTATTTGTTACTTTGAGTGAAACTTCAGTGTGGGCTTAATGACTCAGCGCTGCCTTTGTTTCTCTTTTTCTTTTCAAAAAAAATTAAATATTTTCAAAAACTTTTCTGTTGACTCAGCCATGATGAGGGCCAAATAGAAATAGAAGATTCTGGAGTGAATAGTAAGATATTTCTATCTTTTTTTCTACTTGCCAAAATCAAATGAATTTCTTACACCTGTGAAAATAGAATAACTTGACTATTTCTGTTCAGTTGATCATCATAAATCTTACAAGTACTTTTAAATATATTACTAGGTTTTAGAGTAAACGTGCTGGAACAAAAGCAGGAGTGATTCTTATTTAGATCTTAAAAGAGCAGGGGAAAAATCAATTTTATTTCACATTTAGGGGAAAAAATGCAGGTAGCTTAACAACAGATTATAAACGTCTTTTATTAAGCTGTAAATCTTAATAGTGGTATTCTTAAGGAGGCTGTGCTATAGAGTTTTCTGTTTTGCAAATTAATTTGATTGCATAACTTTCTCTAATTTTCATAAAGGAAGGAGGGATTTGTAGTATACATAAATGACTACTTTTAGGACTTGGCTAGAGAGAAATGTATAAGCTTGTGGAGGAAGGATCTGTGTTCAGAATTGGAAATGCCCACGTTCTGCTTGCTGATAGCTGGGAATCTCCTGTTTGAGACCTGCTGACTGTCGTTACTTCAAGCTTTTATTCATATGTTATTTGGAAGTGCCTTTGATTTCAGGATACATGCATATGGATTACATATACAGTATGTGCAAGCATGTTATGTATTCCCTGCTGCTTTCATTGAACCAGGTAGTTAGAATTGGTTGGAGATGGAAAAGGAGACGACCAGCTGTAAGCAAATTGATACAGGGTATTTCAGTCCACCCCTGTCGATTATTTCTAATTGAAGCTGTCTGAGCCAGTCTTAATACAATTTAGTTATCGCCAGCCAGAAGGATTTTATTTATGGAACGGGGCCTGTTGGAACTTCCTCCGACCCCAGAGAAGCTGTGAACAGGAGAGAGCTGATCAAGCAGGCATGCCGGGCTAGCGTACGCATTTCTTTAATAAGGCAGGGATTGATGTCTTTTGCAGTTCAGGGGTTAGGTAAACAGCAGTCCCTCGGTTCAAGGCTCTCCATGTTCGATTGTTTGTTTGTACGGATCTCAGAAGGTTAGGTTAGCCTTCTTGACATCTCGGGGGAGCTTTCCTGACCATGGTATAACCTCATCTGCTCCAAAGTTGTTCAGGAGGCGTTGCGTCCATACTTCAGAAGGGTATGGGCTGAGTAGAGCATCTGTAATTGGTACCTGGTCTCTATGAAAAGTGGATGTAATTGGAGGGGATGGAACACTGAGTCTGTCTTCAGTAACTCATAAATACTTTGCACGTGTGGTATATGTAACTAATTAATGTGCTTACATACTCAGACTTGACATTTGCGCACAAAGATGAGTAGTACTTGTAACTTAAGCTCTTATTGAATTGCAATTTTGAAAAATCAGTAAAATACATAACTCATTTCACCAGAACTTTGACGTTGTCTGATTTGTGCTCCTACTGACTGGGCAATGGTAGTTTTTAAAATTAAATAAGATAAATCCTAAATAATAAGTAGCCATGTTACTAGCTTTTATTTAAAAATGAGTGATGGTTACACGTTGAACAGTGCTGTGAGTTAGACCATATGTCTCATGGGTTCATTTCAGTGGCTATCACGTCTCAGCCTTCTTCTGCAGAGCTTGGCAACTGTTGTGTGAGAAGTGAGAAAGGAATTCTGCTGGGTTCTGCTGCAATATACATAGGTTGCTCTGAAAGTAGAACCTCCTATTTATTTCCGTGGAAACTATAACAGATCCAAAGAGCATAATAACACTATTTGATACAGCAAATTCTCAGCTGCAAAGCACTCTTTTTCAACATAGTCACCACCATTAGTGCTATACGTTTTCACCAGCAACGAAGAAAAGCCTGCATGCTATGCTTGTAAGGGAAAAAACTGTCTGCACCAGCAGAGGTGACCCTCTGTCACTACTGCTGAAATGCACCACCCACTGCCTCACTGTGCTCACATCCACTGTTTGGTTTCCATAAACATTCAGCAAGCACCAGTGAATGTTAGTGGGTGCCATTTTTTCCCATGTGGAGGAGTTCGATTGCCCTTCTGCTGCTGTCTGTCACACAGCAACACAATATAGTGGAATACTGGTGGGAATGTTCAACCACTGCTGCCATACCACCAACATCGTGGGCCAACATAATAAAATAAGAGGCATTACTTTCAGAGCAGCCACATAGTTCTGATGCGTAGAGCTGTTCTGGAATTTGAGGATGACTTTGCTTGAAGTTAGAAATATGCTTTATTATGCGTGTGATATGTTACAAAGTTGTCTTAAATCCCTGACTTTGTTGAACTGCTTTTGGCTGATGTGATGCCTGGCAGTTTGTACTTCATTTTTCTGCTGTGACTCTTGTATGTAGTCACGAAGACCCAAACAGACATTATAAAACTAGCCTCACTGCTTGTGAAATATCCTAACATATAACTTGGGGAAACTGAGGCACGAATGGGCGCTATGAGTTGTCACTGGATGCCACTGGAGGGCATTAAGATCTGTGCTGATCATTCCCGTCTTGTAACCCCCAGAGTCATGCTGCTTGACCTGCAGTGTCACTTTTCGTGGGAGAGGTTTGTATTAGTCCTAGAGCTTTCCAGGAAACCTGAACTTTGTTCACAGATCTCAAATAGGAAGTCACCATTAAAGTATCCTGTCCTGTAAAAATCCATATGGGTGGTATTCTGGCTCAAAGGTGAGGAGGTGTTTGGTGTGGGAGGCCGCTTCCATGCTGGCTGAGGTTTTCAAAGTGCCAAAATATGAATGTCTTGTCGCTTTTAAATAATGTGTGGGGTCTGACTTAAATGTCGGGTTTCGTATTTAATCAGTATTAATATGATAACAGGAATGTGACAACTGAAGCGAACACAAAGAGATTATCTTCTTAGCCAAATGCATCCATTAGCAAGGAAATATAGGTTTCTATTAAATGAAGCAGACAGATGGGCGATTGGAGGTGACTGAGAACAGGAGGGGGTGGGGGCTAAGAGGTGAAAGTTGAGGTTTAGAAAATCTCTATAAAAATAAAAACAAACCATCCGTCTTGATGGTTGGCGTTTTACCCTCCCGTTGCACTTTAGGGATGGTGCTCCGATTCCTATCGAGAACATTATGCTGAAATTTAATCTAACAGAGCACTTACTCCTGCCAAACTCTGGCTCAGTGACTCTGCTGCTCCCCCAGAAAGAAGCAACCAACAAGGCTTCAAGTACAGGGATAGTGCTGTGCCATCAGGGGAAAACTGCTGCTTTGAGATCCCAGGGGAAAGCAGATTGGATCTTCTTGGTCTAGTCTTCTTGGTGGAGAAGTAAGTTGAGAAAACAAAATCATGTTACAGCATTTCATAGTGGCTGTAAAGTAAATTGTATGTCTATGTGTGTATATGGATGTGTGTATGTGTGTATATGGATCACCATCTAATAACTTTTGCTGCAATCTTTATAACCAATGTTTGAAGCTAAGATGATAATACTATAAATAATTTTAGATAATGCAGATAAGAAGAAAATAATGTAATTAAAAGAATTTTACAAGATGGGCAATTCACTAAGATAGCTGAAGTAACACAATACATTAAAATATCTGTAACATAGTGCAAACATCACACTGATGACGGGAAACATCTGTCTTGCCAACCATCCCCTGGACAGGCTGCAGCCATACATCTCCACCGTGCCCTGGGGAGGTCTGTGTGTGTTCCATCATTTATGTGGACATCACAACTCAACCTCAAATCGCACCATGAAAGTTCAGGTTGAATATTAGGAAAATATTGAAAGAGTGGTCAGGCAGTGGCACAGGCTGCCCAGGGAAGTGGTGGAGTCACCGTCCCTGGAGGAAGATGTGTTGCTGAGGGGCATGGTTAGTGGGCAGTATTGGTGGTAGGTGGACAGTTGGACTAGGTGATCTTAGGTCTTTTCCAGTCTTAATGATTCTATGATTCAGGGTGGGTGGCTCATTCTGCCGCAAGCCTGGGGTGGTTAGGGTTTGGTTGGTTGATTTCTGCTCAAATTTTTTAAGTTCATGGACATTTTATGTGAAGAAATGAAAGGAGACATTTAGGATGGCTGTCTCCTTTGGATTCTGAGGAAGGTGCCAATCTTGCTTCAGTCTAGCTTTGCATGGGATTTTAGGCTTGGTGATGGTGGGGACCTTGGAAAGGAGAAAATGTGTAGCAAGACGGAGAAACAGTATCTCTCTTCAGTCTGGAATTGCCAGGCTTCACATACAGTTTAACTAATGAATTGTGTGTTTTTAAACCAAGTTAGCATTTTTGCCTGCATGACATCAGCTTGATTTTCTTTTTTTCAGTATACAGCCCGAAGCGTAAACAAAAATGAGATGTGTGGAAGTTCAGAGTGGGCTTTCCTTGTTCCTTCACCCTTGTCCTGCTGTCCATCTCTCTGAGGAATTTGTCATGTTTCTCTGTGATGTCCTTTATTAACCTACACTGACTTCCCCAACAGGTGATGGCTGCAGAGGAGGTGAGGTTCTCTGAGAGGTCCAGGCGATGGCTCCCAGGGGATCCTGTTCCCTGCAGAGGCCCTGCTCCCTGTGGTGGAGGCAGCAAGGCCTGTGTGCTGTGAGCCTCTGTGCGGGACTGCAGGAGGCCCAGGGCCGTTTGTCAGGCTGTCCTGTTATTCCTGCTTGGGAACCTGACACACGGGCCCGCTTTCTTGCATGTGTTGTTTTTTGGGAGGGAGGGAGGTGACTGAGTGGCTAGCCTCTTGACAGGGCAGCTTTAAAACATTCATAAAACTTTTATTGGGCTGCCACCCTTCCAGATAAATATTTTTTGAGTTTATGGGCTTATTTTAAGGATTGAAGCTTAATAGCAGCTTTGTAGCCCTATCCGTCCCCAAAATAGCCTTTTGGCAAACCCCATCTCAGGAGGCTGCTGTGCTTTTCTTGGTCTTTGGAGTTTCTTCATCACTAAATTACTACCTTTTTGCCTCCTTCCCGCTCTGTATGACTAAATGGGACCAACTGTTAAATGAGCCTTTCCCCTTCCCCCAGACTTGCACAGAGCTGAAAGCTGATCCAGTGCACCGGTATTTGGTCATCATGAAAGGAGAGAGGTTGCAGTAGTTATAATTTTATTTCTTTTATTAAGTTGGGCTCGTTAGACCTGTTTTATTCCCATCTTAATTATTAATCTCTCCTTAATGTGGCATGTGGTTTTAAGATGGTACAGGCTGGTGGCATTTCAGACGTGCTGGCACTTTACAGGCAGTTTCTCAATGCACTTCTACAAATATAAAAGCTTTACAGTGCGTCTCTGCATTCAGTGGTGAAACCAGTGGGCTTGCAGCCAAGGTTATACAAAGGAATGCTGTGTGTAGTGCTTGCAGGAAGATGGAGTTGCAATTTGAACATCCATGCTTTTTGATTTCACTGCTTTGTGTCCAAAGAGGTTTCATGAATTTCTGCATGAGCTTTTGCTAAACACTGACCCAAGATTGTGTGTGCATTTTTTGGCTGCTGTTGGGAGAGCTGCTGTTGTGTATGATCCACATAATTTCCAGATCTTGGGAAGTGGATTTTTTTATTATATATAATTTTTTTAGCATCTGGCATGGTATTCCACATTGTTGGCTCTTTTTGTCCCAGTGCAGTTGCTCATGTCCCTTGTTTTTCTTACTGGGCACATTTGTAATTGCTAAAAGCAAAGTGTAGTCTTTTATCATTTACTCAGCTGTGTATGATGATGTTACTTTCAATCGCTAATTTTCCCAAACAACAAGTTTCTGTCATATGAGATTGTATATGGCAACTTCTGTCTTATCCCAAGTTTTTCAGAAGATGAGGCTCTTCCTATGCAGTGCAAGTACTGGCCCTACGCTTGTATTTATGGAAGAGACCGTGTGGTAGGAAGTAACAGTGGGCTTTGGAGGTTTTGGGGAAGACTAGCCTGTATAACTGATTAAGATAAAAATAGATTCAGGACAGTGTAGGAACTAGAACGAACTTTTTAACTCCTTTAACAGAGTCACTTGGTTTTAACAGATTTTAAGAGCTACAGATCCCATTTCTCTTTATTTTTGGGTGAGGTTCACAAGTCTTGTATAGTCTGGAAACTCCCCTTTCCAGACTAGTCACAGTACAGCAATGCATATTCTAGTTTGTTTTTATTCCTAAAAATAGAAACATCTATTTTGGTAAGAAACAATGCCCCGCGACTTTTGTTCCTGTATCTCCATAATTTCTGTCATTTTTGTCAGTATGTTTTGGAAGTTTTGCTAAAAATGGAACTGACATAATCATCACAGCTCTCTAGACATCTAGATCCTCACCTCTCCTTACCACTTAATCTGTTGTTTAGATGAGGAAACTACTTCTGTGAAACTGTTTTTCTGCAAATGTTACACAGATTAAAGAACAAATGAGGAAAAAAAAAAAAAAACCCACAGGTGTGGAGAAACCGAATACTCAATTTGTCAGACTCTGACTATCTCAGTACAAGGCAAAGAGGGTAAGGCATGGCTTTTTGCAGAAGACTGTCAAGCTCTGGAATTGCATGTGGAGTTCTTGTTTGAATTTTTGCGTATTTGTATGTGAATTTTTTTACTGTATTTATTGTGTAAGTGTGAATATAATGGATAGCAACTGTTTCAAGTCCTTTTCCCAGATATTTTGTTGTGCTAGTCCTGCTAGTACCTGAACTTTTTACAAGCAGATGGAGTCTTTCCACTCCATTTACCCAGTGAAGAAATATACTGTCCATATTCCAAAGAGGCTGAGAAGAGATATAGAGAGATTTAGGGTTACCAGCAGGTCTATGGCAGTGCACTGATGAGGACTGAGGAGTTCTAGGTCTCTACTGCCATTAGTGACATTTGTTCTTTGGCTTTTTTTTGTTCTTCTTGGTAAGAGTATCTTGTAGAACTGTACTAAGGAAGGTGTTCTGAAGAACACGTCCTTTCATTAGTGCGTCTGTGTACAAATGCTTAGCTTCTGCTTGTTTTTCAAATATCCTAATAGGAAATGTGTATGCTGTCCTTCCCTGGAATGTTGCTTCTGTTTGTTGGCATCCTCCTACCAGCAGCAGAGCTTGCTCTAGCCATAGGAGATGCTGTTAGGGCTCACGGGTTCATGGTGGCAGAGTGTAAGGCACTGGGGCTGCCCGCTCTGATCTGGGCCTGCTTCACCACTTAATTCCTGCTGTGCTGCAAGTGAAGGCTGCATGGTAATGGTTGGCTTTGGTTTTGTCTTTTTTGGTTAGAAGCCTAAAAGGTTGTTTCTAACACTTAATGCATTGAAAGTGGTGGTTGTTGGCTTGTGTCACATCCCATTTTATATTGATACTACTTCTAACGAAGGTTTAAAAAAAAGTTGTGGTAGAATTGTCTTTCTTTTGAGCAATTTAAGAAAAATATTGGAATAGCAAATGTACATGGACCAGAGCTGCTTATAGAATCTTTCCAAAATCAGACAAAAGCAGATTTTTTTTATGTATAAAATGTCGAAGAAATGGATACAGAGATATGAATTATTTTCACAAGACACAATGGTCCAAAACCAGCTGTAATAAGGTTACAAGTACAGATATTGGTAGTAGACATTACTTGTATTTTTCTTGAAGGATTATGAAGAATTTAGAGAGTTGGGTTTTTTTAACCAATAACCTTGGAAGACCTACAGCCTAGGCAAGTTAAGAGATGCTTCAGATTCATAATTGATTTTTGAACTGTTTTTTTCATTGTGGTTTAAATTTGGCATTGATCATTAAGTTAATGCTGCTTAAGTATGTAATTTACCTTCAGTGTGACTGTTCTTGATGGTGTATGAATGGATCAAGCTCTGTGGTTTCGGTGGGAAAATATGAACTGCAGACATGTATTCATGCTCTGAGAACACAAAACTTTCTGAAACAATGAACAAATACAGCTCTAGGGGAGAAAATACTCTTCTCAAGTTTTGCTGTAAAATAATTAGCCTTCTGTGGTAGGCATGGAAGCCATAGAAAACAGACAGGAGTTGCTTGGTTGCTTGTGATTTGACTTAAAGTTTATGACCTTGAGTAATGTGCCTATTCAACAGCACTTAACAAAAGCATATTTGATGAAACACTGGACTCAGGAATTACATTTCTAAGAAAAGTCTTTTTAAAAAGAAAATTGTAAAGTCAGAAACAAATCACAATCTTCAGACCTCAGCTGAGTTGTTTAAACATGAAATTAAAAGGAACAGGCAGTTTTATCAACAATGACACTCTTGTAAACTTAATGAGTAATATGTAACTTCAAATAAGAAAGAACCGTATATTTTAAAGTATTGCGTAGAGAATTGTTGCATCCTCAACCCCATTTTGTACATGGGGAAACTGAGACAAAATACAAATTTTCAAAGTTTGTGAGCGAAGTTACAGAAAACTTTTACTAGGTCTAAGTTTCTTAATTCTTAACCCAAGTGCCTGTCCATTAGGCTTTAATGCCCTGAGAGCATGTCATATTGTAGTTTTTTGGGTGTCTGTAAAGCAGTATTTGTTTCTCGCTTTTTGTTGAAATAACCAACAGTTACTGGCTTAATTGTGTTCTCATTTCAATCATTGAATGCCTAGAGTCACTCCAGATTTATACATAAAAAAGCAAGCAGAATCCAGTTTACTTATGAGAGAATAGATGTGCTGTCCCTGCCACGCGCAGCAGCAAGCAGTGGTCTTCCCTGTGTAGAGCTCTCAGCCCCAGGCCTTGCATGGCATTGGAGAGCCTATTCTTCTCTCATTGTCCTTCTGTTGCTCAATGAATCTTAGTTTATTTCTCATCTTTAGTAAATCATTTAAATTATTTATTGTTTAAAAAGAAAGAGTAGTTAGTTTCTCTGTGCTGAAATTAAAGTCATTCACAAATGTTTCCTTTGTTGCACTATGTGCAACTACTGTATAACAATGAAAATACAATTTTTGTTTTCTTGGAGAGTTTTTGCCATTATTTTTCACCTTTTGAGGGATTGAATCTGAAGTTAATGCATTGCATAACACATTTTTTGTTGAAAACTGAAAATGTCCATAGGAAGCTGTACTGGTTATTAGGTTGTAAGAAAGCTTGATCAGAGCCATTGTGCATTTCATTAACTTTTTGCTTTTTGTCCCTGGGACTTTTGAAGAGAGACTTGCGTTTTTTGGCATTGACCAAGTAGTCTGGTCTTCATAGACTGGCCATCTGTAGTGTCTTTGTACAAAGTTTTCCCCCTGGGCACCATCTTATGTTTTAATTTGCAGTTTCTGTTGCTGATGTATGGGCTTCTCTGTTAAGAAACTTTTATTTTCTATGCCATTATACCTACATACTTTACTTGATTTGTGTTACACGCAGTGTTTTCCCTGTGTTATATTTGGAGCTGGTTTGTAATAAAGTTACTGCTGCGTAATTCTGACTGAAAATTATAACTTTTATCAACAAAGTGCTTGTTTCATTTGAAACATTCTTTTCCATTCGTGAAATATTTATCCATTGTGTGCTGCTTTTATCTTTCAAATAAAACAAGCCACTATTTCATACACGCGGCACGTTCCGAATTGAAGATTCACTGGTATGTAGAGCACTTACCGCTATCAACACAAGTGAAGAGCTTCTGTAAACAATTGATTCAAGATTGCAGAGTAACACAAGTGCAATGAAAACTGTTGCTCTCAACTATACTGTCACATTCCCCTGGATTAATGAGTTGCTGTTTATCTCAGTCATAGTGTCTGCTGGAATGTTCAAACCCCATCACAAATGTGCTATAAATTCACAACCTTCAGCGATACCAAGAAACTTACTGCTCTTGGAGGTTGTGCTTTCTGCTCTCCCAGCCTCTCTTACTTCAGCCCAGCTTCGCTCCCATCTTTAGCTCAGTGTGAGAGTGATGTAAAGCTATAAATATGACTCTCTGACCATTGCATCCGTTACTCAGGTATGCCATCGATGAGCTTGTAAGTGACGTTAATCTGGTCATGCTTGCAAGTTCAGTGATTGTATTTTCTATGAAGCATGTTGAATCTAAGTAGATAGTATTGCAATTAGCAAATTCTTTCATTAATGTGCCCTTTTGAAATCATGCCAAACCGTTCCAGAAGCTTACTGAATTTTAAAATGCAAACTCACCATGTTTGGCTTGGGAAGGCTGACTGCCCATATAGTATGCATTGGTCCAAGGTAAGCTGGATAGTATTATGGTATTTTAAAGAGTGCAATATGTTCTGTGTGCAAAACCATACATGTAAACAGTGTATATTGTGGCTGCACATCTTCAGCTTGTGTGGTATGATGTGCACACTCATGTGCACGCCCACACGCTAAACCTTTGCAGGTCAAAAAGTGAGGATAAACTTTTGAACCCAGCTGCTCCCAAATTAAGTACATGTGCAAGGGACCACCAGAGCTGGGGTTACCGTATTCCAAAAAAGTGTCGGACACTGACACCCACATACTGTGCTGCAGGAGGCTTCTTGTTCTTTCTCAGAGCCTGAAGGATGATGCCTTGAAAACACTCTGTCCTCTTCGCCCTTCGTTGTCACCGGAAAGGACAGGCAGCAGTTTGGTGACTTCTCCCTCCCTTATGGAAAGGGGACTGATACAGTAATCAGGATGCTACATATGGAGCTTTTTAAATTACTGCTCTTCAGTCTTTTGTTAGCCTTCATTATTCCTGAAGATTTTTTTTTCAAGTCACAAAAATGACATTTTTAATATGCAGAATTAAAAAAAGGCAATACGAAGAATACGTTTTTGTCAATAAGCTTTTACCTTTTAAACCAGTTATCTAAGTTTCTGCTCTAGGTATTTTAATTGAAGATTAACTACTGTTAAAGAGTATACAAATTTAGGTAGTATATACTTGGAGTAGTAAAATAGGACTGAATAAAAGGTGGGAATAGAGCGGTCTGTCCATTATAATTTCAGATTGCAGAGTACAAACTAACTTTCATTGGAAGTCAGCACAGCCTTCTTCTAATGTTATGGCTATTTTTCTTTTGTTCCCATGGAATGAACTAAAAGTATACTTTGGAGTTGGAAGTCAAGCAGCTCTCATCTGGATACTCCTAACCTCTGCTGTCTCTTTGAGCAAAGCGTTGTTGGTAGATCAAAGATGCGTGTACACATGAAACAAAATCCTGAAAGTGATAGTTGCTCTGTAGGTCTCACTTCTGACTTGCTGCAGAAATGATCTTAGTGTGCTCTTTGCTCGTGTGTTTTTGCTCAGTACAGGAAAAAAGACATTAATTCCTGTTTGCAAACTGATTTTTATTGCGCCTGCAGTGAGAGAGACATGGGTACCACACTGTCTTAAATGTGTTCACAAAGGCTGATGTCTGCTTGAGGGGGAGTTAAGGTGCTGCCTTTGTTCAAACCGCTTCTGAGTTTCAGGCGAGGTATCCACTTTGCTTCCAAGAGTGAGACTCTTGGTACAGGAGATCACGGGGAAGACCTTTCTTCAAAGGGGAAGAGGGCAACTGTCCCAGGGAAAGGCTCTCTGTGACATGTTGTCTGAACCTGTTTGGAAAGGAGCGCATCTGGTATGTTTTACAGAGACTCAGCTTTTCCTTTCCTCACATAGTTTTTACTAGAGCCTGAATTTTAGCAGTGTAAACATTAATGTGAACTTACTGTGATCAGCAGCCTCAGCAAAGTGCATGTAAAACAAACACTTTGTGAACACTTGGACTTCTCTTGTCCTGAATACAGACGATGAGGGAATGCTGGCTGCTTCAGTTTAGCCCTGTGAAGGCTGAGCTAACCTAACGAAGTGTGGGGTGGGCGTGCTGGCCTATGCAGAGATGGACTTCCTGAGGTGCCTGCTTGCTGGGCATGACCCGAGGTAGCTCTGCTGGGCTGCTGTCTGCGTGGAGCATAGATCTCTGGCAGGAGAATGTGGCTTGATGTTGTCATGTGCTGCAGAGTTCCTCCTCTTCCAGCATCCCTTGTTAAGGAAGGAATCTGGGTAAGACAGGACCTCAGGCTTGGCTTAGGGTGCTACGGTAGTTCCTATGCTGCTAGTGCTTTTGTGAAGGCTGTATCCATGACACTTTCCCAGTCTTTCCCTTTTCTTCTTTTTTTTTAACTTGTTGTTTTCCCTCTCCGCATAAGGAGAGAGAGTTCGAGCCACAGATTTGACATGATTCTGCTGCAAAATCAGTACCAGCTGTTGGAATCATAAATGGCTTCTTGGTTGCAGTCGCAGAACCTGCAGTTGATCAGCTCTACCCCAAACCATAAGTGGAGACATCAGGACCACTGAGGCTATAGCTGGAGAGTCAGGGAGGGTGGAGTTGTAACCCCGAGGCAGGGGGCTGAGTGGGGAACACAGTCGCAGATGGGTATTTGAAGGGACACTGTTTCCTTTTATTGGGCTTCTTTGTAGATGCGAAGTGCAGAGCTGATTGGAGTAGTATCATAAAGCGAGCAAGAGGAGCTTGTAGGAAAATGCAGATTAGATCTCAGAGAAAACTTAATTTGAATGTGCATTTGTCTCATCTCCTCTCTGCTCCCCTTCAAAAAGTCCAGTGTCCTGGAAAACCTCTGTCAGGACGAGTGGGTGGAAGATATTCCATGCGTTGTTAGGGTCATTTGCCAGTGATGCAGGTTAATAGGGTAAGCTATATATCCCTGTGTTGTCACTGAGTAACATAGTATATCACGAACATTATGTTAGCATAAGGCAAGTGTTTAACAGTTACTTGTCAAGAAAAATAAATCTTGAAGTGTGGGAACTCTTGCTCCTGAAATGGACGATACTGGAACCCAAACTTAATGAAAACAGCAGTCGTCATACAAGATGCTGCCTTTGTGGTTTTTGTAATGGGGCTAATTTATTTTTAACTTGTTTGTGTTAACTTGTTTGGGCTGGTTATGTTGCATCTTCTATAATTTAACAGTTCTCTCCTTCAGTGCTGCCTTTTACTGTACTCCCTGGAAACACCAAGTTTTTGGGGCGAGTTTGCAATGCAAGACAAGTTGGTGTTCTGGCAGAGTGCAGTGACTCTTGAGGAAGGTCAGCAGCGTGCAGAGCTGAGCTGACTGAAACACAAGTGGAGAAGCTTTCCCCTCGCACTGCCAGCTATGGAACCAGGCACTGCTAGTGGGAATCTTCAGAGTTAAGTTGCTGTATCTCTTCTCCTCTAGCCAGTCACCTGATGTTAGTATAATTGATAATTTCTGCTTCTGAGCTTTGTAAATTGCCTACATGTTATTCCTAAGCAATATCAGTAGAAGATATATATATATCTTTTTATATATTTTTATATATATATTTTTATTTATATATTTTTATATATATATTTATATATATATATTTTTATATATATATAAAAGAAGAGAGTCTTTTTTGGGGATGGCTCAGGAGCACTAATCTGCTTCAAGCTTTAATCAGCTTCCCATGGACTTGGACAGGAGCTGTACCTGCTTTTTGTGATGTTTTACTTGACTAGCTTTTAGAACAGCCTGTGCCCCAGGAAGAGTGTGCTGAGGAAGGAAACCCAGCCCTTGGGTGCTTGCCTAGAAAAATGGAAGTATTGCTGTGGCATGGATGGAAGTATTCAGTTGTTACTGCATGCTCCATCTGTCACTATCTCTGCAACTTCTGCTATCTCAATTAAGGTCTGACTTAGTATGTCTGCTTCTCTATAAACATATCGCCGTGTGGCTGTGTAAGGCTTTGTGTTGCTGTTTATTTGGAGCACAAGTATTGTAAAATAGCTTTTAAAAAACATTGACTTGAGATTCAAAGGTTTATTTCTGGGTTTTGTGACTACTGAGGGGAAAGAAGCATTTAAAAAGTTGAACTGAGACTCTTGATACTGAGAAGGTAAATATGAATAACAGTTATGCTTTTAAAAATAATGCTAATGTTTGTTTTCAATGTCTTCATTTGGAGGGGAGAGTGATGACTTCCTATGTTTTTGAGATTCATGATGTGGAGGCAGCTTACAAAATGAGTTCTTGTTCTGCAGATCTTTTTCACCTTTGTTGAATCCCAGAATCTTTGATTCATTTCTGTAAGTACATTTTAAAATAGAAGTGGATACATAACACAGAATCATTTAAGGCTCAGTGGTGCTCAACTAGCATGTGCTGAATGGGGAGAAGCAGAGTGTCTTAATTAGAACAAATGCAGGAGACTTAGTTATTGTAAAGTATTTTTTCACCGCTGGAGGATTTGTGGGTGACTAAGAAATGTATAGACTTGAGTTTCTTTTAAATAAAAAGCAGATTCATGTCTTCATCTCTAGCTGGCTTGTTGACTCAATTTACTTGGATGGAATTTTTCAACATTTAAAACAAATTAAAATTCATGAATCATTTCTGCTTTAAGGCACAAACTTTCATAGAAACAACCGTTAGGGCTTCTAAGTGGTTACATACTGTTTTGCACATGCAAATCGTGCACTTATGAAAATGCAGAGCAAAGTTTTGAAATAGGTGGGACATATTAGACTTCACCGGTTAAAAGCAGGGGTAAGTTGTAGGGCAAATGTGAAGACAACATGGTACTGTGGTAGAGGGTGGTGAGGTACATCCCTTTGGTAGAGAGCTATTTTACAAAGCTGTTTTGTGCTGCCTTTGCCAGTCTGCAATTTCTCTTTTGTTGCGAAGGCTTCTTCGGTTTTGCAGTAGCCATCTATACATGCTCTTGAACTGTTGGGTTTTGATGCTTCTGTGCCTGCGTGGTGTGACCCTGCTCAGGACGGGGAGGTGTTGTTTTCACCCAGGGTGCATTCGGATTAGATTAAGATCAGTATTGTTTTACTTTGTAGTCGATGCAGCACACTGTGTTGTTTTATAATTTGTTTTAATTGTTGTGGCCCGTTGTTTGCTGGTACAGCTAAGTGAGCTTTTTCCACAAGCATTTAGTAAATGGGGCAGGCTTGATCCCAAGATTTTCGTTTGGAGGTTTGCTTGCAAATGTGACTTGGGGAAGGGAGGTGAGCGGTCAGTGGGTGTTAACAGAAAATAACAATATGCAAATCCAGATGAAAATATGTTTTCTTCTAGAGATGTGTTATTTCAAGGATATTTCAAATGACTGTTTGGAAGTTAGTTCCCTCACTCGATGGTACCCACACACTCATCACTGCAGTGTGGCTCCCGGCACTGGGCTCTGCTTACAGGATTCCAGCCGTGGTCAGCTTTCCCCCTCAGGGCTTCCTTGGGGGATGATCCACCTGTGGACGGTGTTTCTGGGAACCTCACCCACTGACTGTGTGCCCACTGAAGCTGCTGTGTCTGTGGGTGTTGCAGTGCCCTGTTGGCCATCACCAGTCTTGGTGTGCGCTGTTGGTGATGGCAGACTGTGAAAGACAGCTGGAGGGAAAAATGCACCGTGGGATGCGAACCTGAAGAGCCATTTTGGGGAAGAAAACTGGGAATTAGAAAAAAGAAAAATTGGCTAATGTTTGAATTGGTCTTGGTAAAACAAAACTAATCAAATTTCCAGAGTCCTTTTTTGTAGGAAGTCGTAGAGAAGTAGTTTATAGGTTATTAAAAGACCAAAAACTTCACAGTAGCCCAACATTCTCATACTATTTCTTCTATTCCATCTCAGGCAACGTTTTACTTCCCTTGTAATAATTAGTTTGAACTTTCATCTATTTCTGTGGATCAAGTAATTTTCGTACAACTTCAGGATTTTTTTTCTCTGCTTTAAAATCGTTCTTCTAAATAATGTTTTTTTATAACAAAAAAAATCCATGAATACATTATAATTTCAATTTTCATGGTGTGTGAAAGATTTCTGCGCTAGGTCTTTATTGTTTTTGAAGAATTCATCACCCTAGTTAAGAAGCTTAATATAAATTAAAGAAGGTATTAAGGAACATTAAGACATCAAAATGTGGAGCGTTCTTTTCCTTTCGATTGCTCCAAATGCAAACAAGTTGAATAAAATGCAATCAAAGGGCCTGTTTGGAGAACATTGAGTGGCTTTACAGCTGTGCTGTAGAGAACCTCTGGTAAGAGCATAATTCAAATAAAAAGGCCTTTCTTTTCTCCTCCTAATTCTCTTTGTTGTGGTGACAACAGAGTACAAGCCCGATAAAAATTTAATCACCTTATCTTTTTAAAGCAAATTGCATATTTGTTTACACACAATATACATAACATAAAAAAGAAAAAAGCTGCTATCCAATCCCCCTCCCCCTTCTAATCGCATTAAAGGCCCTTGCCTAGAAGTTTATAAAAAAAAAAAAAGAAAAAACACCCACAAAAATTAAATGTTTTATTCTTTATTCTGAAGTCCCATTGTTTAGGATTGCTTTATAAAGGCAGCCCAGGGGAAGATGAATATCGCCAAACTTAAACTGTGGACCCGCGCGAGCAGCAGATGCCTGGGATAAGTCAGCGGAGTTGGTCCAGCTTAGCGGGCTTCTCGGGTGCCTCCTGCACATCAAGATGGGAGGATTACAGCCCGGCCTGCGGAGCTAGCACTGCGGTTTGAAGCTGCTTTGTAATGAATTGCCTTTGATTCTGTCACATCTGCTAACCTGAACTTTTTTCCTACACCGTGTGCCTTCTTGAAAGGCTGCGCTAGGAGATTCTATGTTGGTGGTGTTACTGTAGTTGCTGCCTTTTTGCTAGGCAGTTGGGATTTTAGTCCCTTGTGTTGAATTTAGAACATATTTTATTTGTTTGAGCATGTGTTGTTTGTCTAGTTTATTTACTGTTTTATAGGTACCAGGGTACTGACAATAACTGTCTTCTAGGGCTCCGCTGCCTAACTCTGACCATGCCCCAGTTAAATTTAGCTTGATGCTCTCTGGGTTTTAGAATTAGGAAAGTTCCTCTACTACTTGTTCCTTGAACTACTTCTAGATAATGTAGCTATATTCTTTAGGACATTTTGGCGATTTTTCTCCCCCTTGACTTGAGTACTTATTTAGTAAGGACCGTAAAAGTGTGTCTTGGACAACAGTGTCCTAGATGTTACTCATCGTGTGGATGTCTGCATGTTTCTTTCCCTCTCTCGCATCCTGGGTGAGTACTTCCCAGAGGTCCAGTGACATGGATGTGTCTGACCCCTAGGCCTAGTAGCTGGAGCCATGCGATGAGAATGGACAGTGCTGGCAGGGCTATATGTACAACAGGATACGTGAATATCCAGGCTGTGCAAGTCAAGCTGGTGATGGAGTCCAATGAAAAAGAGGCATCTTGTCAATGATGGCTATGTAAAGTGCAATGGGAGATCATGGCTTTATACTAAGTATTCCTGCCAGGACTCATGCAAGGGAACACAAGGCTGTGTGCAAGCACAGAAGTACACCGTGCTGAGTAGTGAGCAATGAAGGACGAGTTACAGCTCAGTATAGCTGTTTAACTGTCAATATTTATTGTGCTCGTGTAATCCTGAGGGACTGAGATCCTCTGAAGGAGAGGGTGAGTTCCCTTTGATAAAAGGGAATCTATCATGAGGTCAGCTTCGCTTTAGCAGAGTCCTGATTCCCCAGGCAACCTGTGGAACACCAAATGCCTGTTGTTGCTAGAGGTAATGATCAGTTCTAAAAACTAGCAACCTTCCTCTCCTCCTGGTCCAAAAAACTGCAGTTTTAAGGCAGTTCTCTCTCTGAGTGTTTTGAATGGTCATGGATGTTAATGCTGACCTGTCTGTAAGTTTTAAATTGTTGAATTGTACCAAGAGCCTGTGTACATTCCCAGGCTTCCAACTACATTTCATATATTTGTATTAATAATTTAATGTCCTTATTACTTTGATTGTTTCACAGCTGCTCTTGCTGTGTGCTGGGCATTTCCCATGCACTCAAGGCGGCCTTTTTTTGTTTCAGGGAGTTTGAGGAACATACAGACTAAAAGCATGTTATCAACAACGTGACCAGCTCTGTCTGTTCCCTCCTTCTGGGAGAGCTCTTCCAGCTGGCATGCTCAGGCAATGAGTGGAGCAGCACTTGGGCATGATCTCAGTGACTGTGTGGACTCTGAGTGACCATCAAGTGAAAACAGTTTATGAATAATTGCTGGTATAGTAATTAGCTGACATAATTGTACCCTTGTTCATGCACTGAAAGCACATATATAGCCACTGCAAATATTACTTTGAAAGTCCTTTCCCTGAGGCTAATGGGACAGTATGGAGATCAAAAGATTACCATGATGGCTGTCTTGTAGCTCTGTGAGTTGGTTCTTGTGGTGTGCATGCACGTAATTTGTACAGCCAAGTCCTTGTAATCGCAGTGCCCTGGAGTCTCTGATGTAACCTGCGCTAATGTTTGGCAAACAGAAACAACAAATTGCAGGATGCATATAAACCATGGCTATGTCCCAAGAGTGTGAAGTGTAAAGACTTCTTTAGGAGAGCTGCCCTAGAATGGTGTAGCCAGCAAATGTTTGTGACATACAACATAACAACGACTGAAATACATGTTGGCCTGGAAGACAAGGTCAGGTTTGGTACTCTCAACCTGTGTGTATTGTAGTATAGCCAGCTGGCCAAGAAATGAAGATCCCAGGTGTCACTGCCTTTCAGAGTTGCTTTTTGGGGATGTGTTTTGGAAAACCCACAGTGGGTACTGCAAGTAGCCTTCTAAAGTGTGTCTGGATTTGTCACTTAGTGAAGTGCTCATGGAGCAATGCTTTGATAGACTGGATATTTGTTGGATGCAGAAAACTATCCTGCTACAACGCTTCAGATGACAGTAAATATTTGCCATAAATTTTGACCAAAAAAAAAAAAACCAGATTAAAATGGAGTTAAGTGATGTAGGTTTGGGAAATCGGGTAATATATTCTAAGCATCTTGCTGTAAAAGGAGAAGCATCAAACTAAATGAATGGTCCACACTCTCAGCACTGTGGTATGCTGAGTGTCCTCAATCTGGACAGCAATGTAGGACAATAGGATATCGTCTGGATAGCAAGTGTAGGACGATGGAGAGGGAGAGACAGGCAAGGCATGTATAGGGACGGATGGTATTGATAACTGTTCGGCTGCTGATAGATTCTGTGTGACACTGGAGCCTGAGCCCTGTTTAGCAATACAAAGAATATCAGACTGAAAATCAATACACTGACTTCATGCAGAGGGTATGGCAGACTAATTAAAGAAAAAAATCTGCACTGATGGAGCCTATAAAACTCTTCCTGACCTTGAGAAAAGTCCCAGAGAGCTGTGGGAAACTCCAGACCGTCCCCTCTGAACTTTTTTGTGTTGTTGCTTAAATATAGTAACTGCTTTTTTAATTAAAAAGAAAAATTAGATGGCATTTCAAATTGTGTCCATGGTGCCTTGGGGACCTATTACACTACAAATTACCCTGTACTATTTAGTGAGGGCTTGTTTACTATTGTGTGAAGCAAGGGTTACCAGTATAAGGATGTAGGACAAGAAGGGCCCTTCTTTGAAAGTTTGGCTCTGCACATGAAAGTGACGCCAGCAATTGGAAGCAATTTGTGGAATTGTTTGATTATATTAATTATGGCACCAGCAAACAGTGCTTGGGAAACAGTTTTGTTTTCTTGCATTCTTTCTTGATTGCTTGCAGCAAAAGCCAAGATACAAAATGTGCCTTTAAGGGCTGCCGGAGAGCGCAGCTCAAGCCATTGTGTGGAGCTGGCACTGAGCTTGAAAAGGCTGTGTCCAGCTGACGTGAGAGTTTTCCAAATACAGCTTTGGCCCCAGCTACACCTAGGTCAGCCTCTTGAATTAAAACGGCTTCTGTCTTCCTCATCAAGGAAGATTAGCTCTTTCCCTACTAAGTGGGAGCCCATAATGAAATCCATGTTATTGTAAGAGGTGATAATCTAGAAATAACGTTTCTCAGTCCAAAAGCCTGTATAAACTTAACAAATTGATACACGACTCAGTTCAGTTCAGCACCGAACTGCAGCCGTCTGGGATGTGGCACGGGGCAGCTGTTCCCTAATTTATGGGAGGATGTTTCAGTAGTTCAGGATTTCCACCCAGAGCCCACCAGGCTGAACCTGCAGGGACAGCTCTGCAGGCTGGCAGATCTTGTGCCAGTCAAAAGAGAAAAATGGATCTAGCCTGAAGTTTGAAACTACAGCAGAATGTTTCTGAAGAGAGCTGCTGAGATGTGGAAAAGGTGGCGTGAATTCAGAAGAGAATTACCGGAGAATTGTGAAGGGATTTACATAAGTAAAATTCATTGCCTGGTCTGTGGAAGTAATTGAGGCTCAAATCCTGAGCTCCTGAGGGTGACAGCAGGAATATCCCTTGTTTCTTGAGTGATGGTCAACTATTACATCAAAATTTTCTAGGTGATTGTATTACACTTGTTATAGTGGTGTAATGCTTAGGAGTAGAGCAGACCAGCTCCTGTAGGAGCACTGTTCTCAAACCTTTTGACTAGCTGGGTTGATGGGTGTTGACCCTGATAGCAGGTAGAGAATGCCTACCCAGTCCTGGACTCTAATTAGCTTAGGACACAGTTTTCATCCCTGCTTTTTCTGAAGCACCATATATTAATGACAAGGAGATGGGATGCCAAGTTAGGGCCAGCAGTCTCTAGATTACCAGTAATCTTGTCTGCTAGTTGTGATGTGGCATATCTGATGTTCATAATACAGGATTTATGGGCAGAGTAATTTAGTAGTGTTGTTCTTGGAAGGCTTAGAAAGATGTCCTCTGCCTGACTAGCTCGGGTTTTCTTTGCTGGATATCAATGGAGAAAAATGACCACCTTGGTTGCAATAAAATGAAAAGTTAGAATATTGGAAATCTTTGCTAGGTAGCAACTCTGATTTTCTGCTAATATAATATAAAGAATTCAGGCAAAGAGGACGTTTTCTGTGTTGTCTTTTCTGTCTGATTGCAAATAAAAGTTTAAGAAGAGGGAATTAGGTAAATTGATCCTTTTTTTTTTTTTGGGGGGGGGGGTCCTTCTCCTTTTTAATTCAAAACACCAAATTATTACTTTAGGCACAATTGCACAAGCTTTCTATGTTTTTTAGAGCACAGATCTCTGATGCGTTTTGTAGTAGTGCTGAAATGCTTTAGGACTAGGTGAAGAACATGTGTGTGCTTTCTTAGTGTTTTGTAGGATTCCAAGAGGCAACTTTAGTACCACGGGCGTTTCCCCTCATTCTGCTGGAAGCAATTGATGCCTTTTTTCTACTTTGTTTAAAGTTAATCAGAATCCGATACTGATACAAGCGCTGTATTGCTTGAACCTTGTACCCCTCTTTGGTTTTGAACAAGGATGGTGGGATTTTAAGGTGTAAATACTTAAACAGTTGCAAGAAAAAAACACGTTAGTTTCTAACTGTTATGCTGAGCTACTGGATGAAGTCCCATGATACCAGCAAAAAGTTTTCCTTTCCATGGTCAGTCACTGCAGTAAGTTTGATGGGAGCCCAGACAGGTCCCTTCTGAGCACAGCAGGCTGACCCCCACCTGCAGCTGTGATCATTTCTGATTTTCAGGTCAACTGCATTTTGTACTCGCTGTTAGCAGGAGTATTGGTGCAGTCATACACTTCTTAGCTGTGTAATGAGGACTCAGGCTCTGAGGGTTCCAGTTAAGGAAATCCTGAAATTGTGAAAACCAGCTGTTATGAATAATCCATGGTGAAGGGGGGATTATCCCCAAACCTTTGCCTCTTTCAAGTTTTGCTGTTTTCTTTACTTCCCTCGGGAAGAAGGAAAAATGTCTGCCTGTCATAACAAAAGGTTACGTTTGTCTTGAATAAAAATTATTTCTGACTTTAAATGTGCTATGCTAACTTGTTCTCTGATTTTCTGTCATTTTTCTAACATTTGAATTTTGACAGAAGACAAGAAACTGCAGCTTCTTGAGTCTTCTGCTGCAGTGGTGGAAGGAAATAGGGTAATTTCCCTTCCAGAGAGAGAAACAAAGTTTGTTCATGTGTTCCTGGGTGGATGGGAGGTTTCGAAATAACAGCAAGAGTAGTCCAGGAATTTTTTAACAGTGAGTGCATACTGGCATATTTTCTATTCCAGTGATAGCTACTGATGTAGCCTCAATCCTTTCCCTAACACTGTGGCAAGAATCATCAGCCTTCTCTGGACCATCACCTTCCCAGCAAACCGTGGCAAGTACTGGTGGCTGCTGGTACTTGCTGAAATACACTTACTGACTTTCCTATTGCTGTCAGTGGGATGGCTTCTTAATTTTGATATGGAAGCCAAGTTTTCATCAACCAGGAGGCTTGAAATCTTTTAATATGTTTTTTTATGTTTTCTTTTAATATGTTTTTTTTTTTTTTTTACCATGACAACTTTCAATTCTGCAAGAAAACTCTGCGATCATCCATGCTGGCTAATGCCTTCGTGTTCCTCAGCACTAGCCAATGCACTTAGCTTTTTTTTCTGCCTGTGTGCATCTGAGAAGGGAGCTGTTCAGTGAAATAAATTATTCTTCTTGGCTGTGCAGGAGAGCGTGCCCAGTACCTACATTATTGCACCTGTTTTCAGTGATGTGTTTATCAGTTGCTTAAAAATTACTTCCGTCTCTGGCTGGGCTACAAGGAGATATTATTATCTGGCTTCTCATCCATGGTGGGCCTTACATTCTGCCTTTAAAATCTTCCCTTCTAATATTTCATTATTTTTGAGGGAGGTGGGACTGTTCAAAGAGAGATGATGACCTGTGGAAGTAGGAAATAGAAATTTGGAGATGGGAAACCTGAAGATTAAAGCTGGAAAAGGGAAGAGATACAGCTGCTGAAGCGCAGCATAGCAAGCGGAATCGGGAGTCGGGGGAAGGAGCTGGATGTTGGGAGAAATAGCAGAGGTCGAGCTTGGAGGTTCTTCCAAGGAGAAGAGGTGAAGGGAAAAATAAAGATGGGCTTTATAAGGAATGATGACAGGAAGTGAAAGAGAATGTGAAGTGAGGAAATAACGCAAAAGGAAACTAGTATTAAGCTTATAGGTAATGATGGTAAAAAACAAAAAAATACGCGTAGGGCGAAAAAGCACAGCAATGGTACCTCATCCTGCAGTTGGGTTAGAAAAAGGAATGAGAAGATAAGACATTGCACCAGCTTTCTACTTCCGACTGAAGTAGTAGTGGTAAAAATAAAGCACAAGTAAACCTTGCTGCCTGTGGCCTTTTACGTGCTGTATGCATTGGCTGTGGTTTATGTTTACGGGTGCCGGTGCCAGCAGCTGGGTGTGGAGGTGGTCCCCTGGGCACGGAGTGGGGACCACGGGGGTCAGCGGGGAGGTCTGGTTAACTTTCACATAAAGAGAACATGAAGCATTAGAGAAACCTTAAAACTTGCATAGATGTGACTACCTTTGCTTAAGACGTAAGTAAAACAGAAAAAAAAAGTGAAAAATTGAATTCCAATATTTATAAACAAGAGTTCTACAGTGTGAAATTTAGACACTAAATAGCTAAAGTCTATGTGTTTCCATGCAAGCTAAATCAGACTCCTTGTATGAAAAACAGTGCAACTCCAGAACACAACGAAGCATTTGAATGTAAGATACTGCTAATCACTAGGAGGTTCACTTTTATTTGTAAAAACTGTTCAAGATACTGTTTTTGTCCTGTATTTCTTGCATGTGGAACTGTTCTTGAACTTGGAAAACATTTTTCCTGTTGCGGTATTGCTTTTTATTTGAGGTTCAAAACACACGTTTTGTGAATACCTCAGTTTAGAGTAATCTTTGAGACTGCGCTGAGACAAAGGATCAGAGTCTGTGATCTTATTTAGTAATTATTATTAGCAATTAGAAATAAAAGCATGCAGTATTAAACCGTTTTCCTGCCAGAGTTTCGTATCTAATGTGGGTTAGTTGATGCTACGAGTATATTTTACATAAGACCTGGGCACTGCTTGTTACAGACATGGTTATGATGGGTGGGAATGAATTTGCTAAGCTTTCAGATATCTTCCATGCCTCTGAGGATTGCCCATTAATAATATTAATATATAGGTATTTCCCACTGTTGTATGCGAGGCATTTCTTAGAACTTTGAAGCTGAAGTCTTTTTTAACATGCGGACCTTTTCAATTTAATCCATTAGCAACTTGGCAAAATAAAGTAATTGTCCAACAGAGGAAGAAAAAAAATCTATTAACATTTGCTACAAATCCGAGTAGTACAGGCAGCACTTAATTAATGGAACAGATTTCTCACTATGTATTCAAGCTAACATAGCTATTGTTCAACAGAGATTAGACCCTTAATGTAAGTAAGTTAAACTAGACCTCCATCTAAAAATATCCGTCATTTCAGCTATTAAAGGTCTGATGTCTTCTTTGGTGACAGATATATTTCCCTTCATTTCCTTGGTTTTGTAAAATGCAAAGCGTGCATTGTGTGTAATGCGAGAGACGCGCGGAGGTAGATGAGCCCGCGATTAGGCCGCCCGCCTGTCTCCCGCTGCCTGCTCCTTTGTGCCGCTCTCTGCCGCAGAGCCTCTTCAGCCCCGAGACCTCCTGGCACCGCGGCAGGAAAACAGAAAATGCCATTTGTTAGGGTACGGTGCCAGCCACCTAATCTGTTTGCAGAACGAGGGCCGTGGGATCTGATTAGGTAATTTAGATACCTTGTGAATTTAATAATACCTGAGCTGCCTTTGGCTGTCAGCCCTTGATTTTGCTCGTAGGAACCACTGCGTTCTTCCATTTCTTTTGTATGCTTCTTGCCCAGAATACCATATTTAAATCCAATGAGGTGTTAACAGCTGCAGGTGGGGTACTTCTACTTCCCCACATTTGGAAGTTGAGGCGATGGCGTGCAGGAGGTGAGATCGCTTGGCTTCACGTGTTTTCCCCAGTGCGGTTCCACGTGCAGTGTATGCTGTTCCTTTTGAAAATGAATTTTTTTCCAGCGTGGGATTTCTCGTTTATCCACCTGAGTGGCTGCGCTGAGCATTGCAGTGTAGATGCTCAGCCCATGGGGATCTCTGAGCAGCAGCGGGTGCCCAGCTCTACGTACCCGAAAGAGAAACCCCGGGCTGCCGTGTCAGTTTCTCACCTCCTCCCTTCCTATCTTCTTTGCATCAATTAGTGTTTTTGGAAATTAGTCTTGCAAAGCCCACTAACGCAAATAGAAGGGCTTTAGGAATTGTTTGCTTTAAGTAATTTAAAGTGCCTCTCACTGAGAAGATTTAAACATCTTTCTTAAACAGTCATGTGCCAGTAACAGCAATGCAGCAATAATGATAAGATCCAGAAAAGGGAAACAACCACCAAGCAAAATGCAATGTTTTTGTCCAACAAAGTTAACTGTCATCCTGGGGGAGTGGAGGAGACACTGTTCAGGGACACTGCAGTAAGGCTGGTCAAAGCAGTAGAAAATATACAGTAGGAAATAAATCCTGTGAAGGTAGAGATCAGGATGGTATGAGGTCACTCGTTTTGCTGTTTTTATTTTTTTTTCCCTCATTTTTGACTGTTGCTGTTTTTTCTGGCAGCACCCAAGATGTTCTTGGAGCTTTCCAAATAGGAAGTATGTTGCTCTTCGTGTAATGATAAATAATTTTGCATAATGAAGATGGAGCGATGGTAAGGCTCATGATATTAATGGGATTTGTATGAAAGCATCCAATTAAAAAATTGAAACAGCTGCATCAAACATGGCTATACGATGTAATAAAACCATATAATAAATGTGCTCAAGCCACATCATATTATCTAGTTTGATTAATTGAACTTTACACGTGCAAAATGGTCATTATCAGACTTCTCAACCATCAAGAAAAAACCGTCTCAATTATTTCCACAATGAAGCAGTCGTTGCTTTTTTGTGTACCATCTGAAAAGAGAAATCTGCTGCTGACTTGACTGCAGCACACAAAGCCCCACAGAACGATGTCGATTCTGCAGAATGCTGGCCTTGGGCAGCCTTAGCATAAGATGTGCTTTTGGTCACATGCATTGCGCTGCTTTTCTTTTGCGGGGTTGTGTTTTGTTTTTGAGAACCACCCCTCCAGCTCTGCAAGTCCCCACGCGGCTGTGCTGCGGGGCTGCTCTCAGAAGCCCTGGTTATGAAATGGAAACGGGCAGCTCCCTGCTCGTGCTTCCGCGCTTGCCCACTTCTCGCCTTCCCTCCGTGTGGGTGTGGATGCTGTCGGAGCAGTTCGCTGCTGCCCTGTGGGGTGAGCGGCCCAGCTCCGGAGCTGTGTCCCCAGCAGCCAGCTGGAAGCGCTCTGCGTGTCTGGAGCGGAGCTGATCACCTGCGCGCGTAGACCTCCTGTCTCCAGCAAATCATAAGCATCTCGAGCTTTTTGTCAGGCTGTGATATGAGAATCCGCATCTGAATTTCAGTACGAGGGGAGAGAAGCTGATTAAGTGTTTGAGATAAGGTTATGTGACACCGCAGGTTAAAAATACCTGAACTGAAGTTGGCCAGATGCCTGAAAGCCATGTTTGAGTGTGGTGCTGAATGAGCTCCCAAGGAGCATGCTATCTTCTGCTTTAAAGAGGTAGTTCCTCAGGAGTGGTCTTTTAGGAGCTGCATCTCTTATTTTACAGTGTTTCTTTGGACTCTTGCGTCTTGCTTTTCTTCTCTAAAATGTCACTGATGTATTGAGTCAAAATATAAAAAATTAAGTAAGCCCTGTCCATTTAGGAGGGGAAAGACAAATGTTTGTTTGCACACAGATATCTGGAGAAAGGCTTATGTTTGGAGTTCAGATCCCCAGAATCCTACACAGGTTAATTCCAGTTCCCTTAAGAAGCGAGCTGTAACCCTGAGCCGCACTTTAGGCCAGACAAAAAAAGGAGAGTATCGTTTGCTAAAGCCAACCAGTGTGCTTCTGGCAGGGCTGGGAAATAAACTCAAGATACTAAAGCACCTTAGTCTTAGAGCTGTGTACAACTTCAGTATTTGAGTGGTTATTTTTCTTTTGTGACCTATATTTCTATAAATGCTCTCAGTGATGAGATGAAACTCTGGGAAATGTGTGTAAATAATAGGGAAGGTCTGCTGAGGAAAAGCTTACCTCGGCCACATAAGTTGTTCTGACTTGGTTATATTTTTGTCTGTATTTAATACTTGAAAACCTTGGTCCCATTTAGGGAAGTCTGTGTCAGGTTGTGGGTGTGGGAATGAATGGGTCTGGGGGTGATCGCAGAGGAGACTGCGCTGGATTTGGGGTTCTGCTGTTGTGAACTATGTCTGAACGCTTCTCATATTTTTCACGTAACTTACCGTAGTCCAGAAGTGTGATACAGAAATGTAGCTTTCCTGATGTACCAAATGCATTTTCTTATTTTCCTTGGTTGATTTCAGAAGTAAAGTTGCCTATTCATTTTTTCCAGACATGCTGCAATGTGCAGTTGAGCTGTTTGGTCATGCACGTTCTTGGTTTTTTTACAGGTGGGCTGAAGCCAGAAACCAAGGAGCTTCTCACAGTTGCCTCCAAGAAAAAATCTAAGGCAGGGAAGGGGGATGCAAGCAAAGAGGATGAAAGCAGCAAGAATGATTCGGCCCAACCTGTTACCATCACTCTTCTTTTTAAAAGATACGTCTTTGACACACAGAAGAAAATGATTCAATCCTGAGAAAGCGGAGAGGCCTCTGAGCCCACCAGAAAGACCAGACTCTGAAATGAATTCAGATGGAATGTGTTCCTTGGCTGAGTGCATTTGACCTGTTCCTTCCTTGCAGATCTTCGAAGCTCCTGCTGACTCTGTGTCCACTTCTGAAATCTCTGCGTTCTGGTTTTATTCTGTTAGGATCTGCTTATCTTGTCATCTCGGTGATGTGAATCTTTATGGCCTCTTGCAGAATGCCGCCTGCCAAATGGCCACGTTGGGGTGTGCATTCTAATAGCAGTGCTGTTCTGCTGAATTGTTTCGAGGTTTCACGTAATCTGAAAGTTTGCCACCAATATTGATCTAAATGCAGTCAAGATGTAAATTTCATGCGACTTACAAAGCGAAGCTGATTTGTCTAGGTTCTCTTCCCCAAGTAAAGTGAGGGATGAAAAGCACATGATATAATAAGTGAAACCTAGAATGGATATTTCACATTCCTTCAGCTGCAACTATGTAAGATGTTATCTGAGAGTTGGTATGGATCTTTGTTATAAATGATTTCTATCTGGAAATGTTTTTCATATTAAACATAATGATGCATATAACTGAGAGTCTTAATTGTTCTGTCTGCTGTTCCAAAGGTTCAGAATCTATTTTTGGTGACTTTTCATTTAGCTTTTTTGAATTTCCTGCTGGTTCTGTGTTGGATCCTACTCCAGAATTGTTTTCTTTTTTTGTAACCAAAATGCCTTTTGTCTTTGAAAGAAAAAGTTGCCTCTGGAAATAGTCAGGGGCTTTATTTCATTAAAATAATGATAGACGATTGCAGCATAAACCTTGTAAAATGAATATCTCCAAGATGCCTTAGAAACCATTAGCTGTTTAATAGGGATTTCACGGCTGCTTCAGTTCTTCCTTTCAGTTTCATGTCATAGGCTCATGAGGAGGAGAGCACTGGCAGTATCCCTTCTTTGTTGTTTACAAAGCATGGAACACTGTAATGTGAAAACTAACAATAATTCCACCGGTATGGAAGTCTTGAACAGAGATTGGACTCTGGGTCTGGCAGCGTGGAAGGTATTAGTTCCTGCATTTTGGACAAAATGAGTACATGTTGGTGTTAAATAACACCCTGTGGCACCTCTGGTGGAGTCAGCCATGGGCGATAATGTAAGTGCGTTAGATGTACATGGAACAAGGTAATGGTAATAGATCATTTTGCTTATTTATCAAAGTGTTATTAATCAAATGCCCATTGGTGGATGTGAATCCATTTTACTGACTTAATCCCATTTTTCCCTTTTTTTCTTTTTCCTTTTAACATCCAGGTAACCAAAGTGGCCACGAATGGCAAAAATCTCAGCTATTGTGAGAAGATGTTTGCAACCGGATAGCGTTGAGAGGGAGCAAGTCAGGTGTTTAAACTAGGTTGATGGTGCCCCTTTAAATCGGAACAGAATTAGTGCTTTGTGGAATAATCCCAAACAGTTTCTGCTGAGTGAGTCCCAGCAAAGCTTTAGCACATCCCATAAGATTATGGGGTATGCTTTCAGTGTGATCCCAGAGGAATTAGGCAGACAACTTCAGCTATGGCTTAACGTGACTTGTGCTGCCAGCCTTGCTGGAAACTGTGTCCTTCTATAATGAAAAAAAAAATGCATTTCACACCCCTGTCACCTCTCCTTCCCTATTTCTCTTCTCTTCCCAGACACCCCTAAAGGCAGTCTTTGGAAAGAATTTTTTTATGTTATCTTTCTATTTAAGCCTTTATCAAATCCTGTTTTGTACCCTGTACTGTTGCCTCTGCTTAAGATACTGTAGTGATGGAAGCTAAAGAAACATGACACAGAAGAGATGCCATTATTACCATACTATGTTAGCCTAAGAATTATTGGTATAAAAAAACCCTCTCAAAAATAAACAAAAGTGAACTATTAAGGAATTTGTTTTTATCTGTATAGATTAATGTTCTTGCCAAATTTTAAATGGGTAAATAAATTCTTCCAGCTCTGCTTAGAGTTTTGGAAAGAAAAGGGTGCCCCTCCTGAAAAGTATCCTGCTGTAGGATGTTGTTGGCTGCTCCACAGTTGCTGGTCTTGCCTTACAAATGAGAAAGACAAAGACCTGCAAGTGTGTGTTGGAATAGTTCTGGAGAGGAGGCCCAATGTTGGTGTTACAGTGGTACGTATATTTTTAGAAAGCATTATCTGATTGTTTTCCCTCTCCATTGCTGACTGCCCATAGCAGCCTCAGTGAGTCAATCGTTACAGAACTTGTTGCGTTTGAAAACTCCGTAGTGCTGCATACTGACAGCCCTGCAGCAATCTGCTTGGCTCCTCACCAGTCATTTGGTGTGGAGTGTCCCTTAGTTTGTTTGCTTGGGGCACTTCAAGGGAGAGAGCAACAACAGCTTTTGCAGAGTTGTATCTCCATCCCTTTCTCATCCAGTCTTCTGTAATGCATGCTTTTTAATCTGTAGCCTCGCATTTTCTGTCCTCTCCAGCCTGGAACACTAACTTGGCATCATTATTCCATCCCTCAGTCCAAGATCTGCCTTCCTCCCCAGTGCTCCTATTTCCAAGTATTTTGCTTCTTCCGCTTCTGCCTCTGGAGAAGAAGACAGAAATCTGGGCAGCACGCATGCAATACAAACCTCATGTGAGTACCTTCACCTGCCACTGTTTTCTGCCCCGGTGCTTTGTAATCTGCTGTGTAAAGCCCCTCAATTTGCTCCCTCAGCAGAGATTTGTGTAGGATGGACTGCTGGAGAGGTATCTGGTGGAGGCTGTTTTGTTTTTTTCCCCAATTTTAATTCCAAAAGGAGAACTTATATGTGCCTAAGAACTTTGATTATAATGTGCTGTTACTGCAGATCTCTGGCTGCTGTCCTGAGGCTGTTGGATACACACTCAAAAAAGGGTGAAATGGTGGAACAAAATGATTACGGGAAAATCAAAGCTTTTAAAGACATTTGTAGGATGAACAGATGTTCAAACATTCTTTTATTTGGTTTCCAGACAGACGTAGAGACTTACCTTTCATCCTCGTAATCAGTACATTATGCTGTAATTTGTAAAAATGGCATTAAAAAAATATTAACAGGGTCATATTGTGATCTACTGACACTGTGTCATTAAGCCGTGAAGTTAAGAACGGCAAATGGGAACAGGGGTTAAATGTTGCAGAATGTACCGTACTAGCATGTATTGTCAGACTGCATTGTAATGAATCCAAAATGGAATAAAGATGTAAGGAGTTATTTTTTTCATTTCTACGAAGGTTGTCAGTGTTGCAAAATTAGAAATTATTACGGTTGTGCAGATGTTCAGCGAGTAATACATCTCTGGGTTGTGGGGCGAGTAGCAGTGAGAAAAGCTTTGTTTTTCTAAGCCTGTTTTGTGCTTTTCCTTGGAATTCCTTTAGGTCCTGCAGCTTGCCTTGTGATCCTGCCAGAGGCCTCGAGCTGCGAGGGTCAGAGCATGCAATCGTGGTGGCAGGGATTCAGTAGGTGGCATCCTTTCCTTGTGATCAAAACTGAATCTCCCCACCTAGAAACAGGGGATGTGCTGCCACTGATAATGAAGATTTCAGATTCAAACTTGCAACCCATCTCTCAAAGGACAGTTTCTCCTAAGAGCTGCGGGGCATGCAGTTACTGGGGCAGAGCCATTAAATGGCTTGTACCTCTTTTCCTCGCTTCCTGCCACGTGTGGCAATTCATTGCGAGTGCCTGACCATGAAAGCAGTGAGCCCCTGGCTCTGGCAGAGTTCTCGGGGTGCATGCAGCAGGTGTTTGGGATGCTCCTTGTGCTGAGCAGCCATAGGGTGGCGGAGCAGGAGGAGAAGCTGTGGTGATGCTGTGTCCTCGAGCAGCCATGTTTCACCCCAGGACTGGCTGCATTTCACCGCTGGGAGAGGAGCAGGCTGTGTAGTTATATTTTTGTAAGGAGCTCTGAGGTCTTGTGAAATGAAGGATGAAAGGCAGCAGAGGAATGATAGTTCTTAGCAGTTTTAAAAACCTTTTGCATTTTCCTTTTAGTTTAGTGTCCCCAGTGAGCTGAAAAGCTCTTTATTTACAAACACATGAGTTTTTAACGAGCTTATTAACTGAGTACATAAACAGAATAATTGTAAAATAAAGCTTGGCATAGGGAGCTCACCTGCTGGGTGGGGAGCAGGGGGAGAAATGTAGGATTACATTCTGTGGTGAAGCCAGTCTAGATGATGAGTGTCCAGAAGGAATTCAGAGGTTTGGGAGGCTGGATTTAAGAAAGGTATTGAAGAAAGGGGAGCAGTCTTCTGGGCATCCCCACAAATTCTCCTACTGTTCTGCACAAAAATAAGTTAAAAGCATTGTTTGAGTAGGGTTTTAGCTCCACTACTGACACTGCATATGAGGAGAGAGTATGAGTATGGTGGTTCCACTCAATTCCTTTTGCCAGTGCCAAAACAGGGCCTGTCCCGCATCTGCTGTGCATGTAGTGCTGCTTTTATTTCCAGCTGTTAGTGGACTTAGAGTTTGGGATGGAACGTGTTTTCCATTTCTCAGTGTTACAGTTCTTTTATTTTTGTGTGAATGACTGCTTTTCCAGGATCAAGAATCAAACCTTGGTTTCCCCCATTAAGATGACTGTTGCTTGTCAAAGATGAAAGCTTGAAGGAACCTCTTTGTCTCAGACTGCACCTTTCTACTGTGTTTGTTTTTGTTTTTTTTTGTAATGGAGGACAGGAGAGAGACTCCCATCTCATTCTTTCTGGAGCTTATGCTCAGGATCAGCTTTGAAAAGAGCTCATCAAACATAATCAGAAAAAAACAGCAAGATCAATGCTAAATCTCAGTCCTGTCCTGCTCTCCAAGGATCTCTGCTCTCAATGGTCTCACCTTCTTTTGCCTCTTGTGCTCTTGCTCAGTCCTGTAATCTGTTCTAGTTCACATTTCTTAACCAAACGATAATTTGAGATCTGGATTGCAAGCTGCAAAACAAACCTGATAGTGACTGAGGTGCCCACTAGCAACATTACATTGGCATTTTGGCTAAACTGGTGTGATTATAAATAATCCTTTAAGAAATCTTGTCTGTTCGTTAGCTCTAGAAGGTTCTGTTCAGATCAGTTTCTTCTCGTTTTCTTTGAGAGTCCTGCAGTCATTTTCTTGTTTTGGTTGCTCATTCTTAGGTTTCTCAAGGGCCTCATTCATGTCAATCAGAGATTCCATCCTCCTTGGACTGCAAAATTGCTTTTATTAGGCTCTATATAGCCCTCGTTCAGACGTGTAGGAACCAGTTCTTTTATACTACTTCTCTGTGAAAACTGATATTTTAGTGCCCGTAACTTCAGCCTGACAATTAGGAGTAATCCGTGTCCTCATGGTGAATTCATTCCCAAAATAGCATTCCATAAGGACAAGCTGAAGCTTAGACCCCACATGGTGTTTTTGCCTAGATTTCTTTATTTTGACTAAAACAAGCAGTCTATCATCTAGTTCTTCTTAGATTTGATTACCGAGAAGCTTAAGCCAGACTCTGAGCTCTCCGTGTGAGAATACTGTCACCTGGAAAGACCAAGCTCTTTCAGAAGCTCTTCCAAACAATGTGAAATTACTCGAAGATTATCTGCGTTGGTGCCCACCTCCTTGTCCAGCAAACGTTGCTTGTCTCAGGTTGCTAAAATGGGCACAAGGGTAGCTTTGTCCAGAATTGTTTGCTTAAAATGCTAATACTAATAAGATCTGTGAGAGAGCAACAGAGACCACCTTCAATTTGTGGATAAGGCATGCTAATTTACAACATGAGTTTTGGTGGTTAGTGTTTTTTCCCCCCTTAATTAGAAATTTTAATTACTGCATGCTGTGTATTAAGATGTTAAAGCTTTGACTGGCAGTTTGGAATTGCAGGAGGATCAGCTGTCTCTGTAGGGCTGTAGCACAGCGGGGATTAGCTTGCACCCTTCTGCCTGCAGGTGTATGTTGTTTCTTGAGTCAAATCATCAGAAAATGTTCTTCACGGTAGCGTTCGTTTTCCTGATCAGGTCTTGTCCATTCCAAGGGACCGATTCACTGATCATATAAACAGTGAAAAGATAAAGTCTCAAAACTGAATGACAAATAAGTGAATATTAGACTCTTTCACCATGGCATTGGATCAGCCTCGCCCATTCCTTTGCTTGCTGCCTCTGTAGGGAGGATTCCCTGTCTGTGTCTTAGGAAATCAGTTACTATGTCTGCAGATCTGCAGCTCTCATTTTCAGTCCTGCCCGGTAACATAGAAGAGAGATGCCTAAAGAGTTTTTACCATCTTTGATCTGCTAATGTCAGCTGTCTAACACATCTCGCACAGCATGCTGCTGAACATGAGGGAGCCTTGAGGGCAGATGTGCTTTGTGTTTTTCAAGCTCCCTTCATTTTTCTCCCTCCCGTTTTAAAGCAGATTCATGGGAAGGTAGGGATAGATTCTAAAGCATCTAGTGTTTCTAGCATCACACTCTTAGAAAGTACAAAAACTTCTGCCGTGGGTAATTATGGAATAACCTACTTGTAAGGGAGCTGTTTCCCCAGACTTTCATACTTGGCGGGTATCTCATGTCCGTTAAGCATGAAGATTTGTGTATTTGCTCTGTATAATGTAGGTGTGGGTTTCTCTGTTATGCAGACAAATAACCAGTCATTTAAAAAATTGCTGAAACGCATTTTCCAGACTATCTTGTGACACTCTAATCCTCAAGGTAATGATGAACCTGCAATTTTAATTTGGTGTTTTCAGTTAATTTTATGTTCTATTGGAACAGAACTGTATGATTTCCCTTCCTTTCTGCTGGCGTGTTTACCTTTTCCAAATCTCATCTTACTCATCTGTCTTCAGAAATGCAAATCTTTGCAGCCTCTGTCGGTATAGAAAATTATCCGTGCTTCAAATGGATTTATCAAATCAATGTGCTCTTCAGAATGAAGATTGATCAGTGGCATTTTAATAATTTCAGTAATATCTGTCTCTTTTCTAAAGCATCTTAATTCCTGCATCCCCCAGAGTCCTGCTGTGAGGGACCATGTTCTATTAAGCTGTTCATAGTGATGCCCAGATCTTTTATCTTGGATGCTTGTGTTAATGTATCAGTGTCGTTCAGTTTTTTCTTTCTTTGTGGTTACTTTTCACTTGTCAATACTCAATTTCAGCCCAGCTTGTGGTGGTACTTCTTCCTCCTCTTCCTCCCTGTTGAATTAGCTGTGGGCTATTTGCAAATCTTGCTAAGATGTTGTTCTTCCCTTTCTGTGGAAGGTCATTGAAGTTAAGCAATAGTGAGGTTAGTGTGGAGGTTATTCTTTAATTAGGTTAAAGCCTGACTTCTACTTCTGTCCTTCTACTGATTTATAATATAGTATCATTAAGGTTGAAAAAGACCTCTAAGGTCATTGAGTCCAACCATCCACCTACCGCCGGTATTGCCCACTAACCACATCCCTCAGTGCCACATCTCCACGGTTCTTGAACACCTCCAGGGACAGTGACTCCACCACTCCCTGGGCAGCCTGTGCCACTGCCTCACCACTCTTCCTGGGAAGAAATTCTTCCTAATATCCAGCCTGAACCTCCCCTGGTGCAATTTAAAGCCATTTCCTCTTTTCCTATTGCTGTTACCTGGTAGAAGAGTATGGTCAACTTCTCATTCTGAGCTACAGGATTTTCTTCTTAACATCTTGTAGAGATCTGGAGATGCCCAATCTTTCTTTGCTTTTTTGGTACTGAATCTCAGTCAACCTGGTTTTGATTTTTATCTTACTGTTTTACCTGGTGCACAACTAAGTTCATTAGTCTGTAATCCCAGGAGAATTTTTAACCTGAGCTTTAAAGAAAGTGGTAATATCTGGTAGCTGACTGTAGTGTAGATAGGTATTTCTGTTAGCATGTCGCTGTCTTAATAGTTTAGTCAGTAATGCAGTTAAGCATTGTAACAGTTGTCTTACGATTGTCCAATTCCTTAGTGGACTTGACCATTTCTATGCCAAATGGTGGAAGTGGGGTAAGGCATCCAGCCTGCTTTTAAAACAAAAAACACTGAAGAGGAAAAATAATCTTAAAATAGTTCCGAATCATGCTCCTTGCTGTTTGCCATGCAGTGCTGGATGAATCTGAATCAGCAGTTGGTAATTAGTGGATGTCATCATGGTTTTCCCCTTTGAACAGAACAGTGCTAGCCTGCAGATAGCTGGCCCAGGCATCAGCACAAATGCTCATGTTCTTCACCTGGTCGTGAAAGCAGCTTCTGTTTTGCATTTTGAAAACTGAAGGGTTCATTGTCTGAACTTCAAGCTAGCACTGTCAGAAAGCACAGTGAAATAATGAGTTTTTGCTGGAAGGACTTCTGCAGGTACCATGCAGCTTGAGCCAGGCAGCTGAGCACACCCAGCACCCCCTCCTGCACCAGGCTGCTCCAGACCTCTACCCCATGCAGCATTTCAGTACAAGGAACACTGGGAGAGGCTTTTCATCAAGTAGAAAATGGGCAGTGGTGTAGAAAATATGCCGTGATTGAAAAAAGACTGATTTAATTAAACGTTTATGGCTGGGACACTGATGTAAACAGCCTGTGGCTCCTCGCTTGCAAATTAGGTGTGTCTTTATAGCTAATCTAGCTGTTTGTGCTTGCAGGATCAAAGTTTCTAATCACTCTGAACTCAAAATACCAGATCCAGGTAAGCCACTGGGCACTCTGAGGGAGGAGAATCTCCTCTCTTAGCCGCAGGTGTGTGGCCTTTCTTAGAGGGCTGGTGAGCAGCAGCACGCAGTTAGCGCAGCCATCCTGATGTGTGGCTTTGTGTGTTTAGAGGGAGCTCCATTTTTTGGTCACTGGGATCTTACGGCTTTGTCACATCAACTTAAGAGTGCAGCAATGTTCAAAAGGGAAGAGATTATCTTAAAAAAAAAAAAAAACAAAAAAAAACCCCAAACTCTGTGAGTTGTGGGAGATTATGTCCAATATAGGATCAATATAAAAATTTTAAGAAAGCAGATCCTCTTGTTTTATCTGCTAGTAAGATCTCTCTTGAATCTGTCATTGGTAAGTATCTCTTTGTGCCTTCACAGTAAAGAGTTGTCACATGTTGGATGTATATAGAATGACAGGGCTATCGCTGCTTGAAGGGAATCCAAGGGCTGTCCTATTCCCACTTGTGAGTACTGACTGAAGGAAGCAGGATTTTAACTTTGGGTTTGTCTCAGGCCTTCTTCCAATTTCCACTTCCCTGTCTACTGGTTTTGCAGAGCCAGGAGTTTGTTGACCTAACTGTAAGGTGCCACTGTGGTGATGCTGCTTTGCAGGTCTGTTACATGAGTGTTTGTTTTTCCATTCTGCACTTACACATTTCTGTGTAATATATTACTGTGTCCTCTCTTAAATAGCCTCCAATTTTTTCAGGCTACTCACCCAATTTGTCAGGATGACTTAAATCCCGGTCCTTTCCTCCAGCATACTCAAGCACCTGATCTAGCCGTCATCAAGATCATTAATGAAAGTACTGAATGAGATTAGCTTGAAGACAGACCTCTGTGAACCATGCTTTTAATATATCCTCTCAAACAGTGTACTGGTGATAACTACTCTTAACATTCTTCCTACAGTGTCATGTTCAGGCTTTTGAAAGTTCTGTGCTGACCTGCAAGACTGTCTTCACTGCGCTGACTTCCTCTGTGCTATAGAGGCAGCCCTAAATCTGAGTTGTCCTCAGACACCCAGGTGCCCAGCATCCAAGCCCAGACTGGGTCCAGCTCCAATCCTGCAGCTTTTCTCTCTCATCTTAATCACAGTGAACTTGTATATGTCTGTTCTGGCCGAGAAGCTGCAAAATTTGCAGATGAATTGAATGATAGTTTGGTGGCAAAGATGAATCCTAAAAGGGATCTTTTTCATGTAGAAAATAATAGGGAATTTAACTTCAGGTGGGTGTTCTGCCCCATTTCAATAACATATTACTTTTTGTGATTGAAATGTTTTTTTCTTAATATTTAATAATCAAAGAAGTTCTTTGATAAGTTTTTCCTTTTTTCTGGCCTTGTAATATGCACATAATAAATTCATCGGCTAATGTCACAAGGAGCTGTTGGATTTAAGGCCATCTGAGCATGTAGATATTAGCACACCTTCTGCACCTTTGCATGAAACAAATGAGTTATGACGAAGAGCAGCCCAGCTTCACCCATATGTGGTGTTAGGCAAACAGTTCCTGGCAGAGCATGTTTGCTATTGCTCGGCTCTGGGAAATGCTCTTTCACTCCATTAGCCTTGCTGCACTTGCTCATTTTTTTTCTCCTACAAACTGAAAAAGAGGAGGGAAATGTATCTTTGCAACCACGCAAGCAAGAATTAGCCCAACTGTATTTTACAGGTAAACTAACAAATAAGAAGAGAATCTGAGCGGCCCCAGGGAGCTGAATTTGTTTGCTACTGGGCTGTTCTATCTGCAGCTGGCATCGGTGGAAACCTGAGTGCTCCATTAAAAGTCGACAACCTCTGTTCGCTGGGGCATGGGGCAAACAGAGCCAGCCTGTTCTGCAGACAGACTGACGGCCTTTATCCCCCCCCCTCCACCCAGTTGGTGATGGGAAATGATGGGACTGAAAGAAAAAGCTTGAAACTAGGGCTCTGTACTCTTACCCTACAGCCATTGTACCAAGGAGGAGTAGTGACACAAGGTTGGTTTTCAGGGGCAATGTGGGAAATGCACTGAGAACAAGTGAGGACTGGGGGCTCATCTCTGGGTACTAGAAGGAATGGAGAATACGTAGTGCTGATGTGTACCCCATATAGTGAACTGGGAGGTGCACATTTGAAAGTCTTTGTTCTGAAACATCAAGAATTGCATGAGACCACTCAAAGACAATGGGGACAATTTGATAAAGCATCCACCTTTCAACTATGTCCATTGGTTAATGCCTTAGGCAACCACGTACTCCTCTCTCTCCTGCCCCAGGAGGCTTGAGCCTATGTCCTGCAGCATTATCTTGCAGTAAGCAGGGCTGCTAAAACAAAGCCTGGATGCTCTTGCTGTTCGCCAAGCAGAAAACAGGAGTGTGTGTCTGTCTCCATGGTGGAACAGGATTAATTTGCACCTCGAACACTTGGTGTTAGGGAAAATTGACATGAAAATATGTATTTTTTTTGTTTTTTTGAAGACACAACACTTCAGCTGAAGGACAGTGTAGTAGCGCACAGGAAGTACACTGAGCTTCGATGGTATCGAAGAGAGAAGGGAAATGGATGGTACTAACCCAAACACAAGGGAAGTGGTCTTTCCACTCTTGAGTTTGCAGATACTCAAATAGTAGGTTCATCAGTTCTGTGCCAGAGCATGTGCCTTTACCCTGTCCTTGCTGCTGTCTGTCCCTTGTTCCATCTGCTTTCATCAGCTGAGCTGTTCGGTGCAGCCAGTGAGTTGCTGTTTCTCACAGACTTAAGGCTGTTTTGTTGTTAATAAATGTTGCTTCCTTACTTGCCGTATTCTTTTGGAGTCTGAATGCATCAGCCATTCAGAAGTGACACTGGTCTGGAGTTGCTGAGGGTTTGTGCGTAATCCTGCCATCCTTTTATAATACTTAGGATTGAAACAGTGTGTGTAAAGGGAGCATTCCCCTTCCCAACTGCCTTTTGTTCATCTTTTGTTATTCTGTGACCTCTTGGTAGCAACCAAGATTGTGCTCTAAAAACTTGAACGTAGAAATGAATGCTGTAATATCCTTTTGCTCGTAGCTTTCCACCTGGATTGAAGCATTTCTCTAATTATATTTTGAAGGTACAGGTGGTATCCCATGAGTGGGATTTTCAGAAGCAGTAGCCTTAGCCATACTCCTGTGGAAATCAGTGTGAGTTTATGGCTGACTTCAGTGTGACAGCCCACGCCATCATGCTGCACTGCGTAGCTGTGTGAGTGTCACTAGCGACCTGCAAAAGAGTTCTTCATTGCACCATGCAGATGTGCCCAGAATTAGGACATTTTCCCTGGATCTGCAGGGATTGGGCCTCCTTATTTCTTGGACATTCTCTGGTGCCAGGGTAATTATCCCTAAGCCTTTTGAGCACAGTGAATGCTGGCATCCCCACAGAGGAGTTAAGAAGGAAGGGAGAAGGGCTGGGAAGGGGAGCACAGACCATTAAGTGCATTTGGATATTCTGTTTTGGTTATCATAGTCTTTGAAACCTAAGGATAATCCTGTGCAAGAACCAGGCAAGGATGACTCCACAAAAAGAAATACTCTTGGCTTACAGCTTGTGACCCTGCTTTATGTCAATTTGTCCATGGTGCTGCACTGTACAAGAATAATCCAAAGCAGTTGTGTGTTGAATGAAGCGCTACAAGATCCTGCTAGAAGGGATTTGCGGTTATGCTTTACTGGTATGCATCGATAATGCAGAAGTGCTGAAATTTTCTGTTTCTTCCCTGGATTTTCTGGGTAGCCTGAGGTATGAGGGGATGCTTGAGGTCTTACCTTTTTCACAGAAGCTTCTAGAGTCTGCGTGAAGAATATAAATGAAGGTTTGGGGCGGTGGACTGGGTGGCAGGAATGGGGTATGGCAAAACCGTGCAGGTGCTTTTCGTTGGTTTCTGATAAGCTTTAAGCCCTCTCCCTGCACCGTGCATAGGTCTCAGTCTGCTGTATGGCCTTGTGGATTCTGAGATGTCAGAAGTGTTGAGGTAGGGAAGAAGCTCCATGATCCCAATGTTAGCAAGGACTGGGCAGTTAGCAGTCCTCTCAGCAAGTCTTTGGCATGCGTGTTGAATGCTGTCTGTTGGGTAAGTGGATCTCTTGTCTTTCTGGTATGAGCTTCAGCGACTTGTCTGGTCTGAAAATGGTAGACATCAAGTTGCAGTGGGTGCCTTGTGGTACCAAGAGAGACGGCTGGACATGCCATTGGACTTGGTGGTCTTTGTAGGTCCCTTCCAACTGACTTACTCTGTTCTGTGCCTGTCTTTAAGAGTTTTTTTAAGATCTGGTTGGTTTGTGCTGTTCTGTGTCCTGTTTCATGACCAATTATCTCTCTCCCTTTGCTGTTTCTCTGACATTCTTCACGTCAAGAGGTTTCGTGTCTTACAGTGCACGAAGAGCAGAGTTAGAGACGGAAGCAATGCAAAGCTCAGATATGTCCCCATCTCTCTTCAATCTGTTTATCTTCCGCAAAGGCCAGATAGTGAATGACATTCATATAAACAGTGGGTAAAAGACCTGATGTGCACAGTTCAAACATCCTGTCATGATCTGGGCACATGCACTTGGTTGAAAAATAAACACCTAACGTGTATAAACATCTGATATGTATTCTTGGTTAAATTTCATGTCTCTGTGCTGTATTTTTGTTTTAAGACTTGCAGTTTATTCCTCTATTTCTCCACCATCTGTAAAATATAACCTGTTTTTACTTCTGCTTTGATGCTCCTTGTAGCTTGGTTTCTACTGTAGACAAGTTTACCTGAACGCACATTTATGTGATGTAACAAAGAGTATTTCAGAGAAATACTTTGTTTTTCTATTTCTAGCAGTGACCCAATGAAACTTCTTACACAATTTAACCTTGTACAGCCTCTCCCACTCAATACACTTGAGGGAAAGGACAGTGCTTTAGAGAGCCACATAGAAAGGACCAGGCTATCGTTTTTTGAAGACACAACTGGACAAAGCTGTAAGCAACCTGGTCTGAGGTAAGTGTTGACCCTGGTTTCAGCAAACCTGGTGCTAGATGGTCTTTCAGTGACTTCTCTAACCGCAGTGCTTCCAGGAGACTGTGCTAAATTTGTGCAGCCATAGTTAAGATCAGATGTTGTCATGCTGAAATTGGTGTAGCCTGAAAGAAAAGCAGCAGTTGTCAGTGTTCCCTGGGAGCTCTTCAGCTTTGTACTTGGTCTCTCAGTCTGTCAGAAAGCAGCTGAGTGTGGGGGCCTTCACAACACATTGTGTTGCTCCTTAGAGGGGCGTGGAAGCGGGCCTGGTGATGAAAATCTTATCTGTGCAGCTCTCAGGCTCTGAAAAAGAAAGGACTGGAAGTCCTGTTTGTTTGTGAGAAAATGATATGGGCCTAAATAATAGATGTGCGTGTGTGGAAGTAATGCATTGACCAATGGTATGGAAAGCCAAGATGGTGCTCCAGCATGAGATATCCTTCCGCTTGCTGTCTTGTCTGCAGTAGGCTACAGCAGTAAGAGTTTTGACCTGAAGACAAGACACTGTCACTGACCACATGTGGTGGTCTCACATGCTCACCTCATTTTGGTAGAGTGATATGACAGCATCCCGGAGCCATTTTTCCAGAAAGAACTCCTTTTCATGGCAAGGGGAAACGTGCTCACCCAGGTTACTTAAGGTACAACTCATGTCGCAAAGTCCCGCAAACCTTGTGTTTTCTCCTATGGCTGTGGAAGCAGATGGCAAGCTCGTTTTGGGAGGTGCTGATGTTAGAGGGGATCAGGCTTTGAGCCTGACAACCATTTTAGCTTGTAGAAAAGCCTAGTAAAATCTCTAGTTGAGGCTGACACGCACAGTTGACAGTTATGTCCATGAGAAGAAGCTTGTTTTTACTACAAGAAACATCGTGCGTGCTATTCAGCCCTTGCTGTCTCTTTGCCCTCCCGCTATCCTCAACTCTTTTCAGAAACCTTAGATTTATCACTCTTGGATCGTCTGCCTTGTTCTGGCTTTTAAAAAGAAAAGCTTTTCAAAGGGCCTTTGGAACAGGCAATGTTATTTTTGGCTTAGGGTCTTAGTGACACTCGCTGCAGCATTAAACCTTCTAATTAGAAAGCCAAAAAAATGCAAAGGAAGGAGAACATGTTGCTGCAGAATTAAGGTGGATATTTTAATTGCCCCAGTGACATGGAATTCAGACCCGCTGCAGGATTTGCTCTACTGCAGAAGATCAGTATAGAAAATGATGGCTGCTTTCCATATGTAGTCTAGAACCTTGTAATTTCAAAACCTCAAGCTAGCATTGCTGCTAAGATGCTTGGATACTGCCTCAGTTGATGCAGACATCCTAATAAGAGCCATTTCAGATTTACACAGATGATGTGAAAAGAACTAGAAACCAGGAGAAAGTAGTAGTTACAGATGGCAAGGGAAAGGTTATAATAAATAGATGCAGTGGAAATATGAATGAAGGTGAACTCTCTGACTTTGGATTAGATATTCTCCCTGGGTCTTGGATTTTTTGAGTGGTTTATTTCCACCATGCAACTTAGTGAAAATGACTTTAAGATTATCTACCAAAAGAGTCTGTGCAGTAAAGGAGGAAGGCGTGTGTCTGCAGAAGTTCTAATGGGCTTCTTCCTAGTTGGAGTGAGAGCTGCTTGACACTGCTCAATTTCCCTTTATAGAATCATAGGTTGGAAAAGACCTCTAAGATCAGGAGATTGGAGCCTGATGATCCTTCAGGTCTCTTCCAACCCAAGCTAATCTATGATCTAGTCCAGCTGTGCGCTTACCGCCCAGTATTGCCCACTGACCACGTCCCTCAGTGCCACATCTCCACGTTTCTTGAACATCTCCAGGGACAGTGACTCCTCCACTCCCTGGGCAGCCTGCGCCAGTGCCTCACCACTCTTTTGGAGAAGTTTTTTGCTAATATCCAACCCTTATTTGGTTTCCTGCTAGGCTGTGGCCAGACCCTCAGAGTGGGCATGTGTCTTGCCATGGTACCTATCACCAGAGAGGGAGGAGAGGGCATTCCTCTGCTTGTTTGCATGCATTTGTTTCTCCTCAACACCTGTGAGGTCCCAGTTGTGCTCTCTGCAAAGCTGCTTTGAGAAGGGTGAAAGAAACAGAGAGAAAAGGAGATGATTGACAGTAGCCCTTTAGATTTTTGTTGTTAATGCACCAGTAATAAGATAAGCCTTATCTTTAAATGTTCATGGAATCGAGACTTTGATGGAAACAGGCTTTTGGGTTAATATATTTTTGATAGATAAAGCAGAGTAAAATGGAAAGACCAGGGGAACTTACAGTATGTGGAGAAGGACATGTTTTTCCTTGAAATCTTTCTCCTCACGTGGTATCTGTGAGTGCTTGGCATACATATGTAAATAGTGTAGTGGTAAATGTGCACTCTGCATGCATTTTGGGAGGAGGCCCATAAAGGGGCATTCTTTCTGTAAGAAGCAAAAGCAGATCTTTGTATCCTTCTACCTCAAGTTGATCTGGCTTTGCCAGGTGGATAGGATGAAAGATGATGTCCTCTGGTTGCACCAGGGGAGGTTCAGGTTGGAAATGAGGAAACACTTCTCCAAAGGAGTGGTCGAGCACTGGCACAGGCTGCCCAGGGAGTAGTGGAGTCACCATCCGTGGAGATGTGTTGCTGAGGGGCGTGGCTTAGGGGGCAGTATTGGTGGTAGGTGGATGTTTGGACTAGATGGTCTTAGAAGGCTTTTCCAACCTTAATGATTCTATGTTTCTAAATGGGTGCAGGGAAAAGGTTGCAGTGCAGCATGGATTTTGCCTGTCCTGGAGAGGAGCTGCGTGCCACCCCCTTGGAGGAGTTTGGGCAGCAAAGATCTGTTGGCTTTACTGTCCTGGGGAGAGATTGGGATGCTGTGGTCATGCAATGAATTTGAACTGAAGTACATTAATGATCTGCTTTAGAGAAAGGCACAGGACAAGGCACTGCGTTCATGCATGGTGGATCCTGCTTGACAAACCTGATTTCGTTCTATGACCAGGTGACCCATTTAGTGGATGAAGGGTAAGACTGTCAGCGTGGTCTACCTGGAGTTCAGTAAAGCCTTTGACACTGTCCCTGACAACATCCTCGTGGAGAAGCTGGCTGCCCATGTTTTGGATGGGCATACGCTCTGCTGGGTGAAACACTGGCTGGATGGCCGGGCCCAAAGAGTTGTGGTCGATGGAGCTAAATCCAATTGGCGGCCAGTCATGAGTGGTGTCCCCCAGGGCTTGGTACTGGGGCCACTTCTATTCAATGTCTTTATCAATGATCTTGGTGAGGGGATTGAGTGCACTCTCAGTAAGTTTGCAGATGACACCAAGTTGGGAGGGAGTGTTGATTTGCCAGAGGGTAGAAAGGCACTACAGAGGGACCTGGATAGACTGGATCGATGGGCCGGGGTAAACTGTATGAGTTTCAATAGGGCCAAGCGTCGGGTCCTGCACTTTGGTCACAACAACCCTGGGCAACCCTACAGGGTTGAGGAGGAGTGGCTGGAAAGCTGCCTGATGGGAAGGGACCTTGGTGTGCTGATGGACTGTTGGCTGAATATGAGCCAGCAGTGTGCCCAGGTGGCCAAGAAGGCCAATGGCATCCTGGCTTGTATCAGGAATGGTGCGGTGAGCAGGACTAGGGAAGTAATCCTGCCCCTGTACTCAGCACTGGTGAGGCCTCACCTTGAGTACTGTGTTCAGTTTTGGGCGCCTCAATACAGAAAGAGGACACTGAGGTGCTAGAGGAGGTCCAAAGAAGGGCAACAAGGCTTGTGAAGGGCTTGGAGAATATGCCCTACGAGGAGCAACTAAAGAAACCGGGGTTGTTTTGTCTGGGGAAGAGGAGGCTGAGGGAAGACCTGATTGCTCTCTTCAAATACCTGAAAGGTGATTGCAGTGAGAGCAGGGTTGGTCTCTTCTCAGTGGTGACAGGTGACAGGACGAGGGGAAATGGCCTCAAGTTGCGTAAGGGGAGGTTTAGGTTGGATATCAGGAAAAACTTCTTAACAGAAAGGGTTGTTAAGCACTGGAACAGGCTCCCCAGGGAGGTGGTTGAGTCACCATCCCTGAATGTGTTTAAAAACTGTTTGTATGTAGTGCTCAGGGACATAATTTAGCGGTGGGTTCTTAGGGTAGTACAGTTAGGTTGCGGTTGGTCTTGATGATCTTGAAGGTCTTTTCCAACCTGAGCAATTCTGTGATTCTATGACAAAGCCAGGCGAGTCTACGTGATTGCACCCTCTCCAGATATACTTGCAAACCCACACCCCGTCTGACAAAACATGGCTATATATACTGCTTGTGGAGCACCATTCTTAACTGCTGGTGAATGTGGCTTGGCAGCTGAGGGACACATTTGGGAGGAGGGTTCCAAGGTCTTTGGAGGCAGAGAAAAGTGGTCCTAAAAATCCCTAATTCAGGTCAACCTGGGAGAGCAAGAGAGACAAGTTTTCATTTGATTTCACCAAGTCTTTAGTGCCAAATTAGGGTTTAGACTTCTCTTATTGCAGTAAGATTTCTTGAGCTCAGTTTGAGGTTTTGCTTGTTTTTAAGAGGTTATAAATTAATCTCTAAAAATAAGACATAATGAAGCCAGAGCTGGAATCAAAGCCAGGCAAATTATTTTTCAAGGAGTAATTTAGCTCTCTGTTCATGGACCAGACTACAAATGTAATAGGGTATAAATTCCTCATAGAATCATTAAGGTTGGAAGAGACCTCTAAGAGGATCTAGTCCAACCATCCACCAATATTGCCCGCTAAAACTCTTACATATCCTCATGTATTTACCATGTATTTCCGCCTTTCACTGAGTGTTAATGTCTTGGTTCTGGCCTGGTGCTCGCTTCTCCCTGGCTATGGTCATACTGGTGCCATTTCTGCTCTCAGCTGGGTCCACCGGTGCTTGTGAGCACCATCCATAGCCACCAGTATTTGCACCATCCTGAATTTAGCTTCCTTTGAACAGTTTCCAGTGGTAAAGTTCTACCATTAGGAACCAAATGCATTGTAGAAACCCACGTGTGTGTTGGTTAGAATGTATTTGTGTAACTCATGGACCTCTGTATTTAATAAACGTGAAACAACTGTCTTGAATCTAAGAAGCTATCTAGTTGCAATTAGTTCTTGTTTGCTAATTAATTACCAACGAATGATTAAAGACTTGTTTACTGAGGTTTAGCAGCTATCAAGGACACACATCTAGTACTCAAGGGATTTACTATGCAGTAACTGGATTGTTGAATTAAATTCTTACTGGACACCTTTGAACTGTGACTGAAGGAAGCTGCTCTGCATTTGGGGTTTCCTCCAGCAGCTCGCCCGTGTCCTCCTGGATTGCTGGATTCAAGGTAAGGAGAAACAGGTGCTCAGTGCTGCTGTGTTGATGGAGCAGCCCTGCTCCATGCGCTCCCAGTGCTGTCTGTAGCCCATGAGATGTTTTATCTTGTCTCTTCTCTGCTGCTCATCCCGTCTTATTCCAAATAGACTGCCATGAACTGAGTCTTTATTGAGATTTGTATGCAAACTGGCTCTTGCTTCTACATGTCGGCTTTTTTTTTTCCTTTGTCCTTTTAACAATTTGAGTGGTTTTGTCAAATCGTTTTAAGTCTGTGGGTTTGTTTGCAAATTTAGTCCCTGTGTTTATGGTCTCCTTGGTCACCAAAACCCAAGTTTCTGCTTACCACTTGATGAATGAGAGCAAGATTTATGGTGGTAATTAGTGGTTTTTACGGGTAACCAGCTTAAAGAGGCTTGAGAAAGCAGTGCATTGGCTGCCTGCTTACAGCCAAGCTCTTCAGGTGTCTGGAGATGTGCAACCAGCATCACTTGCTGCCTTTGACAGCCTCACCCTGCACGCTGGGGACAGGCAGGAAAAGTTAAATGCCCGTATTCACGCCAGCTCTTGGTTTACCAGCAGAAAGCTGTTTCCTATAGACTGGTGTTGAACAAAAGCCATTCGTGCAGATGTTGGTGAATAATAAGGGACAGAAACGTGGTTTATGAGAGCAGTTAGAGGTTGAAGAGATCTTTTGAAAAACTGTCTTGCAGGATCTTTTGGCCTTTGCTTTCTCTCTGCATTTTGGTTTTCTACCAGCGGGTCACAAAGGCAGGACAGCAGGCGTGGTGCTGGGAGGTGCTGCTCCAAGAGAAGTCTGGTAGAATTTCATGGAATGATTTCACCCCTTCTTTAATTTTCTCTTCTGCTTTCCTTATTATAAGCCTGAGGTTTGGATTGCTTTCCTCCCAACCTCTCTCACTAAGCAGAGCTGGCAGGGAAAAAAAAGAGAGAGAGAGAGAGAATGAGCAACTGCGGCAGAAAAGTGATTAAAAAGAATAATTAGCATTTGCCCCTGATAAATGAGCAAAGCCATTAATTAGACTGATTTACTCCTGGTTCTTTTTTTTCCTTCTCCCTTTCCTCTCTGTATTTTTTTTTCCTCTTTATCAAATGGCAGCGCCGTGACTGCCCCTTTGGTATGTTTTCATCAGCTTTTCAGCAGTTGTCAGAGCTAACACCCTCCTTTCCTGGAGCCCGCGCAGCCTCTTGTAGCTAATGGATATGGAATGCAGCCAGAGCTGATAGCTGCGAGATCTGCGCTGGCTTACAGGTGTTTCCATCATTACTGCCGTATTATCTGCCACTGGGTCCCCTTCCTCCTCCTCCTCCTCTTCTCCTCTTTTCTCTGTTTTCTTCCTTCTTTGCAGCGTTCTAGAAGTAATTACAGTTTAAAAAAAAAAAAAAAGGCAAAAAAAAAATAATAATAATCCTGGCAGATTTTTTAAGAATTTTATTTAATGCAACACGATGTCCCGGTGATCAAATCAATTTCTTTTTTTGGCACGGTGACAAGCGGCGATGCTGCTGCTGTCGCCTGTTTGAATGTAATTACCAGGATGAAAGGGAGAATTTTAATTAAGACAATTTCCCCCACACACCTTCTTCCCTCCCCTTTATTCAAATCATGAGCTGGGGGCTGTGTTGTTTTTTTATATGTATGCTTTTTTTTATTAAGAAATATTAGCAATCATCAGGCTGTTGCATATTATATCATGAGTGTGTCCTCCCCTCTGCTCCCACCCGGGTTCTGCTGAGCGCTGGCAAGGGGCTGTGCAGAATGGGGGAATTATATGCATGTGGTCTCCAGTGGGGGCTTGGCAGTCTGCAAATACAAGCAGAAAGTCCTTGTTTTATATCCGAATGGTGCAATGGCGTTAGCTGGCGTATGTGGTGCTTGGAGCCTTTTGTGATGAATTACGATGTGCATTCCTGTAATGCCCAGAGGTAAATTTTTCATGCAGCTGTGGGCATTGGAAGCAGAGGCAGACTCAAATCACTGCCCTGGAGCCAAACACCACAGAAACATTGCCCAATCCCTTTAACCTTCACTCCTTAGGGCCGCCTCTGGTTAAAAGGAACTGGGAATCAGGTAATAGAAGGTGATTCCGAGGTAGGAAGCTGCGGGGAAATGTGAAGTCAAATGAGAGAGTGCTGGTGTTAGGCGGAAGGAGCTGGTAGCAAACTGAGAAGAAATATATGGAGGTTTGGAGATGAAGGCTTTGTGTGGAATGAGCTTGCCTTTTTTAGGCTCAAGCAAATACAGATGGATATTCTTATGCACCTCTGGTGCAGAAGTGCATTGACAAGAGCTTCTGGAAGTAAAGATTGTGAATTAGACTTTTGTGGGGAGGATGTCCCTGATCATTGCAGGGGAGTTGGGCTAGATGACCTTCAAGGGTCCCTTCCAACTCAAATGATTCTGTGATTCTATGATGATTCAAAGATGTGAGGTGCTGAGCTAAAGATTTGGGGGCATAGCTAAATTATCCAGCCATTCTGGGATGTGTTTTGTTATTTATCTCCAAGCGTTTCAGGCTAGGGATTATTTTAAATGGCTGCTGTCTGGGAGGGGCGTGTTATGCTGGGCTTCTACCATCTCTGCACCTGAATCCCAGCACTGCTGGCAGTCCCCACACAAAACTCCTCTGGGAGTGCACAGCTCAAGGGAAGCTTCTATGGAAGGAGCGCAGAGGGATTTTCTTAGAATCATAGAATCATCACGGTTGGAAAAGACCTCTAAGGTCATCCAGTCCAACCATCTACCTATCACCAACATTTCCCACTAAACTACGTCCCACAGTACAACATCTAAACATTTCTTGAACACATTTCCTCATTCCTTTTGGAAAAGGCAGGGGACACCTTCCTAGTACTGCTGAGATTTAACGATGTCTGCTTCCATCCCATTACTTGGAACCATTACTTGGAATTAAAATTAAGTCTTCAAAGGGGACCTTTAGCATTGGAGGGGGCACATCCATTTCCTGGCTGCATTTTTGAAAGTGTCTCATGTCAACAGAGGGCAATTTAGGCCAATTTGGGTGCTCAGCTTCCCAGAAGTGCTGTGTGCAGGTACCATAGCTCTGCATCCCTGCATGAGTCAAGTGGAAGGCGAGCTGTAACACTGAGGTGGGTGGGCAGAGGAGGCTGGAGGGGTTGAGGTGAGAAACACCACCAAGGACCAGATGCTAGGACAAGGAGGAGGGGATACAGCATTTCATTTCCAAAAGCCTTGGGGCTCTTCTGCGTCTGTCCTGAACCTGGCAGCTTGTGGCGAGGTGGGGGTCAGTCTCCCAGGTAACAGCAACAGGACAAGAGAGGGTGCTAGGGGAGGTTCAGATTGGATATTAGGAAAAACTTCTGATCCGAAATAGTGGTGATGCGCTGGAACAGACTGCCCAGGGAGTGGTGGAGTCACCGTCCCGGAGGTGTTCAAGAACCATGGAGGTGTGGCGCTGAGGGACGTGGTGAGTGGGCAATATTGGTGATAGTTGGGTGGTTGGACTTGGTTATCTTTGGGGTCTTTTCCAATCTTCATGATTCTGCAGAGTCTGGCAGTGAGCACCACTGAGGCTGGTTGTGTTGGAAGAGGCCGTTTCTCTTGGATGTCAGCCCTTTGGGGTTTGGCAGAGCTCAGATGCACTGGGTTAGGGAGAAGGGATTGGTATGTACATCCCAACCACACACAAACAGATGCAGTAATCTGAATTCTTCGTGTGCAACCCAGGTCCCTCGGCTTGCTCAATCCCAGAGTGGAAATTGCGCCTGAGGTTAATGCACTGCAAAGAATGTACGGGAAATGTTTCGCATTTTAAACAAATAAAAATCAGTGCGTATTTTTTTAACGCTTGCTGACCAGCTCTTCACATCCTGTTAAGCTAAATATTTGCACGGTAGTAGTGCAAAGAGGGCTGAGCAAGGAGCCCGTGTGTTTCGTTTGGGTGGCTGTACGTTGCCATCAGCTGCTTTTTCCTCTCCTGTCTGTTTTTCTTAGCAGGGTCAGGACGAGTTTCACAGTCCAAACGGTTCACTGCAATTCTCTACAGGATATCCTCATTTTACTTTAATGGGGAGGAAATTAATGAAACATACAGGCCCTGGGGCTTCGAATACTATACATTAATATTATCCCAACGCGTTGTGGTATGTGTGCTCTCTCAGACTAAACTTTACACTGGACAGAGGAAGTTGTGATCAGATTCAGGTGCCTGTGAAATTTAAGTGGTGGGGGGTAGAGGGGAAAAAAAATAAAGGGAAAGAAGCTTGAAGCAGTTTCCTTCCGTTTCAGCCCCTGATCAGTGTGAGAACAGGGATGTTCAAATGGGATCAGGTCAATAAAAACCAAACAAACCCAGCTCCTAGAGCAGGACTGTTTAGCTGTATTTGTGTTGAGGAAGCTCGTTCTGATTTGTCAGTTCTTTGGGGAGTGAGGTCTTCCTCTCTTCTGTGGGTAAACCAGTAGTGATCTGTGAGGCAGTGGTGATCATTGCAGAAGGTTTGCAAATCTTCCCACCCTCCCTTTTCTCTAAATGTAAAGCACTGAAAATGTTTTTGAACATATGCAAGCAAGCCGGCAATAAAATAGGGAATATCCAGGTAGTAAAAGAAAATTAAGTTCAGCTTCAAGGTTTTTTTGGTGGTAGCTGAGAACGTGGAGAAGATGGGGCTGAGAGTGAATCCATTACCCCTTGTGCAGAGCACCTTATGCGAGCAGCAGTTTCTTTGCACTGCTGCGTGCTGGCTGCATCTCAGTGCCAGACTTAGGAGCTGGAGGTGCACTGCCCAGCAGTGGCCCTGTAGGCTGTAGGAAGCCTCTGTTGAAGATCAAAAATGTTTTGCCATACGTTGGAACAGCCAAAGCCCAGGGCTCTTAGCTGTCATCCTAGTGTTGCTTAAATGCAGCCTCTGCCGTGGCAGCTGCTCCCGTGGTTGGAAGGGGATCGTTACCATTGAGTTGGGCCAGGCCCACGACTCAAAAAGCTGCTGACAGTGGATTCTGTTTTTCCTTCTGGGATTTTTGTGTTGTTTTCTTTCTCCTTGTGGTACAGTTTTCTCCTCTTACAGCAACTGGCGCTGTCTTTGCATCAAAAGGAACAGTCCTCTGCATTTTTTTTGGTGAAAGAATGTGGAGAAGGGGATCTTGTTTGGGGAAATTGGCTGAATCAAGGAAAAATAAGAAGTTAAAAGGTCATCATGGTTTTAGCCTCTCAGAGGGGTACTGAGGCATTTTTTTATTGTTGTTTCTTTCTTAGAAATATGCTAAAATGACAAATTTTGTATGGGCTGAAGGAGGAAGTGATTCCCTCCCATTCCCAGACTCCACATCGCCAACTCTGTCCATTTGATTCTAAATGTTACTGAACCGCTTGCCTGGTGGAGAAAACCACAACTTGAATATTACCACATTTTGCAAACTGAAGGCTCTGCCTTGGGATATGGGGACAATTTATTAGTGGAAATATCTTTAATTAATTTGTGCACAAGTTCGTGTTTTTCTTTAATTCTTCTCCCCAGGCACTTGACCCATAGTAATGAAATCCGAGAGCCCTTTTCAGAAAATGACTTTCTCAGCATTTTTGTTCCTTTTAAAGTTAAGTGTATCGCATAATGACCATGAAATGTTATCCTTTATTAGGAACACACTTTTCACTGAGAGTCTTCAAATAGACTTTATTACCAAGAACTCTGTGGTAAGCTGCCATCCGCTGCCTTCCAGTCATCGGGCCTGGCTTTGAACTCCACATGCGAGTGTCTTCGAGGACAAGTGCTCTGCTCCGATGGCTCTGTCAGTGGAAGTAGGTGGGTCCTGGGTGTGTTCCAGCCTCAAAAGCCAGACTGGAAGTAGTTCTGACCTTAAGTAACTGAAAGCAGTTCAACAGGTACCTGCAAAGCAGCCACGTGTAACTCCAAAATGGATGTGCAAAATGAATGGATGCTTGAGGGCCTCATGTATGACCTCATCCACTGGGGGGCTTTGCGTGCCTCCAAATATTGCTGTTGGAAACACAGACCTTTTTGCTAGGCCTGAGTGCAGACTATGACAGGGATGGCTCATGCTGGCCCAGTCCCTGCCACTGGAATATTGGGGTAACATCACAAAGGCTTTCTCTTCTCTGGTCTTTCCCCTAGGGAAAGTTTTCTAGCTCAGAAAATCAGGGCATGCCTCGGGAATTGCTTTGGTGTCTTAGATACACTTTGCTTCTCTCTGCAAACAGTCCTTCAGGACAGAGCAGTTTCCTTTTATGCAGAGATGGATCAACAGTCCCCTGTGGTTTGGCATGTGTGGGAGCATTAACACTGACACAAGACACACACTGGTGATTGAGGGCTTGTTTGGAGCTAGTGCTGCCAGACCAGAATGGGATTTTTCAATTTTTTTTTGCAACCAAGAAAGATGGGAGGGGGGGTGCTTAACAATAACGGGCGATGAGCAGTTCTGATTTATAGCCCATCTGAAAGGCGTTATCTCCTCAGCCCACCTCCTGCCCCTTAACTGCCACTCTCGAAGCCTGGCACTGTCTGATGCAACATTTAGGGTGCTGATTTTCTATGGATTCAGAGGACACAGTGTCATTGCTGACTAGCTTAGACTGACATTTCTTAGCAAATCTTTCATTTAGACACTAATTGGGCTTTTACCTTGCTGGGAATATGCCAGGGAAGCCACCGTGCTAGATCATGACTGTGTTGTTCTGGAATGGGACAGAGCTACTCCGTCACTTGCACATACGCATCTCCAGCTCCGGGTCTGAATCCCCTTTTTGGGAGCAGTAACACAGGGCATTTACTGCTCCCCTCCTGTCTCTGACGCTCAGCCCAAGTGGATTCAAACCCCAGGGTTTGGGGTAGGCTCCCTGGAGCCAATTCACATCATGCTTAAGCGATTCATCTTACTGCAAAGAAATTGTGAGCGTTTAGACACCCCCCCCCCCCCACCACCACCAGCAGAAAGGGCTGTTTCACAAAGGCTCTGTCCCTATTGTTTTGAGGTCATCCATCTCCCTGTCCCGGTCCCATTTTCACTCTAATTTGTTTAGACCACAGAATGGGTGTGTGAACAACTCATTTTGTTTTTGTTTTTGATGGGTGACCACAAGAACATTGGCTGCATGTGCTTTTCCTTTGGTTGCAGTTTAACAGCTGTTCCCTTTGAAATAACCCTGTTTCTGCTGGCTTTATTTCTGAGTTGCTCTTACCCAACTTTTCTGACCAGTAAGCGCTCTCCCTCCTCCCCACCCACCTGGCCCCGTTCCCTGCCCTCCCCGCCGCCACCCTAGGAACCCTTTTGGTTATTTCAACCTCCGTGATTAAACTGGCCCCCAATTGTTATCAAGAAGATTCAGGAAGGAGGATGAAAAAAGGAAACATAATCTTATCTGAGAATAGAAAATATGATAAGGGCCCCCTATCTGGAGGCTGCAGTGTCCCTCGTGGTGGGGCTGCAGCAGTTCCTTTGAAAATAATCACCGACACCATCTCTGCTAAATCACCTTTCACACAGCTCAGGCCTTTGATACAAAGGCCTCTGGCAAAATTAGAGCAGGATTGTGTAGACCCCAGAGCAAACGCATTAAATGCTCAAGAGATCAGAATTAGGGGCACCCAGCTATAATTGCATAGGAGGAATGGTTCTGGGGGAGGACGCCGTGCCTGCTTGCGTGTGTGTGTGTGTGTGTGTGTGTGTGTGTTTGTGCGCCCGTCTGGTTGCTACTAGGTGATGACTACAAGTTATAAAGGCGTGACATGAGGTGCTAATTAATCGCTCTTTGTACCTTTTAATCATCTGCATGGGAGAGGAATAAAGGCTGGACCAAATGCAGTGTATGATTCTGAGTGCTCAGCTCTTACAGGCCTGGGATAAAGCATTGGCAGAGCAGTCCTGGGTGCATTATGTGTAACAGTGAGAACAAGCGACTCTCTTGCTTTTAGGGTTGTTGTTTTTTTTCCCTGTGTTGTTTTTGTTTCCCTGCCTGCTTTGCTATCAGAAGCCTCAGGGTTAAACTTCTCTTCTTTAATTTCAACTGAAGTGAATTTCGTAGCCTGGTATGCTAATGGACCTTACTGGGCATGGTGAGGTGGGGGGAATCAAACAGAACAAAAGTAACCAACACAGTGCATTGCTCCCAAGATTTCACTTTTACATGAATAAACCTGATCTGGAAGAGTGCTGGCGCAGGGGGAGGAGGTCTCTGGGGCTTGGAGAGTGCAATATCCTGCAGGAATGGCACTGGGGTGCCTTGGGTGAGTGCAGAGTCTCCAGAAATGCAGATACAGGCTGTAAGTACTAGTGTGTTTAAAAAGGAAAACAATCTTCCTTGCCATCTATCTGTAAAGACTGATGTTGTAAGCAGTGCCTCTTTGTTTTGGGTACCCAGTTTATGGCGTTAGGTGCCTTGCTGAGGTTGGCCCTTTCTAAGAATTTAAGTTCTTCTAAAATGTCTGACATTAGTTATCTAAAACAGGTTCCCCGCATCCAGCAATCTTCTGAAAATTGTGCATTGCTAACTGGCTTCGTACATCTGTGGTTGCCATGTCTCATGGCTTTTAGGAATGTGAACTGAACTGGAAAAATCTCACAAGAACAACCTCGTCTTGCAGGTGTGAGCCGTCAGCCAGATTACCCATTCCCAACATCTGAGACAAAACTAAAGGTACGTTTAGAGGGGGAGGAAATAGAAAGGCTTCTAGAGCCTCCAGCAGCCAGCAAACTCCACTCTTTTGTGAATATCAGGTTCAGAAGTTTTGCTTGGGGCATAGGAAGTGCTGAAATTGTCACATCTTGTGAAATAATTTAAGCGAAGAATCCAAGCTGAAGTTGGCAAAGCTGAAACCATAATGCAGCTCCTTTGCAACGTACTCATCTGGAATTAAATCCCATTTTCCTGTAGAGAAAAATAACTTATTTCTCCTATTTTTGTGGTGGAACACTGTAACGCAGAGGGAAGGGCATTAGAGTGTTGTCACCTGGCGTCTCAAGGCAAGATGCCAACTCCAGGGCTGCATCGCTATTTTAAGGTAAAAAGTTTGAAGTAATAAAATGCCAAGTGTTGGCTTGGAAGCAAATTGCAGCGGTGGGAAATTGGCACAGGACGCGAGAGATAAGCTCGAAAACCCTTGTCTTTCTGCTGATCTGGTTTTCAGGGGCTGGCACTTGTGAATGCAGCCCATTGAGAATGAGTGCTGTAGCGTGTTGGTCTGTAACAGAGACGTGGTCCGGGTGGGATAGGGCTGTGGATGACAGGCAGAAACCTTCCAATTTTTTCCAGATACGCAAAATATGCCCTTTCAGTCTTTTCCTCCTATTCTTTCCCCTCAACAGCGAGAATTATGGATGGAGGTGCCAGCCTCAGCTTTGAATTTCCTGTTGCGTGTTGATTGGTGGGATATTTGTGCAAGTGAAAAACACGCTGATTTGTGGAGCGTTCACAGGGGGTTCAGCGGTGACTTTGAACATAAATCCCATGTTGCCTTTCACGGATGGGCGGAATCCTTTCCTTCACTTCTGTGGCTGTCTATGAAATGCATCTAAACCAAACCCTAAAATTTCCTTGGCATCTCTGGGGAGCTTGAATCTGAGACTTCCTATTAGGGACTAAGCCACCAAAATGTCTGGTTTATAGGGGCTTTTTGTTTGTTTGTTTTTACAGTTGGGCATAATTGCGGACTTGGAGACACCACTCAGATTTGCTTGCAGGGAATGAAGATTGGCACAGGCAGGCCATGGTTTCATCTGCAAAACTGCTCATTAGCATCATGGTTTGGAGGATTTCCCAGTTTTCACTGCAGAGGGGATTGCGTGCTGCTGGGCAGAGGTGGATGTGAGAGAATCCCCTACACCTCCACTGCTGCCGAACTTGTAGCATCAACAAGTGAGTACACAGTCAGGGAGATTCCAAACTCCTCAACTGTGTTGAACAGCAGCAGGAGGTGTCTGTGGCTGTACAGGGAGAGCCAGAGCCTTCCCATGCAGTGCCTGACCCCCATGTCCTTTTCCATGCCACTAGAAGGGACTTTGTTATCCCGCTCTAGTTTCAGGTCCTTTTCATGGTTGCACTTTTTAAAGAGGGGTTCCCAAACATTGCTCAATCTGTAACCTTCGTGCACTTCCTGTGGAGCGCGCTCTTATATTATTTTTTATCAAAAGGGCCCAGAAATTTGATAGGGGAGATGAGAAGATGGGCACGAGCGGGGAGGATAATAAAGAAGAACTGTCACTTCCCCGGCTGCAGCTTTGTTGGCCCTCCTGCTTTCTGAGATAAAGACACAGCGGCTGGTCTGGGTTCTATATCAAAAGGCTGATTTGGCTGCTTGATTATATATGAAATATAGATTTAAAGCTTAACTTATGTTCCCAAAAGTGAATCAATTGCAGGGTAAAGCCTGACACATTTGTTATGATCACTAAAGAGCTTTGCTGGGCTTGTTGATGCTCATAGTGGCTGGAGGGGCTTTAAAAAGCTGTTTGGATCCATTTTACTGAAATCTTACCTGTTCAGAATACATTATTTATTAATAACAGCTTGGGGTAGGAATGCTTTTCTCTCTGCTCTGAGTTTCTGGAACCACCTCCAGAGGAGGAGTTAAACCTTCCATTATCAGGCAGACAGAAAAAGAAAGGCAGGAAAGCTTCCGGAGCCACAGTGCAGAGTGCTCTGTTTCTGGAGAAGCTGTTTTCTTGTGCAACCCCTGGACCAACAATTTGCTGGATCTGCTGCTCTAGGCTCTGTTCCTGGAAGGCAGAATGCATCAACGTGAAGGGGACAGGCTCTTTAGCAGGGTCTGTTGTGATGGGACAAGAGGAAATAGTTTCAAACTAAAAGAGGGGATGTTTAGATCGGATGTAAAGAAGAAGTTTTTTTTTACAATAAGGGCAGTGAGGCAGTGCCAGGGAGGTGGTGGGTGCTCTGCCCTTGAAGACACCCAAGGTCAGGCTGGGTGGGCTCTGAGCACCTGATGGAGCTATAGGTGTCCCTGTTCATTGCATAGGATTTGGACCAGATGACCTATGTGAGTCCCTTCCAACTTAAACAACTCCATGGTTCTGTAAGATGGCGAAAAGCTGCCCTGCTGTAACACAACGGCCTGTGGTACCCCTGCAAGCTCCCCAGAAGAACTGGGGGTATCTCTGTGGGTCCTGCAGGAAGAAAGGCCCCTGCAGCTGTGGCTCTCCTCCCCACCTGCACCATGGATGGAGCTCGGGGCCTGCAGCATGGCTGTGCCAGAAGTGTGGCTGGAGCCGGCCTGCCTTGGCTGCCAGGCCTCAGAGGCCTGTCTTGTCACAGATGACACACACATGCAAGCACAAATAAAGCCAAGCCCTGGCAATCTCTTTCTGCAAGAGCCTCACTGCTTCCAGGGGGAAGGAGAGCAAAGTAATTTGATGCCTTCATTATCTTCATAACACGAACCAATTTGTCAGCAAACTACTGTGCGGCCTGATTCCTGATTGCAGGGAGAAGCAGGCTGGGGGAGAGGACTATTATTTGCAACTAGTTTAAGTGTTGTTCCTTTCAGAGCAATATAAACATGCAGTGTAGAGCTGGCTCATTAGACACTTATCCGTTTGTATTTATGGTTTAATTAAATAACTGCACAGAAGGACCTTGGTTTCTAATCATAATAACAATAACAGTTTTGCCCTCTTCACGGCAGTTTCTGGGGAAGGCTTTGTAGGCACGAGTGCATTGAATCTGCCAGCTCCTGTCCTTGAGGGAAGGCAGGAGGTGGAATATCTCAGCCCTGTTGTACAGATGGGCTCTGAAGGGTGCTGATGGGCGTACTGGTTTTCTGCCTGAAACGTGTGGAGGTGTTAGTGTGAGTAGCTGATTGCTCTTTGTTGCTGAAGAGATGGGTGCCCACATTGCTTCATTACAGCTGCTTTCCACTCCCTCCTTGTTTTGTCACAAATTCCAAGCTGAATCCAGCTTTCCAGCCATCCCGAGTCTTGGTTTTGGATGAGTTCTGTCTGAACTGCAGAGACAGAGATTTGCCTGCCCTGGCTCCAAACCAGGGTGGGAAGGGTGCCATGTACTGGGTATGATCCCTGCACAGAGGGGCATGAGGTGCTGACCTGTCCTGGAGCAGAAGCCCCAAGGCCAATTGCACCTGAGGCCATGGGGGGCAGGAGCAGGAGCTGCCTGCTGCTGGGGGTGTAACACAGTGTGAGACTGCTTGTAACCCAAGCTAAGCAACCCTCTGCCTGTCCCTGAAGGTGGTCTGCAGCCTGGGATTACTTTCTCTTCTGGGATGCTTGTACGCTGTTGCCTTCAGACCTACTAAACCCTGTAGCCTTCTTGCCATTCCATATTTCCACAAAAACAATTCCATGGGTGATTGAGTTTTTAATGTGAGAGAATCTAAGCTCTGGGCAGAGGGGTGAATGTCAGGTTACATCTAGGTAAAGGTGGACTTTGTGTCCACCCTCCCCCCCTCTTCTTGCTATGACTTCGCTGTGTGATCTTGAGCTGGGACAGAGGACAGAAAGGTTGTGAGATCTGGTCAGGCATGGGTCTTCAGGCAGCGCTTTGACTTTAAGGCTGAATTTTCTCTCTGAAGAGTGGGGGGGAATCTAAAGGATCTGCCTGTTGCTTAGGGAGTAGAGAGGAAGAATGCTTTGACATCATATTTTGCTGTTCCTAATCACTGTGCTAGCTGATGTTTTTATTTTTTAACTCTTCTGTGTTTAATGTGGTCCCTTAAATTGCTTAAGCTTCTTTTTCATTTCTTCAGCTCAGTTAATCAGATTCCCCAGTACCCTGAAATGTAAAATACATGGAGGTTTTCTCTAAAGCATAGTTTATGCAAATAATTCCCTCTCTGCATTCCTGTGCTAGAGTCAAGCACTGCATATCTGATTGGGCTCTTAATGACTTTTGGGAATCATTTAAATATCTAGCTGACTAGCCCAGTTAATAATCAAAGCTGCAGCTCCTTGAAGCAGGAGTGACTCATGGAAGGAGAAGGAAGCTTCTGGTTATTTCTAAGCCCTGCTCCTGCCCCTTCACCGACGTGCAAACTCCGAAGGGCACGGCGTTATCAGATGTTCCCAGGCAATGTGCATCCTTTCCGTCTTGCTCCCAATCACACATTCAGGTGATGCAAACTGCCAGCTCGGTTTCTGAACATCTGTTGCCTGTGCATCCCGTTGCAGGCAGATCACTGGAGCTTGCAGATTAAGCGGTTCGGGGCAAATTTAGTGTTTGAATTGCAGATTTATCTAGGGGGGAAGCCCATAGATGCTGTAGTGGAGATAATGTTTGGGATATGCCTGTCTTTACTCCTGCATGCTTAAGTGTGCCCTGACTCTGCTAGTGCTATCTGTCTGTGAATGAATCCAAAAACAGGAGCACTGGGATTTACCTTTGGAATTACTGATCTAATTCAGGGTGTCCTTTTCCAAATAAAATGTTACTGTATCCTGTTCGTCCCAATTTTTAAAAGTATTTTCAGACCATCTCACCTAATGCCTCCTGAAGCTTCTCTGAATTTCTGGAATGATCGCTGTTTTTATCTTACTTCTAGAGCATCATTGTCCTGTGGTGTTACTGCTGGTGGTATGGTACCCAGACCATACCATATTCTTTGGTAAAAAATAATAATAATAACTGCTGTAAGCTTTTCCTTCTCCTGCCTCCCAGAATTTCTCTCCCAAGCTCAAATGCGATGTTAGGACTACCTTTTTGGCATCTCTGCATCTTCTTTTGTGTCCTCAATGGCAGTTTCACTGAGACGTGCTGCTTCTCTGATTTATGAATCGAGATATATTCCACTAGAGAGAATGAGAGCCTGGGGGAGGAGAGCAGGGCTTTGATCTTGCTATGCTTTTGAAATATGACTGTAAAATCTGAATTAGATCGTAATCTCTTTGGGGCAGGGACATCTTTGTTTGCCCTGTACAGTGCCTAGCGTGCTTTGGGTGCAACGTTATCAACAGCAGCAGTTGAGTAATGAGCGATGCTCACAAACTGTATCTACTGACCCTGCAGAGAGCAAGGAGCTGTTCTTTCCTTGTCCTATAATTAATAGCGTGTTTTGATTTCTTTCCTCTGCTCCCCATCTCCATAGCAGCTGGACTTTTACGGGCTCTCTAACCGTGAGTGCGTGAGGATGCCATTGCCTAGGGTTTGGTGCTCTGCTGTGTAGTTCTGGTCTCGTGCATCAGTGGGGAAGAAGAGGGCAGGGAATGCCTAGTGCTGGGCACTGTCTCTTGTGTGCATCGTGCGGTGTTACACTGTGAAACAGCTGTGAGATACCGGTGAAACACACTCTGAAATAGCTGGTGGTGCTACACCCTGCAGTGGGGTGGCCATACTCAAAAGTTTTGGGACCAGTCACATTTTCCCCTCCACCAGTGTGAGCACAGCAGTGGCAGCGCAGTATATGCAGGGCTGGTAGATGTGTCTTTCTCTTGGGTGCTCACCTAGTGGCAGCTACTCTTTGAAGAGGGAGAGCAGGATGGGCTCTGGGATTCTTTGAACTGGCCTGACTGGGAAACACAATCCTTATGGAAGCTGTTTCAAAGAGGACTGTTTCCCGGTCTGGCGTGATAAGATGTAGGAGCACTTTTTAGATTTTCACTCATTCCTTAATGAGTAGATTGTGATTCAGAGAGAAAATACGCCTTTCTGGAGACCCACCAAGCTGCCAGTTAAAGCTGATACACTTAGGTGATGTCTCCAGTTCAGCTGCCCACAAGTACTTTGTAGTGAAATGGCATGTGTTGTATCTCATTTCACATGGGCTGCCGAGCTGTGTCCTTAAACACTCACCTAACTGTCTTAGTTCTTCAGCTACAAAGATTCGTTAACAAAGGCTGAAATTCCTTGCATCCTCAGCCAGGAACAAAAAGGCAAAGGACTTGTGAAAGACGAGGGGAGAGCTCAAAAGGAGACTTTGCTGGCAGATGACTACAGCGAATCTTACGGGCCCCATTTAGCGCATCGGTCTCTCCAGACCAGCTGATGGCACATGCGAAATGCAGCAAGTCCTTGGGCTATTGTGTAACTGGGGGATGCATGCAGCCGCTGTTCATAATTAATCATTTAAGCAGCAGTAAAATCAAGTGACTTTACTGACAGTACCCAAACTGCTGACCTCGATGCATTTTAAAAGTTCGCTGGATACTGAACCTCGAATGACCCATGGATGGATCTCGAATAATAATTTTCATAATCCTCAAGTCATTATCTTAAGAGGGAACGTATTGTTCTCCTAATTAAGTTCGTCCACACGCTGTGCATCTTCCCATGCAAATGCACTGTGCATAAACTAATTAAAAGAAATATACAGTCACAAGGACTTAAACTGTCTTTTATGCAATCTCTTTAAATTAGGAGTCTTCCCTCCTCCCCCTCCACACACAATCTAACAAGGGATTCGGCACCATATTCAGCAGGGAAAACCACTGAGCCGTTTTGGATCAGAATGTGGAATTCCCCAAAATTTATTAGAAAGCTTTTGTTTTATGACATTTTTGTGAGGGCCCTGGATGTGTAGAAGACCTTAATTAAGAGAGAGTTATGATCGCTTAATGGGAGACAGTCCCTGCCCTGAAGAGCTTACAGTCTAAACAGACAAGACAGCCAAAAGCTGGAGGATCCTCATTCTGCAGTTAACAGTTCAGCCATTGAAGAGTTGAATGACTTTTTCAAGGTCATACGTACAGAGCTGGAAACGAGTCAGTTCTGCTCCAGCACAGCAAGTACCTGATTCTTTTACCTTTAGCAGTAGACCTGAAAGGTGCAATGCATAGAAACCTATTTGAAGCAACAGCAGCAAAGAGCAGTTTCCCGGTGAAACTTGCTTGTGGGTTAGTTGAGAAGTGGCTGTAAGTCTGCTTGTGTTTGGTTGTAGCAAGAACGTGAGTGAGGCAGGTTGAAGGATACCTCCTGGGTCAGCCTTTTTGCTGCAATCTGCCTGTAGACTGCTGCTGACATTGCCTTATTCGCAAGAAGAGCAGTGGAAGCTCTGGACATATCCTGTTTGCTATTTTCACTCCTCTCATCAGTGTGCCAGTATCTGGTGACCACACATCTGCCGGAGCACTGTGACACTGCTGCTTGCTCTCCTTCTGTAGTAAATCAAGAGCAGCTGAGTACTTTGTCCAATGTATCATCACAGGCTCCATGGGCATGGGAAGGGTGTCTGTGCATACTGGATATACTGCACATACTGAACTGCAGGTAGCTTGAAACACTGGGTGTTTCAGTAAAATAACTTGAGTTTTGTCTTGCTGAGTTTCTCCCACAAACTCTTTCCTTAGCTTCAGGAGTTATGGGATGTCACAGATCACATCTGGGGCCTCTGGGTTGGAGCAGCTGTCTTGTAAATGGAGTCTGGGTATAATGTTGGAGCATCCGTGTTTTTGCTGACCTGAACGGAGACTTTGGCATTTGCAAAATATCATGTGGATACTTGTGGACCAGCTCTGCACAGAGGCAGTGAGAGCCAAGTCATGGCCTGCGGGGCAGTCAGCAAAGGAGTATGGTTTGGCAGCCAGGCTGGCAGAGCCCAGGCTTGCTTGCTAGCAGGGAAGAGACACATTCTCCCTTCCAGAGGGAGTTTGTCATTGCAGAAATGGATATAGGCTGGATTTGTATTATCTTCTGAGATGCACAGCTTTTGAGCACTGTCAGAGAAGGCCTATCACACAGACCTTTAACTTGTTTTGGATGACAATTTGCATGTAGATTTTGAGAGAACAGAATTCCTTGCTCTTTTTTTTTTTTTTTTTTTTTTTTTTTTTGTAATGCGTGTTTAGAACTGCAAAGCAGAAGATGATGTTTCCTTCGGCTGGTCTTGGTTCCTGTCTGATTTTTTGTAAGTGGCAGATTTTCTGGCAGCATCCCTAGCAGTGCAGCAGCCATTAAAGCAGCAGCTGGGAAAGGAGGGTGAGGAAGAGCCTGGCTCTGCCAGCGGGAGGCCCCTGCAGTGCAGCTTCGGAGCTGGAGTGAGCAGTTCTTATCTGATGCAGCCCGCAGAGCAGACAGGGCTACAGCAGTCAGTATGATGGGAATGTGGTGGGTGGACTCTACCAAGAGAAAAGAAACCCTCCCCTCTATGGATGAGCCTTCATCCCTCTGAGATGCTTCCCCCCTCTCCAGTCCTCATTCCGGCAAGAGGGAGGATCTTTTTCCCCATCCAGCCATGAGATGAAAGAGTGCCCCCCATTTGACACTTCATGAGTTGGCTGAACCCTACAAAATGATCTTCATAAAATCCTGATTCCAAAGCATCAAAGCCTTTTCCTGACTGGTAAAAACCCTAAAAATTCCTGGAAGAACTGCCAAAGGGCAATGGGGCCGATTCTGTCAACTGCCTCTGGTTCGAGCTGGGTTTGGTTATTTACGGGGGCCAAGGGAGGCAAGAACTTTCCAGATGGGCGTCTGAACCAAATATAACAATGATAACAATCAATGCAGTTATGTGAAGGGAAAAGAATGCCTGTGGTGAAGGCCTGCGTGAGGCACACTTCTCTGTGCTGGAACATCCCCCAGTGCCGTGCTCTCTGTGGCATCCCAGCCCAAGCCCTGCCTATTGCATGGGAATCTCCTGTGTATGCTGACATGTGGCCTTTGCTGGAAGGAGATCCTAGCTAACTTTAGTGGTACCTGACTAGGCTGTGCACTGGTTGAGGAGTAAATACAGTAGGGCTGTTCTGAAAAGCCCACAACTGATGGGCAGCATCACTTTGGCTTCCCCAGTAAGGTAACTGGTTTGGTGTCCGGGTCGCACTGGGACTTCAAGGAAACTGCCTCTTGCTGAAACCTTGTGGCATTCCCTGTATCAGATGTCTCTTGTCAAACTGTATCTCAGGCACAACTGGGGAATGAGGGATTGAGGTGGGTACATGAGGCATCAAGCGGGTTGCATGGACAAGCCTTTGGATGAAAGTAGAAGGTGGAAAGGTGAACAGCTCCTGTCTGGAGAAATTTGCTGTTGTGATGTGGTGGCTTATGGGAACTGAGCAAGCAGGGAGACAGCCTTCAAAGTCACTTGGGTTCCTAAGTCTTCCTGAAGTATTAATTCTGATCACTTAGAGCACTGCTGGTGTGTGAGGCAGTCAGGGCAAAACATGTTCTCTTCTCCAAATGCTTTGCAGTCTAGGAGCACAAGGGAAGAGAAAACTTGAGAAAAGGAAAAACATATGGAACTAGGACTGATCATGAGGTCTTTGTATGCATCCCAAAATAGAGGATGAAGATTTATTGATTCATTCAAGAAGGAGGCTTGCTTGCCATCTACTTGGAGAGGAAGCATGCTAAGTATCTGGTGTAAATGGGGAGATGGCTTGGAGTCAGGGCAGAGTGGGTGAGATTAAATATCTGGTGAGATGGGAATTTTGCTGGAGGGAGTGGGAGTTGGTGACTGCAAACTGCCTGGGGCTGAGTGTAGCCTCGGGTTTCCTGTGCAGGTTTAGATGCTGAATGGTGGTTAATGGTCACACAATTAGCCAGTCCACGTTCATCAACTTCCTAGTGTTGGTCTTTATTTTTGGAGGCATCCTTTCGTGGAAAGCCTTCACTGCCCTCAAGGAGAAGATACACAAAGTCTAAATTCTCCCTTGGGTGACTGCATTTTTCCACTGAGTCCTGCTGTACTTCTTTTGGTCAGATATTTGCCCTTCTTGGCTCTTGTTTAGGTCAGGTTCTCCATCTGCATTTGTGCTCCTGTCTTCGGGTCTCACCAGCCTGCTGCCCTGTGCAGCCACAGCCATCAGTCAGCAGAGGTGCCCACTCCACTCCCTGCTCCTCACTGATGGGCAATTCAGCAAAGAGGCCAGGACGAGGTGAGTGGTTGTTCACTAGTGAGATGGCAGGACCCTTGGTTCCTGTTCAAGGCACAGGAGTTAGGAGATGCTGTTGATGTTCTTCTCATAGACCTTAGGCTGAAACCACACTCTTCATCCACACTTACCCTCCAGTGTATTGACAAAAATTGAGCACTTTCTCCTGCTCTCTCCAGGCTCTGGAAAGCCCCTAGACAAAAGAATTTTTTCAAACGCATCATTTCTTTTTGTGAATCAAATTCTAACCCCTTAATGTTCAGCAAATAATTTGTTCCAAAGGGACCTTGTTGTATGTGATCGTAATTACATTTGGTTTTTAATAATCATAAACACTCTTGTTTTCTAAGAACCAGCAAAACTGATTTCCAAATCATTTAATTTGAATGGCGTGTTTTGTGTTTGTGTAGCATCTTCTCCCCCCATACACACTTCTAAAGAAAAACAAACAATGTATTAAAAAAAAAAAAAAGGCAAGTGTGTTGGGGGGGAACCTTGGAGAACTTTAAAAGACTAAACCTGAAAAGGGAGGGTGGGATCAGCTAATTTGTCCCTCTTTTGTGTGGTTTATTAAGCCTTTTGTTCTGGAACGCATGGGTTCAGTGAGAAAGCGGTTTTTGATATATAATGTATTTACTTTTGCTAATTAATTAAAGCAGTATTCATATGAAAATGCCGACTGATAATGGCTTTCACAGCAACAACTGTGTTTTTTAAAGTAGCAACTTTTAATTACAAATTGACTGGCAGAAATATATAAACCCAAATATTGTTCCACTGATTTCCTTTTAACTGTGTTACTCTTGCTTGATTTATCGGATTAGGGCTTTTCACACATAGTGCGTACAAGATATTGTTTTTAATGAGAAATTAAAAGATTACCAACAATACCCATAAACCATTAAAAACACAAACTCTAGATGAATGGTAATTAGACAGAATGATTTGAGGCTGATAAATTGAAAGCAATTAATGTATTTGTTTGGGATTCTGAAGATAGCTGTGTGTTCCAGAAAGCACTGAAGGGCTCCGATTTGGTGCCGGATTGCGTGCGGAGATATCTGCACTGCTTCAGGTGTCCGGGTCCCAGAAAAACACCAGTGGAGAAGATGCTGAGAGGGCTCCTTGGGCTTTGAGAAAGGGGGAGAGGTGAGAGGTTACGTGAGGGGCTTTGTGGGGAGGGCTGAAGGGGTAGGTCACAGCAGGACGTCCTTGGATCAAGCCTTTTCTGAGGTATGATGTAAGGGAGTACTTGAGGTAAGAGGGGATTAAGTGCTGAGGACAGGTAAATGTTTCTCATCTGTGCGGTGGCTTATCAGTACTGCTTAACTCAAGCAGTCCTCAGTTGGTGAGAAAGTGCGAGATGCTCCCTTCTGGGAGATGAGGGGGATGTGGCTTGTTACCCCAGCAAGACCCTTCCTGCTCGTGCTCTTGGCAGAACAACTGTTTCAGGATGCTGTTTCTGGAAAGGGAGTGCTGTTGGGTGTTCCTTGTGCTTGCATCTAGAACAGAGCTTCCTATGATGCCCTATCGAAGGAGGATTTTTTTAGGACATGGAAAAATAGCAAAAATCAAGTCACTTCCTAAAGCAGGATGGAATGGCTCTTCTCAAAAGTAATAAAACAAGAGAGCCCTATACCCCAAAACCTAAAGCCCCATGCATCACATGATCTGCACAATTGAAGCATCTCATTTAATTTTTACTTTTTAAATATTTCAAGTATTTTCCAATTGTAAATTCAGCAAATATCAAAATGAGGACTCATGGCAATCAAAAACCTGAAACCTTTTCCCCATTTTCCCCCAAGTCTGCAATAGTCACCAGAATCAAACCTTTCTTACAAACATTTTGTTTGTGATAATTTGGCATTTCTGATGGCAGGGAGGGTCTCATATAAGAAATTCTTGACATGGAATTGTGCAAGTGGAACTCTCTTCTTCTTCTCCACCATCGGCTTATCTCTCTATTCCAATCCCTCCTTTAGATGTATTTCTTCCATGAGGCTTTTCAGTGCTTATCCGCTGTAGAAGGAAATGCATTATTTAACAAGGCGAGAGCAAGAGAACAGTGCATGCCCTTCACGTTTAACCATCAGCTGCTGGTATCTTGTTCAGGGAATCAGGTTTTCAAAAGAACACAAGCTCTTGAAAGCCCTTAGCAGAGCAGATGCTGGTGGGAGATGAGCTCTTTTTGAAAACCTGGCCACCAAGTTCCTAGTGGGAGCTGCTGGACTGAGCTAGACTCTCTTGATGTTTTGCCCTGAAAAATAAAAATGACGTTCTCTATGGAAACTTTGTGGTTTGTCAAATTTAGGGCACAGTTCTTTCAATTGCTGATTACGTTCCAGGAATGCTGCAGGTGCTCCAAAGCTTACACCTGTAGGAGCAGGAACCCCTGTGTTCAGCTCCTCGTGGTGCTCACGGGGGATGCTTGTTATGGCTCTCTTCCATCCCACTGGAATCAAAGCAGTTGTGTCTGCAAGGAGCATCTTCCCTCTAGGGGTGAAGGGGGCAGGGTATGGCTTAACCCAGAGGGCTTACGCTCTAGGGAATATTTGTTGGGTTGCTGCCACTGCTGTAAAGTAGTGTCCCGGGCATTTCATTAAGTATTTTTCATTCCTTGTTGCACGAATTCAGCCATCAAATTAACAAATAAGGTTCCAGGAGGAGCCACCTGGGGCCTATTGCGAAAGCTGGATGCCAGTAAAAGCCAGTTGCATATTGCAAAAGGGAAAAGACCAATAAGGAAACAATAACAGAAAAGCTCTATTAAAAAGGCATATGGATACAATGTTGCTGGCCCAGTTAATGAACCTGTTATATTCAGTAGTGCAATAAAATCCAAAGTAATTGCAAATGAAACTTAATGCCTTGTAAAAGAGTCCAGCTCCTTTTTGAAATGAAGGCCTGATCCAGCAGGAGGTGTATGTGTGCTGCGCAGCTTAACTCGTGTTTTAGGAAGTGTCTGATTAGCTGTGGATGATGTCGAGGTTGTTTGAAACGTGCCTGCTTTCTTAGCCCAGCCTTCTGCCGGAGGATGTGGAGCAGGGCAGCGCATGGAGAATGTGACCTCGACCCTGTGCGTGTGGGATCCTGCGTACCCTGCTCTTCCCTGCAGGCTCAGGCGTCACTTCAGACTGGTGTGACCAGGAAGCTATTGAGGTGATGATAAATTTTTTCCCCTTTTCTCAAATTCCTGTGTTTCACCATCGTTCTGACTAGGCCGGAGGCCTCAAAGCCCTGCAAAAGCAGGCAGAGGAGTCCTTCCAGCCTTCCCTGTACACGTATCCATTCTTCCTTACTTTTTTACTACCTATTTGCTTCAAACTCCATTTGTAAAGAGAAAATAGATTAAGAACCCCATGATTTTGCTGTCTATTGAAGACTTTGGATAGTAACAGTTTCTGTAAGTAGTAGGGATGAATCCTGATTGTCTTCACTCAGTTCTTAAGACAAGCTTACTTTGTGTGGATAAGAAATAGAATGGAGGGGATGTGCAGCACCACATTTAGTACCTGGTCTCTGAGATTTAAAGAGCTGCATGAGAGTTTTAGCTTCATTTTAAGAGCACGTTTCAAGTCCTCGTGTTTGTGTAAACGCCACCCCCCCACACGTAATTTGACTTGGTTATGCCTCAAAGATGCAGGATCCAGAAGGCAGAGAAAAATAACCCAAAGCCGATTGTTATTAAAAACAAACACCACCACTCTCTCCCCAAACTGATGGCATTTGAATTCCTGGGTTTGGATTGCTGATTTTTGGGCCAAGGGAGCTGAAGGCAGGCAGAGCCTGACCTGCATCAGATTAGAACCTGGCTGTTCACTTGACAACAGCCAGAGCCTGGTGAAGAACACGCTGCAAAATGGGGTGAGCAAGGGCAGAGGAAAGTAGGAGCCCTCAGAAAATCCTTCCTACTTCCATCCGTAAAACTTCATTTTTCAGGAGAGATGTCACAGTCCTGCAAAGGGTGCCATCCCTCCCTCCTCCTCCTTACTAATCAGGTTTTCATTTAATTTGCAATGCTTCGTTTCCCCACATGAATTGGCTATAGCTGGTAGATAAAGCTGTGAACGGCCCTTTTAAGTTCAAATGATGGTTCTAGCAGCACATTCCTCAGTTAAAAATGTGCAGTGTCCTTCTTTCCTGGCATGCACTAGCAGAAGTCATGGGGGGCAGTCTGAGAAATAGCCTCTGCTTTCTTTATTGTTGTTCTTTCCTTCCTCTGATGGCATGAGTCAGGGATACTGCTGGTCTCTGAAATGGCAGTGTCTCCATTCCAGCAGTTACTCTGCCCATTCCATTGTTTTACTGAGCTCTGGCAGGCTATAAAGTTTATCTTGAGCCTGTGTAGTTGACAATAAGGGGACAAATTTCTGAAATTCTAGTGGGAATTCTAGAGAAAGCTCCTTCTCGCTTTCCCTCTTGAAAGGAAGCAATCTCCTCCAGCCCAGTTCTTTCCTTACAGGGCTGGGACTGGATTCCTTTATTGGTTTCCTGTGTTAAGCTGGGTTTCACTTGGCTTCTGCCAAGGTTCTTGCTGAAACTGGTCCAACGCTTTATCCTCACAGGCGCACACACTCGTGAATTCCTCAGTGTCATATGTTGGTTAAAATCCATGCAAGCCATGGCACCTCTCCGTCTTCACCCCTGTGAAGTTGTGCAGCATTGAAATGGAGGTAAGTGCAAACAGATTCAAGGTGGGGAGCTTTCGTTCTCCAGAAATAAGAGATGGGGGCAGTGAAGTCTTGTGAAAGGGTGTTAGGACTTTTCAGTAGTAAAAAACAAGACTGTTCCTTAAAGTTGGATGCGAAGTCTGCTGAACTCAATGGAGAGAGTTCTGCTGATGTCAGTGAACCCTGGATCAGTCCCTTCCAAAGCTGCAAGGAATATGGTCCTAATCAGATGATGCAATTGTGGCTAATTACTCATATATTTGCAGCTGGATACTATAGGGGCTAAAAATAGGTCTTAGCATCTATGTAGGACTCTAAATACAACTTCAGGTCTTTTAGAAGTGCTCGTTAGGAGAGGGGCAGATCCTGTACTCAGGAGAGTATTGCAGCAGTGGATATCATGTGTTTTGGAAACTCAGCCCCTTTGTTTGGTTAAATGAGAACACTGGGTATTTTTGGATCTGGCTCCAGTTGTAGGTGTTGAAAGCTTGAAAGCCTATTTCTGAACAAATTTTAAAGAATGCCTCCCTTTCCATTTCAGAACTGAATTTTGCAAGGTGTTATGTTCCTTCAGCTGCTTTTGATAGCCCTGAAATGGCATGAAATACTTCAGGGCTATATGTAGAGATAGTCGAAGGCCTGAGGACCACTGTTGGATTTCGTTCTTTAGATGAAGGATATGAACATTTGAGATCACTTTAGAAACAGCAGGCCAGCCAGCAATTTCACATCTAGATCTTGATTTGAACTGCGAAACCCCAGCAAAGTTGGGATATACGATCCTGAGACTGGGGTTGTCTAAACATGGAAATCGCTCAGAATTCAAGTCAGAAAAAAACAAATGTGAAAACACTGAATAAATGCAGTGGTCCTGGGAAGCTAATGTTCCCACCCAAGAGCTCTGGTATGCTCAGGACACAGCCATTATCAGCTGAAATACTACCTGTCCTGTTGCAGCCTGGATTTGGTCTCCTTGCCTGTGGATTAGACGTCAGGAATATAAAACAAAATACATGCACAAAACCCTTGTGTTTCTTTTGCAAAATCAGGCTGTGCACATAGCTAATTCTTTTCATGTTAATCTACACTTACAACCTGATAACAAGTTAGAGCTTTCTTCTAACCAGGCTTGATTAAATTTGGAAGATTTCTTCCCAACAGGAGAACCCTTTCTGCTTTCATGCAGTAAACATGATTTTGTGCTTTCTGTATTTCCCTTTTTTTTTTTAATTTTTATTTCAGGAATTCTTTTATTATTATTATTATTATGAATAAGCTAGTTTTAAATCAATTTCAACAGCTGGAATTAATTTTCCTGTTACTGACTCTTCACTTGGGCCTGTCACAGAGCGGGAGGCTTTCTATTAGCATAAACATAACTGAAAGCTCTGGAATTTGCATTAATGTACTTTTAACAAGTTGACAGTCTTTTGGCACGCGCTCCTGAGATCTGAGAAGCAAGGGAAAAAAAGACTGTATTATACCTTACACTGGCTGGATTGTAAGAAGCTGTCAGGTAAAACCTCAGGTTTCTTTTCCTACTGCAAAAATATGGGACAAAGTATCCACTCATAAGCAGGTGCATATATCTGACAATTTTGCAAAGTCCTTGCAGCTTGCTCCTGGCCTCTGACAGAGCATGCTCGTGACTCAAGCGAACTGTTTTATTGTTATTTAGTGGAGCTGGAACTCACAGAAGGGCTGTGGAGGAGCTGAGGTGCAAAATATTTCTACAGAGTTTTTAAAGGGTCTCAGGAAATGTTTAGCTCAGTGAAAAGGGCTGTGGATCCTTTGAAAAGTGTCCCAAACCCTGCTAGAGACATTAGAAAGTGTTAAATGAGGAGCTGGTCCTGCAAGTCCCTTATTGCCTTGAGGCAGGCAAAGGGCTCCTCTGGCCATTCTGCTTGCTGGTGGCATGAGACAATGGTTTTATACATTTGTTTAAACCAAATAATTTCAGTGAATGAATGAATCATTAAGGTTAGAAAAGACCTCAGAGATCTAGTCCAACCATCAACACATCACTCCATACCCACTAAACCACGTCCCTCAGTGCCACTTCTACTTTCTTGTCATCTTTTCCAAGTGAAGGTCTTTTCTGAAGGTCTTTTCTTTCCATCTTTTGCAAGTGAGGGTCTTTCCATCTACTTCTGTCTCTGAAGTGGCAAGTGAGTGGTGGTTTGAACCTTTCCCTCATTAGCCATAGGACCAGAACTCAATTTCTACATTAACAGAGGCTGACGTATTTGTAATTAAGAAAGAAATACCTTTCAGCTATTGCTTAGGTTGAAGGTGTTACAGTGTTTGTGAAAAAATGTACAGGTCTGCATCAAATTTGTGTGTGTGTGTTTCTAGTTATAATAGAAAAGTGGGCAGAAAAAAGTATTTAGACTGCAGATCAGACTCGTTTCAGTTGCCATGGGAATAAAAGGAACAGGGAGAATTGAGGGAATCCTTTAAACTACAGGGTTTTTTAGACTGAGTTCTTATTTGACTGTTTATTTAGGCCCTACATTAAGACAAAAATGTGTGTTTAGCCAGCTCCTCCTGCTGGATCTGGAGCAACTCTTGGAGCTTATTTCCTTTAGAGATATGGCTGATGCTGGCCCCAGAACAGAGGAGCGGAGGCCGGGGAGTGCCTGTGATGGTGCTTGGCTGGCTCCCCCCAGCTCCCCTGGCTTCATGCTCACATGGCAAGGATGCTGCCAGAGATTTGGAAGGGCTGTGGTATTCATCTGCTTCAGGCTCTGTTCTTTGGACTTGCCTCTTGAGTTTGGATTGACCAAAATGGTACCTTTTGGGTCTGGAAATGATGAGCTGATCTGGCTGACGCTGGAGGGACGTGACGCTGCTTACAGGCAGTCGTATGGTAATGGTCATGCTGCTGGGAAGAGCCTGCTAACAGCAAAGTGTTTGTAAATAGCTGAAACCTGACTGGATTCCTCTGTCAGCTCAGGACGGAATCCTTCTGCCACTCCTCTTCCTGCCTCTTTGCTCTTCAGGCACAATTAATTATTCTGGAGAGAATGTCTGCTGCTCTATTTGCTGTGATGAGGCTGGAGCTGTTATTTGTTGCTTATGTGGAAGAAAAAAAGAAAAGGAAAAGCAGCATCCCACCAGTCCCCTTCGCACCACAGAATCAGTAAGGTTGGAAAAGATCATCAAGTCCAACTGTCAACCCATCACCACCATGCCCACCAAACCATGTCCCTCAGTGCCACATCTACGTCTCCCTTCCCTCTCCCATGCAATACAAGTTCTTACCTGGCCCCAAGGCCTCTAGCTGAGAGCAGGAGAAGCCTGCCCAGCTCTGCGTGGCTCAGATGCTGCTCTTTGTTGTTTCAGCTCATGAAAGGCATTTGAGGTGCACCTGCTCAGCTGTGGCAGCCACAGGCATTTTCCTAAGCTAACTTGAAATCTAGGTCTAGGTGTTCCCCTGTCTCACAGAGCCTCATTGGAGAATCTGGAGTTGCAGTCACTGACTAGCACACTAGGATTGATCAATGGATAAGGGCAATGGACCACTTCTCTCAATCCTACAGACCCCTGTCCATTAAGCCAAAAAGTCTTCTAGGAGGTTTGTCTCCAGTGAGCCTGTAGAGGAAACCTGTTGTGTTGGTATAAGTAGCTCACAAAGCAGAGAATGGGCTGCAAATGCATGAGAGCTTTACCTATCTGACAGCCACGTGTCCTCCTTTGATTAAAAAAGGAGACTCTTTCCTCTTTCACAAAAAAATGAGATTTCTCCCTACCCACCAGCCCAATCGATTTGAATCACCCTAAATGCAGGGGAAGGGATAACTGCTGTGTTAGTGACCCAGGGATGAGTGGTGCCTCAGCCAGCATTGAGTTCATCAGTGTCAATGGAGAGTGTTGGTAAGGCAATGTCAAGCCCTGGGCAGGCGACGTGTGGGAGCCATGGGCGGGGGAGCTGAGGGCTGGGAGAGCTTTGCAGTGCTGGGAAGAGGAGTATGAGAAGGGGAAAAGGAAGGGTGTTTTGGTTTAGAGATACTGTTTGCAGCGCTGATTCACCGGGCTAATCGGATCTCGGTGGTGTTTCTCCTCCGGTATCTGCTCGGGGTGCCTGTCACCGTTCTTGAGAATTTATCTTTCTCATCAGAGCCTGGGTTTTTTTTTTTATTTTTTGTTTTTGCTTTGTTTTCTTTTTTTCTTCATTCAATGCCTGTAAGAGGAAGGCATCTGAAAACAAAACGCCCTTTTCTCAGAGCTCTGCTCAGTAGGCCTGAGCTATGATAGTTTCTCCTTGTGCTGAGGAACAGGAAGCGATGACCAGTGCTGAACCTTCAGCCTCCACAGAATGGAAAGAGGCTTTGGGGATTAGTTATGCCAGCTGAAACCTCTGCTCCAACCCCCTGTTCTATCTGTTGAGCACCTGTGAGAGGGGGACTGATGGAGGACCATCTGATGAAAGAACATTGGCTGAGCAGTGAGACTTCTCCATAAATAGCATTGGTTGCTAACTTAGCCTTGCACACTTACAGATATCAGTGTTGATTACTTGCGTGTTTCTGGAGCAGAGACTTTAAAGTTTGGAAATGGATGGAGGCATTTGAACAATCAGCCAGCATCTATTTGTTTCATTTACTGTTGAAAGTATGTATTATGGAAATGCCTGAAGACCTTACATTACAGTAGATGAAGATTACAGCCATCGCAGCTGCATCCCAAACACAGCTGATGTGGGATCCAGCCCCAGCCTGTTTCTTGCAGACAGTTTCCAATGTAGAGATGCAAGTCGTTATTTTCAGATTCCTGCTGACTTGCGTTTCTACATTTTTGGTGTGTCCCGCTGTCATGGAGTGACTTGTGATACCTCTGTTCTTGCTGAGTTAACACTGTAACCTAGGAAGGCTCATACTGGTTTCCAGAGCCTGGAGTACAGCGTGATTTGTTCTGAGTGTCTTGTCCTGTCTAAGCTATTGATCTTATCCTCCCTACTCACTGGTAGCTTTGACCTGATCTCTCATGTTCCAGAATTGAGTATTTCTGTGCTTTACTCATCTTGTGCTTTAGTGAAGAATATTCAGCAGCATTCAGGATTGATCGGACTCTACTCTTACTGAAACCAAAAGGTGTTTTCCCACTGTTTTAAGGGGAGCTGTTAGAGCAGGGCTTGGTGCTGTTGGAAATCCCATGCTGACTGACTGTGTGGGTGGAGGAGGCAGGGAAAGGGCTCAAAGGATCTGGTACATTTCATGGTAGAAGCAGTTTTGGAGGTCTGCTGAGTAATCTTTCAGTATCTAAAGGGGAACTGAAAGAAAGAAGGGGACAAACTATTTAGTGGGATCTGTTGTGATAGGACGATGGGAAATCGTTTCAAAGTAAAACAGGGGAGATTAAGAATGGATATAAGAAAAAAGTTTTCTTAGAATAAAGTTGGTGAGACGCTGGCACAGGCTGCCCTCAGAGGTGATGAATGTCTCATCCTCGGAGACAGCCAAGGTCAGGCTGGACGGGCTCTGAGCACCTGATGGAGCTGTGGGTGTCCCTGTTCATTGCAGGGGGGTTGAACCACATGACCCTTAAGGGTCCTTTCCAACTCAAAGGATTCTGTGATTCTATGAAATTTTTCTGTGACGTGCCAGGTTCCTCTGTCTAGGAGCATTGTGGAAGGTGTAGAAGAGGCAGAAATTAGAGGTGGAAGAGTCAGTGGGGATACGTGGGAGCATTTGCTGGAATAGTTGTTGCAATGCACAGGACATGTGCCACGTCCATGCATTCTGGAATCAGCAGATGGCCACTACCAGGAGCCCTCTCCCACTTTGGGTAGAGGATCCCAAACTGAGCCTGTGCTGTGTGAGGAGGCTACAGAGAGGAAGACAAGGTTAACGTGACTTCAAGGAAACCTGTCCACATCTTCTGTTTATTGCTGTCACCAAAGATTCAGATCCTCCCTGTGGTATTGACATGGCCATTTGTTGCGGTTATCACAACGGTAAAATTGCCATGGGTCAAAAAAACATCCTGTTGTCCAGAAATACAGGGCAACAGCATTGGCGAAGAGGGCCCATCCTCCACAGCCTTTCCCCTCATGACTCCTCCACACTCAGGAAGTGGCAAGGCTGTTCTGTGTGGCCAAAAACAAGGCAGCAAAACTCTGGTGAAAAAGGGAGTTAGAGCTGATCGGTAAGCCATGGGCGCTGAACATCTCTCAAGAGATAAGTCTCTGATGCTTGATTCTTTTCAGTCCTTTTGGAGACCGTGATAAGGAGGCGGCAGTTGCTTTGTCAGGGTTGCTCACGCTTTTTTGCACAGTGTGTTCAGTCGCTGAGCTTGTTCAGATAAGACAAACATCTAAACTCCATTTCCGGAGACACATACCAGTCTTTACACTCAGGCGATGGTTATACCAGGGGTGGGCTCCTGGAGACAAAACTGATGTCAAAAGCCTGTGAGGATTCTCTACTGCAGCTGGTGCTTTTGTGTCTCTTTTGCTCCAAAACTGGAATCCAGACTCTCTGAAGGCACCGGGGTGTTTGGGAAAGGGTCTGCCAGCATCCCACTGGGAGCAGTGGAGAGGTGGAGTAGCCTTGTGCCTGTGGTTGGCTCCAGTTTCTGGCTAAAATCTCATGTTAAGTGCTTTGGGATCACTGTAGCTGAGGGGGTGCCTCATGGACCTGTTGTCTCACTTAGGACTGGTTTATGCACCAGGTCTCCAGTTACTGCACAGTGGCAGACTGGTCCTAAGCAAGGTGCCCAATTTTGCTGTTTTTCTGCACTGAAAATTGAGGTACTTCATGTGTTGTCTAGGAATCCTGCAAGGAGAGCGGCCGCTGAAACACTGAGAACTAGATTCATTGCCTTCTTTCCTTACCTCCAATGGATTTTGCCTAAAAGCCACCAAGAGAACCCTCAAAATATTTGGTCCCCAGGATGTGCTCAAAGTGCTGTCACCTCTGTGCCCTCTGAGATGCTCCTCCCCATGACCCTGCACAGTGCTCAGCTTAGCTCTGGTGAGCAGCAATTGCATCACTTATGCATCTCATCATCTAATCCCATTTATAGCCCAAGATACCAATAAATTTTAAAAACCTGCAATGGAAAGGCCTATTATTATGTCATCTAGGCTACAGTTCTGTCAGTGTAGGGTTATTCAATTAGCTGGGATACAAGTCATTAATGTGGCCTTTTTTCTTTTAATTGGTACTACCAGAACAATGATTTAAGGCATTTCTGAATTCCATTGACATTTCCTTTCCCTGCCCGTTGCCCAGGGTCAAATGTTGAGCCTAAGGCATGTGATGGTCTCCTCCTGCTGTCTGCAGCATCATCAGTTCCTGTCCTGAGACCGTCTCTGGGGGGAATGGATGCACAGACCTCTCCTTTCTTGTGCTGCATTGGATTCTCTGATACAGGTAGCTGAGAAGTGTGGATTTCCCAGCTTTTCTGCAGTGGTTTTCTCCACTGCATGGGAGCTGTTTTGGAAAGCGGTGACCCAGTCATGGTGCCAAGGCCTTGGTGAATTTGTGACCTTGTGCTTCACAGTTTTTTCCCATGTTCTGCTGATGTGCTGTGGAAATTGGAATAATATGTTCTGCCTGCAGGCAAAACCTCCCAGCCCTGCTGTCTTACGGCAGTGTTTCCCAGATGGGAACGTTTCTCCTGCTTTATCTGTATATACCTGCCAATGTGTTAAGTATTCACCCCCTGTGCCCATCCATTCCAGTGCCTCCTTATTCCCTCAGGCTTTCATTTTGCTCTTCCCATCCTTCATTGGCTGCTTGTCCTTTGGAAAAGCCAAGTATCCCTTCCTATAGAAAGCAGCTCCCAGAGCTGCCCGAGTCCTGAGCAGCAAAACTTTGCTGTTTCAAAGTCACATTGACCTGAGTGCTGCAGCAAATGTGTATAGCGTCTGCTGCCGTTGTTTCGCATGAGGGAGCTGCAGTCAAATATTAAAAAGGCAGCAAGAGCATTAAATTATTCGACAACAGAACATTGTCATTCCTCCATAAAACTATTCTGACCTGTAGTTTTCTATGGAGTCCATTGCTCTTAAATGTGCAATGAGAAAGGAAATTAAAAATTAATCTTTATTTCCATCTCAGAAGAAAACCTTAATTCTCTGCATTGAAATTATACTCGTAATCCAGGGTAATAAATTATAGTTTTTAATTGCAGCCAGTCACAGCCAATCAAATGGGGATGTCTCTTTTTCTTTCGCTTGCTTTAACTTTGCTATGCAGAAGAACTCGTGGAGTGCTGGAAAAAATTCACGTCTGTTGACCAAGGCTCTTAACATCATGTAGCATAAGCCCACAACAACAGGGCTCTGCTCTTTTCTGGCACCCTTGAGGTGATGACCTGAGAGTACTTATGGGGCAATGATTGCACCATACACCCAGCCACAGGGAAGTGGGTCGGTTCAACCATTTCAACGTGGAGAAGGTGGTGCAGCATCTTGTTCAAGGTTACGTGCTGTCAGTCAGTGAGCTAGGAACAAAATCTAGATTTCATCCAACTGGTTCAACTGCTTTTGACTACCAAATAACACTCCTCCAAGCAGGGACTGGGAGCCAGGATGTGCTGCTCTGGCCCACTGGCCGACTTGGCTGGCTTTCAAGTACTTAAGCTTTGATGTTGTGTCTCTTCTGGCAAAAAAAAAAAAAAAAAAAGACAGTTGGGTAAAGCAAAGGTTTATGTTCAGTGCCTAATGCAGGTAACCTCTGTGTTCTTTTACATTACAGTGTGTTGTAGACAAAATTAAATATTTATTGGTGTTTGACACTGCTGTATTACCAATGATGAAAGCTACATTGGAGTTGGACTAGCTTACTTTTACAGGTCCCTTCCAACCCAGATGATTCTATGAAATGGGTTTGCTAAGATATGGCATGCTTTTAGCCCAGCAAAGGAGGTGTTTCTGTTCCCAAGTAACTGATGTTTGCATTTGTCAGCTTCTTCCAGTGCTGTCTCACAGTGTCTGAGTACTTCCATACCTTTTGTTCTGCTGGATGATCCTGGCTGACTGTCACCTTGCCACTTGCATGGTGGCACTAAGCCAGGGGTCATTGTCTCTAAGAGCAGCCTGTAAAATTCCAATACCTGGGCAGTGCATCTGATTTCTTTTGTAGCATCTTTGTCCAAGCAGCTCAGCATTGACTTTTTTTTATATTTTTTTGCTGTGTCATGTCCAAACAATGAGCTAGACTTGTATAGAACAGGGAGGATTTTAAGGTGTCTTAGCACTTCCAAGCTCAGCTAGGAAAAGAGGGAGCCAGTGGATGGATTGGATTCCTTGGCTGGAGGCAGAAATAGTGGAGGTAGAAGTCTATAGTTTTGATAACAGCTCCTAGGTCTGTTTCCTAGCTTTTTCTTAATGTACCAGTATGTGGAAGAGTGGACATGAGAAAAGGGACAACAGAGTGACTAAACATCACGGCACCTGCTGTGGGATTGAGATGTAGCCCACCTGACGTTAAAAAGCCTTCTCCAGTTGCACAGTGTTATCAACATATTCACAGTGAAGGTTACTAATCAGGATTAACCTGGCACATCTATAGTCTTTGATTTGGAAAAGGTTGTAAAATCTCTGCAGACTGTGCTCGTTCCTCCTCATGAGCTCAGTGTGACCAGTAGCATGGAGGAGAGTGGTGAAATACATGCTTCAGGATGCAGTTAAAAGTACAGACAGTAAATCTAACAGCATTTTTGACCAAGAGCACTTATGTTCTTGATGAGTAGTCCCCAGATTCCAGATATGAGTTTTATGGAGTCTTATTCTTCACTGGCTGCTTAGCAGAGAGCTTTAGCTGGGCTAAAGGAAACATTAGCCTTGTCAAAACACCCCTTGGCCATTGCTAATGTGGAGGCCCCTGAGAGTTCTGCTGCCCATCCCATATCACTGATGGTGAGCTGTCTGCAGGGGAGCTCTGAATCCTGCATAGAAACAACAGCAGAGCGTATCAGCAAGGGCTGCTTCCGTCTGCAGTTGTGGGGATGTGGCTGAGCAGCTTGCCCTGGCGTATTTTTATGTTGTGCTGCTAACAGTGTGCCTAGATTAAAGGTACCTTATGTGCACTTACACATGCTAATCACACCTGATTTGTTTTATCTGAGCTGCTTTTCCATGCGAATTCTATCCCTTTTCTAGGCAGGATTCACCATGCCATAACAAATTGAATTGCTTGGAGGCTTTTTCTGGTGGTCTAGTTGAATTTTGCAGTTAACTTCCTTTTCCTCTGTTTCTACCAATTGGATTTACTGCTAAATACTTCATCATCTATTTTTTTTTATGAGCATTTAAGCACCAGTTAAGTCTGTATAGCTTTTCCTCTCCCCTGTTTTCCCTCCTGAATCAGTCCCTGCCAGTTTTTGGTTGTTTTTATTTTGCCTTTATTCCCCATTTTCTCTCTTAGGTATCTATCAATAATGCAGTATAAAACAATTCTGGGGCCTGTCCTCCTAGCTGCTGAAGCTGCAGAAGAGCATACTTGGCGTGCTGAGGTAAGTGAATACACCCTCTTATGGACTGCTAAAGAGATCCTTCAGTTTTGAATGAGGCAACTTTGTGTGCCAGGAACACGCTCAGCCCCAGCGTCTGCTTCCCAACAGAGAGCAATCAGAACAGAGAGCACCCAGCAGACAGTAACTTGTGTCTCCACACAAACAAGGCTCCTTCTGGAAATTAAATGGTTTATCTCAAGTTATGAGGCTGCTGACTGCTCTTTGAGAGATACTTCAGGGCTGGGGAAATAACTGCAGTCCTCTTTGTCATGTCCAAAGAAAGAGTGATCCTGGAATTTATTGTCCTGTGTGTGTAATTTTTGTATCTAGCAAAATATTGAAAGTAGGATTTATGAACTAAACAAACACGTTTCCGGAAGATGCTGGCAGCTGTGTGCCTTGAGCAGCAGTGGCGGCATGGTGAACGTATCTCCTCAGAAAATCTTCTTGTTTTATAGGACAATAAAATTAGTGAATGAAAGCAAAAAGGGAGATATAATGGATCTGGATTTTAACAAGCATATGAATCAATATCTCATGAGAATCTTGCCTGAAAAAAAAATGTAATTGCACTTCAGTGAGCAAGGGCATGAAGAGAATAGGGGAAAGAAAATAGGGGAAAAGAATGGGAGAGGTGGTCTTGTGACTGTGGCTGGAGGTCTGAGCAGGACAGGGCCTCAGCCAATGGGTGTAATTCTGTGCTCTGCCAAAGGCTTCCCAAGGACACATCACTGCTTTTTTCTGCATCTTGGTTTGCCATCGTTAAATGAAGACAGTGCCATTGCTCTGCTTTGCTTGTGAGCAAGATGGCATTTCAAGTTGAGAGGTTCTCTGAACTGTGGGAGTGGTGGAGACCACGCAACAGTGTCAGATTTTCCACCCCATCATATCAGCAATTATAAGAAATTATCAGTTTCTCATCATTTCATGCTTCGTGCACAAAGGGGAAGATTCTGGTGCCTATTAGAATAGTAACATCTCATATGCATTTTCCATTGATTGGGCAAAAATTCTATGTGATTCTGGGCTAACCCCATCCCCACAAGCAGCCATTACTCATCTGTTACAGGCTACTGATTCTTTCCTTTGACTCGGAAGAGGAAAAAGATTTATCTGGCATTTAGAAACTTCCCATGACAACAAGAGGAGGAGAAATAGTATCTTCGCTTTTCCTCTGCCCTGATAACAGGTCAGAAGAGGTCCTTGATGGGGCTGCAGTGTGGTCCTTCAGGCTTACAGCCGCATCTCTTGGTGCTGCCTTGGCTGCCTGTTGGTGGGAGTGATGGGGATTGCCTGCAGGGAGGATGCTGCGTTCCCAGGCCCAGGAGCATTTGCTCAGTCTCCAAGCACGTGTGCTATCCAGAGAGATTGTCTGCAGCGGACGCTGAGCGGCTCTTCTGTATCAAACACTTCCCACCTTGAAAACTTCCTTGGTTAACTGCTCATTTCAAAATCATTATTAATGTATTTGCACAGGGATTTTAGAATTTAATTAGCCTCTTTTGAACTGCTCTTAGCGTGTTTGTCTAGAGAAACAGAAAATCCTCCATGACTTGTTTGCTTTCTTCCTTCGCTGGTTTTAACTGGAAGGGGAAGATACCGCTGGGCTTTGCAGGGTTGCAGCCTCCTGCGTCACAGGATCCGTGCTGGCACTTGAATTTCATTTGGAGCCTTCCTTGGAGTGTTTCTCTTTGCAAAGTGAGGCTGGGCAGAGCGGAGCAGAGCTTCTGGTGCACACGCACACTTTCGCAAACCGCAGTGGTTATGACCACTGCCTCTGGTACTGTTGTGTTGGTCCCAAATTGAGGAAGGATGACTAACTTAATCACTGGATAGTTTTGATTTCTAAAATTAAACAGCCTGCCACATGTGCAGCACTGTTGCTGTATTTATGCCAGCAGTTAGCAGGCAGCCCTGGGGAGCAAGAGGGGCTTCACAGCTGCAGCTTGTGCCTGCACTGATGTGTGCAAGCAGATGTTCCTTCCTCCTTCTCCTAACCTTGTGGACTTTTCTCCTTGTAAAAACAACACCACTTGTGCTCAGAAAGCTTTCTGGCCAAGTTCTCAGCCATCGCTTTGTAAACGTGTCCTGATGAGCTGTGGTACAACTTGGCTGCAGAGGTGGAAGGGCTGAGGGGCCAAGCAAAGCTGGAGTGCAGCAAGGCACAGCCTCAACCCAGTGCTGAAGCAGCTGTGGGCTGCAGAACAGCTTCCTTGGGAAGCTGGGGCTCTGTACCCCAGAATCACCAGGTGGCTCTGCCCTGAACTCTTTGGTCAATAGGGATTAGGTGCCTTTTCTCTCACCGTTTGCTTTGTAGTTAGCACCACACGGATTTATTTGGGTTATAGGAGAGAGGAAATAAGAGCAATAAGCTGTGGATAAAAGCCAAGGTGAAACACACAGAGGTGGAAGGAGCAGGGCTTCATTCTTTGGAGAAGGACGAGCTGAGGGATGTTAGTTACTATTTTGGTTCAAGCAACATTCCTCTGGTCTTAGGCGTGTTACTGAACTTTGTTTTCTCGCAGAAGGATGAAGAGATGGAACTAATTTTTAGTGCTAACCAATGAGGAGTGTTTAGGTGAAACTGAAATATTTTGACGTGCTGGATTGGATTTTACTGACTCGGTGACTTAGATGTGCTTTTGTTTGGTGTTAAGCAGGTGTTACTGCAAAGCATCAGTGCGGTGTGTTTTGGTAGGGCCGCGTGTGCGTGTTGAAGATGTGGCAGGGCAGGGTTTGCTTTTCATCTGCTAAGGCTTCTGATTGAAAGCAAGTGGAATCCTTTGGGATTTCTTCCTGAGCTGTATGGATCAGGAAAGTGTATTTAATGGAAGAAGGGAGAGTTCAAGGCCAGGCTGGATGGGGCCCTGGGCAGCCTGGTCTAGTACCAGATATGGAGGTTGGTGGCCCTGCCTGTGGTGGGGGGGGTTGGAACTTGATGATCCTTGAGGTCCTTTCTAGCCCAAGCCATTCTATGATCTGTCCCTTAGAACAATGTCAAATTAAGAAACCCCTATCAATTATGTCTGAAAAAAAAAAAAAAAACAAATTATTGACAAGTTTCACCAGTGCGGTGCTGCATGCTCTCCTCTCAGGTTGCATGAATGATACTGTGGTACAAGGACGCCCTGGAGCACCAAGGGATGACCCAACACTTCACAGCCTTGTGCTCTGACCTGCCACATGTCAACTTCCAGGCGTTATCTTCAGCACCTTCAGTCCAGTCTGTCTTAGCTAGTTCTTGTTTGAGTGTCAGAAGTGCAGATTTATGCCCAGGAAATTGGTCTAGGGATGCAAGCATGACTCGTAATTATTCTTTTTTTTCTGTGAGTTAACTAACTTTGAGTCCATATTTGGATCCATATTTTAATGGTAGAGCTGCAGCACGAAGGAACTGCTGTTTGTGCCAGCAGGGCTCTTGGCTCTCTCCTTTTTGCTGCCTCCCATCAGAAAGGGAATGGAGCATACATTGATCCTAGCTTTTAGGACTGGTTCTATTTATGAATCCAAACTGCAGTGTGAAGGTACGGAGAGCATTTGAAAAGGGGAAGATCTATACGAGAACAAAGGGAATAAATTAAAGCAGCCTCCCCTCTCTAATGGGATGCCAGCTGCTGTTAGAGAGGGGATGCCCCAGTGCCATCTACCTGAGTGATGCTCCAGCATCAGGGGATTTTCTTGAGCATAGTATTGATTTTTGCCACTACATTAAGCTTTTAACTTTGTCAGTGGTATTCTTGGAAATCATTACTGCTGTGATGCGCAGCACAGGGGGTGAAGTAACTCCACTGCTGCTGTGTGGGTGCAGCCTGTGATCGCTTCCCTCTTTCTTCCCGTTGTTGAAGAAGCCCTGTTCAGCTGAGGCACCTTGAGGAGGGCGAGGAGGAAAGGAAGTAAAATTGCAAGCCAGGACAGCCTCAGAACTGGGTGAGAGAGACTGATTTTTCAACAAATTGAAGACAACATTTTAAGCTTTCTGAGTGGCTGTGAATGTGGGATGGGGGGGGTCAGAGCACAGCCCAAGGCTGGTGGTTGGGGTCCAATGGGTGAGTGTGTGAATGTGCACAGTGAGGGCTGAGAGCTGCATTCAGCATGCTTATTCCTGCTTGAACAGTGCATCTTAAATGAACTCAGCTACCGGGTGAGCTCGAACTCTTCCCACTTGAGACTGAAGATAGTTAAGTTAGAGGACAGTGGAGCAGGAGTGGAGGGCTGTTGTTACTGGGGTTTAGACCAGGTCCTAGGCTTGTTCCCTTTCAACAGAGATTAACAGAGACAGAACACAAAGCTGCACGTCCAAATGGCTGTGGTCGTTTCAAATCCATCCAGCTTCCCGTCAGAAGAGAACTGCTTGCAGACAGGAGCACGTTACTGCAGACTCAGCTGTGCTGTGCTGTTAGAAGCAGTTAATTCCCCATCCCGTCTCTTCCTTCTATTGCTCCCTTCCCAACAGCTGTTCTTGGATCAGGCTGGCTGCCTGCTCCTCGGGGTCCATGTGTGTGAGCCCTGAGATGATCCATTTCAGGGCAGTGTAAGGTGATTCCTGCCCTTAGCAATCCTTCACTGCTGTGACCTCCTGGGAAATGTGGAGGTCCCAGAGGGGGCAGTACCCCATTACAGAAAACAGAGAGTTGATGTCATTGAATCCATGGAATCTTAGAATCATCAAAGCTGGAAAAAAAAACCCACTAAGATCAAGTCCAACCATCAACCCATCGTGTGGTCGCAGAAATGACAACTGGCCAAGTCTTAGTGACTTCTGTGTTATCTGGCCCCACAGTTGTTTTGATGTCAATTCTTCACGGGAGGGAGAGGTGTAAGGAACCAGGAGGAACTGTCTGGTCCCTTCCACTGCCCCAGGATGGAGCCATCTCACTTGAAGGTTTGTTTTGGTGCAGCACGGCAGAGTGTGGGCTCTGTTCTTTGCTTGGACCAGCTGTGTCTACCCCACTTCCACCATACCCCTCTGCACAACCCTTTGCAATGAGAGCAGATGCTGCTTGGCTAGGAATATGTTGTTCTCTATAGTGTCTCCATGCTGATAGCTCCAACGAGAGGTGGTCCAGCTTGTTGCTAAAAAGCATTTTGCTGACAGAATGTGTGCCTGGGAAGGTGATGAGCCTCCACCTTAGCGAAATGCAGAGAGAATTTTTCTCTTCTGCAGTCTTCCCCCCTCCCCCAGTCCACTACTGTGTCAAAACCTTGAGTTTTGTGTAAAGTTGTTAAATAAGCTTCTGGGCAAAATAAAAGATCAAAAGGGGTCTAATTAGCTGCAGTCTGCTTAGGAATTGTGGATGTTCACCTAGTTTTATAAATTGACACTTTTAACATTAAAACTCAAAGCAAAAAACGATGTAATTATTCCCTTTTTTTGAAGCTTAGGTTTAATGTCTTTATTGAAAATTGGGTACTTCTGTGGCATCTCAAGATGCTTTATTCTATCAAATCTGGAGCAAGTCATTTTTCATTTTGGATTGTAATGTGGTATAAATGATAAGAGCCTGATTCAGAAAGCTTTTTTTTTCCTCCCCACTGGCAGCTCGACGGAAAAGCTTCATAGTCACGTCACAATAACCCTGAAGATAATCTATTGTATGAGTCTTTGTGAAACTGCTTGCTTTTATAATGGGGAAAAGTGAGATTTTGAGCTCGTGGTTAGGGTGCCTGAACCTCACTTGCTGTCACAGGATTTTTGGTTCTTTTCATATTTTATATCTTTTACCAGACTTAGGATGCCAAGGCACAAGTAGGTACCCGCTATGACCTTCTGTGTTGTGATCGTGGCGGTCTAATTGAAGCTCAGAACGTAGCAGTAAGTTGAATAGAGAACATCTGGTGGTCAGAGCAAAGGAGGAATGAGAGATGCATAGATGAGCTTTGTTATATTTTTGGGGTTTGTTTCCCAGTCTCAGATCGTTTGGGTGTACCACGTATGCTTCATGTTCACATCAAATCTCACTGAATTTGACCTCAGTACCCTAGAGTAGCATGGACAGATGAGAGGAGGGTCATGATGAAGTTGTGGTAGAGCTGGACTGTTAACAAGTATTATTTACCCTGTGGCAAGACGCACAGTCTCCGTTTAGAACCAGAGGATGGTGGTGCTGGCTGATTCCTAGTGCATAGGAAGTCCTGGTGCCTGCCCTAAAGACCTTACCACCCGTAAAGAGAAATGGCAAATGCAGGATTTGTGTGAGGGTGACTGCAGAAAAGGGTCAGTCCTTCAGTGAACTTCAAACTTTTTTGGATGTTTATCTAAAAGTTCATGCAAATGGAGGTGGATTTCTTTGATCTGGGGCTCTCATGAAAACAGTCTTGTAATTTCGACTGCTCCCTGGCTTGTGTCAGATATGCTGTGAGTGGGGTCTGCCCTGGGATTTGGCACAGCCCAGGTTTTAACTGGGCTGGAAGGGAAGTGGAGCAAGATTCAGACATCGGAATAGGACTTGCGGAAGAGAAAATTTTTATTGGCATCTTTTATATCATCCTAATTCAAAAGTTTCAGTTCTTGACGATCGTGCTGGGCACAGATTCAAGATTTCATTTGCAGTTGGCTGAGCTCGGATGCTGGAGGAAGCTTCTGCGATGGGAGGAAGATCCTTTTCCTGCAAGAACAGAATTTCTCATTTGACAGTAGGAGTCGGATTAGAGCCTCCTTTAAGAATCCAGTGGGGATTTGCTTGAATTTTTCCAACTCTGCTTCTCTGGCCCAACGTGCTGATTAGAGGAGAGCTTTTTGGTTGTCACTGAGAGTGATCTGGCTGCTTGCTCTCTTGGATTTTTTGATAATCAGAGCTGAGTAGCGTTTTTGCTACAACTGTGATTATTGATTCATAGAGGTTTTTCTGAGAGAATGGAAGTTCATCCTTCATTACTTTTAAGTTGTTTCATTGGCTAGATAGTGAACAGACATTACTTTCAAACACCAGGACAGCTGCTCTCTGGAAAAGGTTCAATTATTATTGTTTGCACATGCTCTGTATGGACTTTGCTACCATACAGTGTATGTACAGTCCAAGTCTTTTCCAATTTGCTGCACAGCAAGATGTCTGCTGGCTTCTTTGGGAAAGATACTGGAAAAAGGTATTGGCACAGGCTGCCCAGGGAGGTGGTGGCATCACCATCCCTGGAGGTGTTCAAGACCCGTGGAGATCTGGCACTGAGGGATGTGATCAGTGGCCATGGTTGGGGTGGGCTAATGGACTAGATGATTTTAGTGGGCTTTTGCAACCTTAATGATCCTGTGAGATAGAGCCCAGGAGCAGGTCTGGAGCAGCTGCAGCGTGATTCAATGAGAGGCTGCTTTGTTAAGGAGTTAATGAGGAGGAGTTTCGATCCCTCTGTCCCACTCAGAGCAAGAGGAGATGGGTGTCTCCTTGGCTGTATGTTGGGTTGAGGACTTGACCTCCAGCGAGCAGCCTGGCATGGTGGAGCTGCTCCGTGTGTTCACCGTGCTGCTCAGAGGGTGTGCATCGCACGGAGCATCGCTCCTGGGAAGCTGAGCTTGGACAGCGCAGAGCAGCTTCCATCTGGCTCTCATATAGCCATAATGGTCATTAAATAACACTTTAATGTTTTACAGCTTAATGTTTTTGTTTTAATATTAAACAAAGATTTTCTTTAAGGGAATTTAGTTTAATCATCTGGTTGCATGGCTGGCCTGAGGAGGAGCACTGAAAGCCTGCAAAATTCCCCAAATGCAGCAGAGAATGAAAGCCCTTACAATTTAATAAACTATCCAAGATGAAGTAACTGGACTAATAGGTTTGTGATCTGTACCTGAGGGACATGAATGCGTGCACATATTAGAGGAAGGAAAACACCACTTCCATCAGACACAGCTGCTACTTAAGGTTAAATGCATAAATTAGTTTTTATTTCACTTCATCTTTCCTAGGTTGCTTGTGCCAACCTGCCTGTTGGAGGTACTTCACTTGCAAATATGTGCATTTGCCATTTTTTCTCACTCTTCAAGAATATGCAAGTCTTGAAAATCCCAATTATCATTTAACCTTCTAGAAAGTCACTTGAGTTGGTAGATGCACCATATAGCTGCCCATCAAATCCACTCCATTGCTTCAAGCTAATACCTGGTGTTTTAGTGCCCATCCAACCAAATGTGTACATCACCATTAGGTAATAAAAGAAAGAAATTCTTATCTGAACACGGGGTTATAACCACATGTTTAAAAGATGAGTTGCTGTAAGCGGTTATAACATGTAAGCTATAAGCTGTCATGGGTTCTGATATCTCTCTTCCCAGAGAAGTCGGTGAGGTCTTGGTCCTAAAGCTCACTTTCAATGTTTTTGGCTCTTAAGAGCTTTCTAGGAGTTTTCAAGCCTCTTGAGAGCCACACACCAGCCTACAGAAAAACAGACATTCGTAAAATAATATTAACTTCTATAATTTCTTGTCATTTATAAACTTCATTCAAATGACTCTTGACCATTTTGATTTCAGAAGCATTCATTGGAGTGCTGAGTTTTCATTTCTCTTTAATGGACAGATATTGCAAATGAACAATGTGCTTTTCTGCTTATTGCTGGACAAGGCTTATGGGTAGAGATGATATCTTAGACAAACTGGGATGGCTGGAGAGCTTAGGTAAACTTGGAGGCATTGAGTCCTTCTTCAAGCCTGAAACAGAAGCTGAATGAGCAGCTGCTCAGGGTTCAGTTAGATACTTGTCAGAGCTTTGGAGAGGATAAAAGAGTAGTAAGTATTGGTATATTTACTGGTTTATTTGGGACATGCAGAAGTTGTCAGTTTCTGTATCTTAGCTGTGGGTCAGATTTGTTTCTCTTGAATGGCCTATAAGAGCATGTAAGCTCCTACTGTATGTTTATGGGAACATGTGTCCCCAAGAAATGATTCAAATGTGCTTCACATTTTCTCCCTTTTTTAATCTCTGCAGGCTGTTGTGGAACCTGGGAATATGGCTTTTACATTTGCAGCCTTTTTTTCTCTGGCACAGAGCAATCTTCCAGGTGGAAGCTGAAACCCTGTCCCTGGGGTAGCGAGGCCATGCAGAAGGTCACAAATGGCTGACAGTGCTGAGCTGGTGAGATCTGCTCTTCTGGTTTTGTCAATGATTATCCCGGCCTGACAAAGGTTCCACCATGAGCATTGTGGTAACTTCTTAAAGTTGATTGGGAGCTATTAAGGAGTGATAAAAATCAGGTATTTCTGACCATGGTGATCAAAGGAGGAATTCAGTGATACTACAATAGGTGCTTGGAGTTCTCCGGGCATTGCCATCAGTATTGTTTAATGACCCAAGTGCTATGGCTCTGTTGGGCAAATAGCAGCTTTGGCAGCCACGTAGAAGTTCTCAGGAGACAGGGATTTCAGAGCGACAGCATAACTCACTGCAAGCTGTCTGCTTCCCTTGAATGCTGGCAGTTGTCATATTGTGACTGTCAGCCTGGAGGTTGACCCCACTTCCAGAATCCTGATTTATTCAGAAACCTGCATATTTCCTCTCTCAGATTTCAAGCACGTTGCTTGTGGTCTGAAGGCAACGGTTCCACCAGCTGAGCTGTTGAAGGTTTCTTTCTGGCTGAGGTTACAGGACACGTGTTAAAAGCTGGTGTCAAGTGAATGCTGCCTAATAGGATTATGAAGTTTTCCTCCCCCTGTAAGAATGAGGGTAACTTGATGCTCCTGGCCTACCTAAAGGAATATGCTGTTTGGGGAACACCGATCCTCCACTCTGCCATGCTGAAAGGTTGCTAAGATGTCAGGAGGCTCAGAGCACGGAAAGCATTACTGCAAGAACTCGGTGAGCACAGCCACCAAGTCCCCTGGCAATCCAGAGTGACCTTTCCCCAGATGTCTCCCACCCAAAACTTGTGGACATCCTCCCCTCCTTGTTGGTGTCTGTAGAAGTGGCTGGGGGGAGGTTGGCTGGTTGCATCCTAGGCCTTTCATGCACGAGTCCCCAAACTGCTTGAGCCCATCGTGCTGTGGAACAGAGTGCTGTGGAACTCTGTGAATCTCCTTCTTGTTCCTGCTGACCGACAGCCAGCAGTTTCCCAGGCATCGAGTATGTGTGCGAGTGTAGTAATGAGTCATTTCTTTGGGGCTATTGTTTAAGTCTTCAAACCATGGAAGGAAACCAGGAGCCTGTTATATGTCACTAAAGGTCACTGGCTATTTTTACAGATTACATGAAAGAACACCAAAGCTGCACAAAAAGTATATTCAGGTTAAGAAGCCAGAACTTTGAAAAAATATTTTCACTGCCAAACTATCACAAATCGCTCTGGAGTGTGTGCAAACTGTGGTTTTTCAGGGGCTCACAGCTTGGCCGAAGGTGTTCGCTCCCCAAGCACTGTAAGAATGTTATTCTCTGGCACCATTGTGACCTTCCTTCCAAATATGAAATCAGTGTTGCAAACTGTCGTGCTGAGACTGTTTGACCAAATGCTTGGAAGAGATAGCAGTTTTTATTTATTTCTTTTCAACTTGGGTTAAAAGTTTTCCTCTACTGGATAAACTGTGTCAACTGAAACTTTCACCCAAATCCCAGCTGGGGCAGGCAAGCAGCATGGAAAGCTTTAATTCAAAAGATTAAAGTGAAATTCTAAGCAACCGGAGCCTTATAATAGCAAATTCTGTACAACGTGGTCAGCCTATCAATGGGAAATCATTTTTTCTGTCTGTTTTGCTTTTGATGTAATTCTATCAAACATTTAATTGGGAGGCGCAGCATTAGCTTCAAACTGATTTTGAAGCAATGAGCATTAGTCAGACATAAACAAATGGGCTGGGGGCAAACTACGCATCTGCCAAGTGGTGGGAGAGATTTTAACAAGGACCTTGTGAGCTGCTGCCCCAAGAGAAGGAAATTAGGCTGGATAGAAGGAAAAGGTTTTTTGCACTAAGGGCAGTGAGGCACTGGCACAGGCTGCCCAGAAAGGTGGTGGGTTCCCCGTCCCTGCAGACAGCCAAGGTCAGGCTGGATGGGCTCCGAGCACCTGATGGAGCTGTGGGTGCCCCTGTGCATTGTGGGGGAGGTGGATCAGATGGCATTTAATGGTTCCTTCCAACTCAAACAATTTTTTGAAATTGCCTCAGAGCAGAGAACAGAGCTCTGAGGAGAGGATACAGGGACTGTGCAGCAAATAGGAGGTGCTGAAATTGCATAATCCTGAGCATGGTATGCAAGTGCTCGGGTTGGGAATGCAGCCCTGCTGTTGGAGTGCTCCAGGCAGGGAGTGGGCTTCAGTGATGTGCTGTGATCCGAGAGCCACCTGCACTCCTGGGGACGTGGGGTAATCTCCTGATGGTTCAGGGGCAATTTGTGAGGTTAAACTGGAGGTTGTGAGGTTAAATTAGTCCCCATGCAAATGTGGTTCAAAATGCTAATGTGTACATATAGGAAAAACTGTGCAGGCAGCAAGCTCCTTGAAAGATCATCCCCAGACCTCAGGGAGCACAAAATAGGGAGCAACCTTTGTTAATTCTCAGCCATGGCTGCAGCAGAGCACTGCGGATGAAGGACCCAGGCCAGAGAGTCAGGTGTGACTTCTTTGAGGTCATATCTCAAGTCAGAGCACAGTTCACTCCCAGGTTTGTGGTCTTGCTGCTGGAGCAGGCTGCTCGGAATTGCTGGGGATACGTTTGCTTTTAATCTTTGAGCCGTTCTACTTGCTGAAGTGCCTGGAATTTGTCTCAAAAGTATTTTGGAGGGGAAATGCGATCATAAAGCTGGAGCTTTGGGCTATGCATGCTTCGTTTCAGAGCCATAACATCTTTGATGGGGGTGAGTGTTGCTAACCTGCCTCCTTTGTTTTCTGACAAGGAGAGTAATTTTAAAAATAACATTTTAATCCCTTACACTGCATCCATGTCAGCGTTAGCTTAACTCGGCCCACATTTTGGGAACTCTGGGAGGTGTTTCACTTTCGTTCAAGTAGATTTAGGTCTTTTATTGCTTTCATGACACTATTGCTAACTGGGACCATAGCCTGGCACGTGCAGTGGGCAGCAAAGTTCCTGTTCCGCTCCTTGCACAAAGCCCTGGGCTTCCTCTTCAGCATCTCTGGAGCCTCATAAGACCCTTCCTCTTCCCAGCACAACTCAGGCTGACCCCATCCCTGCTCCTGGAGCTGGTTGTGTTTTTCCTGAGGGAAAGGAAGAGGTTCTTGGTCTCTGCAGATGCCATCCAGCCACGCCGGCCAGCTCATTTCTGCCCTGCTGAGAGATGCCCATGGGGGGAGCGCAGGCATCGTGCCTGCCTTCCACAGCCAATGGGAGTGGGTAGGGACAAAGGTAAGGCTGGCGGCATGAAAAGGCTGCTTGTTGCAGCGTTTCATGGCCAGTGAGCGTGACCAGCCTTCAGGGCTAATTACCAGAGGAGAGAGAAGTATGTTCTTGTCAGCAAGCTACGGGGTTACTAGTTAATGGAGCAGATATGCAGGTAGCTTGTTCAGTGGCATGAGTGAGTGACTGCCTTGTGTCCTCGGGGATGTGGGCAAGCCCTGGTGTTGTGCTGGCAGGCTTACAGCGTGAGCGTGTCTCCGTGCTGCAGGAGTCCTTTGTATTGCTGGGTCGTCGTGTGCTCAAAACCTAGTTGTCTGCAGTCCCCGTGCTGTGCTGGACTCCGTACAAAAGAAGGGACAGAATACAGGGGAATAAACAAAATGTGAAGTCTTTGCCGAGTCTGGTGGGTATGGACAAAAGTGGTGGCTATTTCTGTCTCCTGATCTCATGGTCTCAATTCATGAAACTCACTCCATCTCGTGTCACCTCTTTGACTTGTCCTGGAATAGGTACTGCTAAGGAGGAGCAGCATCCATAGTGTGACTCCTCCAAGACTGTTGTGATAGGTACTACTTGTTAACATCACTGCCACCTTCCTTTTGACCCATCAACAGGGTGATATTTGACAAGGGATCTCTCTAATGCAAAAGCTGACTGATGTATCAGACAACGTTATGCATCTCCTCTACCAATGTCCCTCATGTATGTACCAGAAATGATCCTTTTGTTGTCAAAATTTCACCTATTTGAGCTGATGATCTGCCCGTGGAACTGGGAGAACATCCCAATGCAAGACTTGTGACCCAGCATCACAGCAGAGATCCTACAGCAGAATGGCCTGGCTGCACATGGGGAGCACAGACCACAGCCCTGAGGATGCAGCAGGTCAGAAGTGAGCTGTGTGGGTACAGAGATCTGGGAGAAGGTGCACTGTGCCTGGCTGGCTGGAGCCTGGAGGATTTTCCTTGAGATTCTTCTCACAGAATCTTCTCACTTCTTCACTGGGGTTTGACAGTTCAGGAGAAGAGAGAAAGAAAAAAAAAAAAAGTGTTTGAACTGTGTGTTTCTTGCAATTTGTGCTCTGTTTTCTCTGGTAGATAAAACATTTTTTTTCTGGGATATTAAGCAAACATATCTTGGGAAAGAGCCAGCCTCCCTTTAGTCTCTGGTTGCTACACAGCCCACCTGATATGAGGCACTGGCGATGTTTTGGTGTACAGTTGTGTCCTTGGCCTCCATTCAGGCCACAGAAGTGGCTGCCACCCCCAGGAGAGCACGGGGTTGGGATGCAAGAGCCACAGCTGTGCTGCTGCATGGTGCTCTGCGTCCCAACATCTGCACAGAGCAGACAGCTGCTGAGAGGCAGCTCCTACAGATCCAGGTCCCGACGCAAACCTTCTGTAATGGCTGTGGGCTTGTTTATAGTCACACTGTTTCACTCTGCATTTCTACCAACAGGTTCCAGGCTCTGTGCATCGCCTGGGATGGATCTCGTTGCTTCCCTGGCTACTGGGGACCGAGCAGAGGACACAGAAATGCTGGTGCCAGGGGGAGCAGAGAAGGATGCAACAGCATCGCAAGCCTTAGAAGAAGTGACAGCAACGAGGGAGATGGAAAGTTTGAAAGTGACCAACTCTGATGGAGCAGTGGTGGAAGCATCAGAAAACCCGGAAGGAGTTGCCGAAATTGTCCGAGCAGCAGAACAAGTAGCAAAATCCGAAGTGGTCAAGGTGCTGCAGTCAGCATTAGCTGAGGTAGAGGCCCTGCAGCATTGGTGCCCACTGGGTTCCCCGCTTGGGTTAGGCTCACGCACACCCCATGCAGCCAGGGCAAAACCTGGCCTTGCAGCCCTGCCCTCTGAGTGCCTCAGGTGAATGAGACTTCGCCTGGAGCTATGGGAGAGTGCTTCAATTTGGGAAAATTGGAAACAATCAAAAAAAAAAAAAAAAAAAGGAAAAAAAAATCATTGAAATCTCCATTGAGGGTTTGTGTTCTTTTCCCATCTGGTTTCCCTCTGTCTTTCAGATGAGCTTTTTTTTCATGATAGCGGGCACTTTATCACGCCTGGTAGAGCCAAGGATACAGAGCACTCTCCATTACAGCCCCACTGGCCACATGCTCATCCTGTTCTGAAGCATTCATATTTGGGGATCAAAAAAGCTCCATGCACAGTGTTTACTCAGCCGAGAATTTTTATTTGACATTTGAGCAATTATGCCTTGTGTTGTTCATGAGTTTGCCGAGGGTGATATAAATGCGCTTTTCCCATTTGAAAAACCTGTCTTTTAACATTGATGATGTGGCGACAGATTTTCAGCAGGGCTGGGAGTGGGATTTGCCAGGGCTCGGTGCCCGCTCTCAGAGCCAGATTGTCAGATGTTCGGCAACCAGCAGCTCCGTGTTGGGTGTGAGGCCTTTGGACATGTTTGTTCCCATGTGTGGAGCTCGTTTGCTGCCTGCGCGCTGCTGAGCATCCACCTTCAGCTCTAAGGACTGTGCGCGGGAAAATCTGGATCTCATCTCCCCGGACTCTGATTTCATTTTGAGTTTGCAGTGTCAGCTTGCTGCCATCATCATTTCCTGGGCCCCAGTACTGCCCTGAGTGCATGTCTTTGCTGGAGGACATCTTCCTTTAATTTACCCCCGGTTCTGGAAGTAGCTTCGCTCAGGATGGGTGCTTCAGCGTGTGTTTAAGTGTGCTTTTATGGCTCATGGAGATCAGCTGGACTTAGATGCATGCTGAAACAATTCCTTAAATCAGAATGTGCAGAGGGACCTTTACTTTTAAATATCAGCAGTGTGTTTTCACATGACTTTTCCAGCGTTTCATGTGTTTACTCTTGACTTCGCAGCTCAAAGAGAAGGGGAGCGCATGGTTAAAGCCAAGGAACACCACCCAACAGGAGGAGGAGGATTGGGTGAAGAAAGGAGAGGTGATGTGAAATGAAGGTTGGTTCATACCTGAAGCGGGGCTCATACCCTGAGAGCATGCCCATTACATCCCCTTTGTAAGGGCCCACGCTGTTAAAAATAAAGATGTGCCACATTCCATGTGCGGTATCATTCATGGGTTTGAAGGCCCTTGTCTCTTGGCTTTGTGAAATGACAGCTCCACACCAGCTCAATGAGGGAGGGCAAGGAGCTGATCGTGATGAAAAATGTGTTGCTGGCATGAAATGGTATAAAAAAGAAATAATTTTAGATGTCAGGCCAAGTTGCTGTGCCCTGTGGGCCAAGACATGGTCTGCGGGAGGACTGCTAATGCGAATTATTTTCACATCCCAGCAGAGCAGGTGCAGTTGCTAGCAGCCTATCCAGCGTGCTCCAGCCCTGAAATGTTTCTTGTCTGGGTAGGACTGGTAAGTATGATCGCTTTTTTCTTTTTCTAATTTTTGGTTACTCTTCTGGTGAAAGTAATGGGAAAGACCTCTTCATTTGGGCTGATAATGGTGAAAAGACAGAAAAGTCCACAAGAAAGTCAAGAAACTGGAAACAATACCTACAATGGTATCGTCAGCATGAATGATGTGCTCCCCGGGCAGTGCAGGTTGTCATTAGAATGGGCTTCTTGAATTTGAGAGGGAAATATGGTTTCTTAAGGTTATTTTCTCAGCCTGTGAGGTATAGATAACTTGGGGTGATGGGGCAGTCACCACAGGAAGCAAACTGGCAACAAAGTGGTACAGAGTATGGGATCAGAAACAAGGAAGTCTTGATGCGCATCCCCTAGATTTTCCTATGAAGGATGATCACAGTGTGATGCTTCCAGTAAAATGGGAAATGTAATTGTACCCTTGTACTGCGGTGATGTCAAAGGGGTTTCGGTGCCCTTTGCAGTGCACCCAGCACCGGCGCTGCCTTCGTGCTGGGGCAGTGACAGCTGGGGAGGAGCGGGGAGGGGAGAACAGCAACCTCTGATTAGAGCTCAGCCCCCTGGCCCTAGATCTGAGGAGACAGAGCCCGCCCTCCCTTCCCTTACAATAATTTTATTTTATTACAAAAAGAGCCCATATTAAAAAAGCTCATGATTATGTTTTCTGTTCACCAAGACTTTTCCTGTATTCGACCTTTGGATAACCTCCAAGGCTTGCAAACATTTGAAAGGAGTAAAGGAGCTCGTTTTATTGCAGGGCCTCAGCATACATTCTTTCCAGCCTATCTTTAACATCAGTTGACAAGAATTATATAATTGCAGTCTGTGATCCCTTTAAGGCTAAAACGTATTCGTTTTCCCTCAAAGAACACTTCAGGTTTCAGAGTTAAATGTATACATTTTTTTCCATCTGGGCTATTCTGTAAAAAGCCGCTTTCTCTTCAACTGGCAAGTCCCATTCTACGAAGTTGCATGGATTTATTTTTTACTGCGGTTTTGAGCTCACATGTTAACAAGTAGAAGAAAGAGCCTCCAAATCCCAACCTGTGTTTCCCATTCCATTGGAAAATTAGTGGGTTCCAAAGACCACGCAGGGGGAATTATCCTCCTTAGGTGGAACCAAATAAAATTTCAGCGTGCTGATCTAATCAAATTAGTGTCTAACGCTAATTGATAGGCGGCCTGGAGATGGACAGGTAGCTGGGCTGGATCTGATGTCGCGTTTCAAAGGCATGACGTAACCCTCTGGGTCAGGAAGGAATTGCTGCTCTCCTATCAGAATGGCATCTGCCACCATGTTGTAGGAAGCCGTGGACATCGGATACTCGGGTAGGAGCTGGGGAACGATGCCAAGAAAGAAGTCTAAAGATATTACCTGGAATTTATGAATTAGCTGCGGCCACAATGGCATTGTTTGCATATGTTCCCTGTGGTTCAGGTTTTCCCTGGTTTGAGAACAGCAGCGCTCGGATTGTCCGCTCTGAGCCAAAGCGAAGCCTCAGCAGTGCTGAGCACATCGAGCTACAAATGGAAAATCTGCAAAAAGAAAAAACCAACAACAAAAAAACCCCTTTCCCTGCTCTTAGGATTTCCCAACAATGAGAAATGGAGGGAGCCGCAGCCTGGTCATGGGTATCTGCATGCAGGAAGGGAAGTTGCATTTCTCTGGTAAATGAGCTATTAGGAGCGATTAAGTTGTTTGAAGCTGGGGCTCAATGGGCCGATTGTCTGCCCTGGTCAGCTGAGGGGCTGGGGGGGCCGAGGGGTCGAAGTGAAGAGGTTTAAGTGGTGGCTCCCACTTTGCTTACCCCAAAGCACCGTGCCCTTACCTGTTGGATGGCGGTAGCCAGTGTGCTTTTGTCTGAGTACTTTAGGAAGTGCAAACTTTTATTCCAAGTGGTGTTTGCCTGTAAAAATTGTTCCCTACTTCAAATATTTAGTTACTGTAATGGTGATTGCCCCCGTGCCCCTAGGGGTGGGGGCAGGGGCAGCATTCCTGGTTTTATGGAGGGGCAGGTTTGGAAGGGCTGTAAATGCAATAACTTGTGAGAGAGAAGCGTAACAGAATCCCTCTAATGAACTACAAGCCCACAGTTTATAAACTTGGACGCAGATTAGGGTCCTGCCTACTGTATAAAAATAACCGTGTTTGGATTTCTTTGCGGGCAAAGGATCTCATAACCTGTTAAGTTCTCACCACCCATTTTTCTAACGGAGATGGGGCCATGTAATACCCTGTGTCGCACTGAAAAGAAAATCTCGGCTCCCTTAAGCTGTTTCCTGCTTTTGGTAGCCTCTCTGTATCAGGATTCCCATTCTTGTTACTGTTTCGAGCAGGAGACTAGTTTACAAGGCAAGTTCCTCCTTGGAGATCACAAGAGGCTTTCTTTCCCCTTTCTTTTTCTAAGAGGAAGGATTAGGTCACCAATAATACCGTTTGCTTTTTATTTTTTTCTGCTTTGGCTAATCTGCTCTCCAAGATGTCCATGTTACAAGAGAAATAAAAGGCTTTAAGCGGCCGCGGGATATTCCCTCCTCACCTCGGCTCTCCAGCCGAGGAAGGCGACTTACAGCAATCACCGCGTGCGAGAAGCCTTAAACCAGAATTTCAGATGCTTGTAAGACAAAGCAGAGAGATAGCGGAGCGTCAGGTGCTGCCGATTACCAGCACGTCCAGGTCTGCTGGCAGCATGGCTTTGTATGGAGAGCTCCCGCCGCCGTTCACCTGCAATCGGCAGGCTTATCGCGATGCCGAGACCTTTCTGTTCTATTGTCTTTGTGCATTTTTAGCTGGGAATGGCACCGCAGCAGCGTTGGGATGTGCTGGCGGAGCCTGGCACCCTGCCTGGCCACGGCACGCTGTGTGCTGCGCGCTTGGCTTCACCCGGGGAAGGACGCGCGCTGCGTGCGGAAAGTTTCGGGGCTCTGAGCAAAACGGGTTCGGCCAGAGAATAGCGAGCACCAGCAGATGATTGCTTTTGTGAAGGCTGTGTGATTCTCATCTGAATGCCGAGTGCTGGTTTGTGCTGGGGCCGTAAACATTTTGCTGCAATAAATAAGAGTCTGCATTGGTAGTTTGTACCTTGCACGGTACAATGTGTTCGCGTTGGTTACGTTATATTTGGCAAACTCTGTTAAAGGGCTAGGTAGGACTGGATCTACATCAGCGCAGCTCTGCTGAGCTCCGTGCCAGCCCCCGGCAGCCTGAGCTCTGCCTCTCACATGTTTTCGGCTGGTTTTTTTTCAGTCCTTTCTTTCCAAAGAGTTTTAAAAACACAATTAAATGGACAGGACCACTCAGCAGCCGAGCATAAAAAGCCGTTTATCTGAGGATATCAAAGTGCTTGACAAAGGTGGGTAATTCTCTCCGTGCCCTTCTCGCAGGGCGGGATGCTGGCATGCAGAGACAGCGAGCGGTTATCTGAGTAACGGAGTCGGTAGCAGAGGCAGTAATTAAAACTCCGGTCTCATGACACCCAACTCTGTACTGTAACCACTAGACAAACTGCCTCCCGGAACCGTATCTCATCTCTATCTCCCTCCATATGCACAATAAAGCTTTTGTAGTATATGCTGTACGCTTGCTATTGATAGTTGTATCAGCTGAAAGATAATGCTTGCTCTTCTAACTGGCTGCGAGTGCGCTCCGTACAACCTCAATTATCTGAGCATAATGGGGGAGCGGTGGAGAATTTTGGATAATCGAGGTTTTGAGTGATTGAGGGAGGTTTTGGTGTGATGGACGGACATGGTGGGACACGGTGACATTCGGAGAGCAGGCTGGGGGAGCTGGGGCTGTGCAGTCAGCTCACGATGAACGAGCTGTGGCTTGGGATATGGTGCTCGTAGAATCACAGAATTGTTTGAGTTGGAACAGACCCTTAAAAGCCATCTGGTCCAACCCCCTGCAGTGAACAGGGATTCCTACAGCTCCATCAGGTGCTCAGAGCCCGACCAGCCTGACCTTGGGTATACCCAGGGACGGGACACCCACCCCCTCTCTCATTGCTGCAGGTACCCCTTTAAGATCAGTGAAGACCAACAGCAGTTGTTAATGGAAAACCTCTATGTGGCAGCTCAGAACACCGCTCAATAGCAGCACACGGGGGCTACGTGGGTGGCTTTGACTGTCTGCAGAGAAGCGGGGCCAGAGAGCATCCGAAAAATAATTTCCCCTGCACATGCTGTAAATTCTAGGGTTTTGAGTACGACCCAGCCGTTAATGAGCTCCATACGGGCGGAGCAGCACAGTGTCTGTAGAGATGTATTTGTTTACGAAGTTAAATGCAGGAGCTGGGAGCTATGTATCCTGGCTGTTACCTGCAAGCTGGGATACGTTGATATGTGTGAGCTGATGTCTGACGTTGCTAAAGCAGCCCACACTTTGCTGCTTTAAATTCCAAGCCGTGCTTCTCCTCTGGAAGTTGCGGTGGCTGCTAGCTGTGTTCTCAGCAGCCACTTCAAATGCCTGGAAAAATAAAATGTATTTTCTTGTGTGCTCCAGTGCTTACCCCAATCTGCATGTTTGTGCAAGGAGAACGTGCGTATTTGTTATCTTTAATAGAGTCTGGGTACACACACATATGCATGTAATTCCCTTTCTCTTTAGACACCAATCTGTATATGTGTATTTATGAGGGTTTGACACAGACTTCAGCAGAAGCAGGACTGACCCCAGCATTTTGTACGTTATTAAGAGGAACAACAGTTCACCCTTTAAAATGCCTATATTTGGAAATCTGATTCTAAACTCACGCTGGTTTAACTTAATTTTGTGGCGTTTCTCCAGATTTTCATCACCAGAGGAGGCGAGGACAGGACTGAGAGCAGTCCTCGTGCTCCACGGAGGTGAGCAGCCATTCCAGAAGCCATAATAAGGGTATGGGGTGAGCCCCACTGCGAGGAGGCAGCTGCACTGGTGCTGTGATTTGGTGCCTTTCCTCCTGCCCTGCTCTTTTTTCCCAACCTTTTCGATCGTCGCGAGTCCCCATCTCTTTTATTGTTTTGCTTTCTAATATCTGGTCAGCTGCTTCTACGGGAACCTCGCACTCCCTCTTCTTCTCCTTGGGTCGTCCCAATCACTTTGGGGGATCATTTTGTGGCACAGAAAGCAGCGGGATAAGGCACAAAGGGCCTTGATGGAGCCCGAGTTTTGTTTAACAGTTCAGATAGTGAAAGTTTACAAGAGCCGCACTGGGAAAGCTATGCTGTGAATAGAGCTATTATTGCCATTATCACATTGTTTAGACTGGTGGGCCAAAACACAGGCATTTCGTATTTGTTTAACGGCTTCATCAAGCTGTATATTTGTATTGTCCTTTGGGCTGTGTTGTCAGAGGGTTGCAAGCGACATAAGAAGAAGTATCAGTCGTTCCTTGGGGGATTTGCCGGTCCAAGAAGTCATTAATTACAGAGCAGCGGAGACGAGGCAGAGCCAGGGTTTGGCTTTCCCGAACTCGGAGGAGCGGCGGGGGCCGATAGAGGGCAGCAGTCTCCTGCGGCTGCGGGGCGCCCGGTCCGCGGCCGTCGGGGGAGGGGGGGGGGGGTCCTGGTGAACTACTTCTGTGTCAGAAAGAAAAAAGGAAAAAGAAAAGAAAAAGGGGGGAAAAAGAGAAAAAAAGAAAAGGAAAAGGAAAAAAGGAGGAAAAAGAAAAAGAAAAAACATGCAAGAACAACAAAATCTACCAAACAATCCTTATGCTGCAGAGCATCCCCACTGAAGAATGTCCCCATAAATGCGTGTGCCGTGTACGCAGGTTCCTGCAGAAGCAGCGTTCTGTCTGTGTTCTGTTTCTGTATGAAACCCGAGATGATCTGTGCTGTGCTCAGGTCTCTGTTTCGCGGGGAAGCCGTGGGTAGGTGGCAGGACTCAATTCTTTCAGTTATTTCAGCACTTATTCTCCCATTTCAGTACAGGCAGTTAAAAGCTAATGGTTATCACTTTTTTTTTTTTTTTTTTCTTCTTTGTCACAAAGCAAAACCAGCTCCCTTCCAGGTCTGCCGTGGTTTTGTTGCTCCGCTGGTCCCGGTGCCAGGGCAGGGAGAAGGGAAATGTCTTGTTAGGAGAGTTTGTGCTCAGGGGGTGCAGCAGAGCACGGAGCAAACGCTTGCAGATGGGCTCTGCTCCTCGGCTCTCTGCTTGTCTTTAATGCACTTTGTTGCACATATTCTGCAGTTCACTCCAAGGAAGCTCGCACTCATAATCCCTATCCAACACAGAGGAATCCCCTTTGGCTCTCAGCACGCAGCTGTGGCTGCATTCTGCTGCTTGAGTTGTTGACTTTGATCGTTTCTAATTATTATTTGTATCAGTTCTTGTTCGAGTTGCTGGTGCCGCTCACTTCTGACCGCAATCTGAGACCGAGTGCTGTAACGTTGTCTCGGCGTTTTCTAGCACTGCGTTATTTTGGGGCTCGTGATCTCAGCAGAACATGGCTCAACATCTGGGGCTCCCAAAGCTTGTGTCAGCTGCCAGCTCGGGGTGAAGAGCCCCCGGGAGTCGGTGCGTGTGCATGCTGGGGTGCCAGAGGTGGGCACAGCACACTGCCAGCGCTGCTTTTAGTCAGCAGTGCTCTGAAAGCAGTGTGTGCTTCTTTTCCGATGACAGCCCCAGCTATCCCTCAAACTGAAAGTAGTGCTTTTCCCATATTTCGACAGCAGCTCCTCATGTACATACAGAAGCCCTTCCTGGTATTCGCAAAATCAGTGCGTTGCATTCAGGCTGAGCAGTGAGCAGGGTTCTGATTGAAGTCCTTCTATATAACGAAGTAACAACGTTCTGCATGTTCAGAACAGGACCAGCAGTTCCCCACAGCCCAGGACTATTGGGGTCAGTCCTGTTTCTACGCTCTCATGAAGCAGTGAAGCCTTTGCTTGGGTGCAGAGTGGTGCTGGTTGGCCACAGCCAGTGCAAGAAGTGAGCTGGTAGCAGGGCTGACAGAACTGGTGTAGAAGTGGGGAGTGCATGAAAGCATTTGGTACTTATTCTAGTTTTTATTCGCTTCCTTTGGGGCAAAATATTGTCCCTTTGGGCAAGTAATTTGTTATTATTTATTATAGCTTTAAAAGGGATCTGGCCACACAAAACCTCGGTTCCTGTCAGCCTCACTGACTCCATGCAGAGAGCGAAGGCCACAGGAGAAATCCCACACAGGGAAACATCTTTGCCCTATAAACTTCATCTGATCCGATCCCAGGTGTGAGCAGTGGGCTCGCTCCTGAAGCACCAGGCTCTGCCTCTCCCCTTCCAGTGGGGTTTTGCCAGGACGAACATGGGGACGCAAGCACTGTTGAGTTGCTGTGTGTTGCTCTGCGTTATCTGCGGTACTGTGTTGTTCTGGAAACTTTTTTTTTCCCCGCCTGGAACATTTTGCTTCTGCAAATGAAGAAGGGAAAAAAAAAATAATGAAGAGACCTTCATTTGGTGGCATAGAAAATTTGCATAAAATATCGCTCTAAGCATTGAAGGATCTTATTACATAGGGTTTTGATGATAATCTTTGTTGAAATAATATTTAACACATGCTGCACTTTTAATTAAGTATCTGAATAATCTCAAATTAATACCAGAGGTTTAAAAATAAGTTTTCATTTTAGTGAACTGTAACATAATAGCAAGCTGCACCGCAGCCCCCTCCTTTACCCTTTGATTTAATTAAATGCCCTTCTGCGCTGCTTCTCACTTCAGATACGCGCCGAAAGAAGTCAGCCCTCGATATTTTACTTAGGGTTTCACCGCGTTTCCTTTCCCTACGTCACCTCCGTGCTCTCGGAGCGGGGCTGTGGGGACGGTGTGTGCGTGGGACCGGCCGGGTGCCGGGGCAGCGCTGCGTTGTGCGCCGGGGGCGGCTCTGTGCCGGAGCGCTCCGCTGCTGGAGTTTGGTTGTAAAGCAGTAGAGGTTGAGCAGTGTAATGGTTTCGGAGCTCAATCAACCCACTGCAAATAAATTCACGTTGATTCTATTTATTTTTTCAAATTAAAATAGGCCTGATCCGGCCAATTTGTTTGCCTTCCAGTGAGGCGCGGGTGACAATCACCGCTTCATTATTCCATCTTAAGAAATTCCATTAACCAAAGGAGGGGAAAAAAAAAACAACAACAACAAAAACCCCTTCACTTAGATGTGTGTTGGTGAAATTGTTTTGCTGCGCCCGGCCGGAGCAGTGCACGGGGGGAGGCTGCGTGCTGCCATCGGGAACGCACAGTTTGGAGGATGTGAAGCAGGCTGAAGGCTTTCTGTTACATCTCCCCTTTATCCCTCACCATCTATCATTGTAAAGGAGACGTATATGCCCGCTGCGCTTTGTATATTAAGGGAGCTGCCTGCTTTTTTCCCTTTGCGGAGATAATGACGCCGAGGGTTGTTGACTGCTGTTATCTCCGATGACAGCCTTATCTGCATGGCTCTGATTCCTGCTCCTGGAGTCGCGGATCTGCAGCCCTCCATGCAATGACCAGTGCTCCGGTTGTGGAACGGAGCTGCCAGCGTTGAAGGGAACGCTCAGCAGCAGTGTGCATTCCCTTCCTAGCCCTCAGTGCAAGGCATTGGAGGGAAATGCTGGGGGGAAGGTAGAATGGGAGCCTCTAAAGAAGGTCACATCCCGAGGAAGTGCCCCTACAGAGACAGGTTGAGTGTTGAGCAGTGCCGGATGGTGCCCCAGGTTGGAGCACCCCTCGCTGGTGCACCCAGCAATGCTGCTTGCACAGCACGTGAGGGACCACTGCACCCTCCCAGCTGCACCAAGTAGGAATCTGGGAGTTTATTTTAATTCCTTTAAACGTAATAATCTGCAGTTAATTGGCGAACATTCACCGTGCCTCGAAGGTGCAGCGCGCCGCAGTTGTTTGGCAGGCTGGATTCCCGTCCCTTGGAAATCTCAGAGCAAATTTCAAATATTTATGAATTTAGCCTCTTAGCGCTCTTGAGAAGCAGCCATGCTTTACTGCTGCAGAGAGCGAGATGGGGAGATAGCGCGTGTGCTTGGCCGGGCTCGCCTGGAGCCCGCAGTGCTGCATCGGACCCAGCCATGTGCCCACGGTAGATCCCAGGAGCCTTAAAAATAGCCAACTGAACCTCTTTCCCCAGTGTGGATTTCTGTGAATCCTGCCTGTGGCTGCACAACTGCGCCTCGCACGCAGCCCTCGCTCTGTGCATGCAGCTGGATTTTTCCTTGCACGTTTGTCTGCTCTTTCTCAAATTCAGGCTTTTATTCTCCCTGCCATATCTCGTGATATACGCTTCCATCCGAACGCTCAGACCAGTTTCTCTGGGACACGATCCTGCCTGGCTCTCCGGACTCGTGCCTCTGATGTCAGTGCTCAGCTCGCCGACCCTGCGGTTTGAGGCTGCCCTGGTTGGAACTGCATGGCCTTACTGGAAATGCACGTTGCCGAAGTATGCTGATGCTTTTTTTCCCATTAAAGAAAAAAATGGAAACTGTAGCAGGCGGGAAGATACTTGGTTTGCTCTAGAAGCTTAAAGAGATGCTTGTTTTTGCAGTGCTCCAGAAGAAGGCACAGCCAGACCCTTTTCTGGTGGCAAAGAACCAATTATTGATTAAAGCCCTTATTTTGTCCTGAAAAATCACTTCACCTTTTCAATCAAAAATGAAACGTAGCGATGTATAACCGGAAGGTTTCTGTTTGAAAAGAGTTTTGGTTGGAAAAGCCATTTTTATCGGGTAAGAAGTTTGCCCACGAGGGCTGGGAACGGCTGCTCCTGTGCCCAGCTCCAGGGCTCTGCCTGCACCGTGTAAACCAGCACTGCTCTCCCATCAGTGCTCGTTTCAGATTGCAGACAAACTGTTTAGGATGCTATTCGGGAAATTCAGTTGCAAACCACAGCATGCAATGCTCTCACATGCTCTAAGAGCAGTTTGAGTATAGATAACTTGTCTGTTTTTCCCCCCCAGTGCTTGCAGCTGGTCTAACAGGAGTTGTACAGGAGGATGAAGTAGGTCACATGCAGAACTCTTGTTTTCCAGACCTATACTGGGCTGGAAGGGGCTGAGGTGGGCAGCATTGCCTCATCTTGCAGTGACCATACCACTCCTATACCATTCTCCATCCCAAATTCTCAAAGCAAGACACAAGCATTAGTGCTGGCGGCATCCCCTTGGGCATGGTTATTGCCCAGTGGAAGACAGGGAAGCCTGGAGAGGCAGATTTGGGGGCAAGTTGGCTGCTGATTTGGGGTTACACACTGGTGTGTGGCATCTCCTTCCACCTGGCCCTGTCCATCAAGCACAGCTCTGCTGGGTTGTGCGGTCTCAGCCCACTGATGGAACAGGAATTTCACCATTGGTGCACCGTTACGTGCCCTGGTGCTGACAAGGGTGGGTAAATTTGTGCCCTTGTAGGATAGAAACTTCCATTTAAACTTTGGGAGGACTTAATGCTCTGGCCTGGCAGTGTTTATCTGCGCCGAGTGTGAATGGGAATTGGAAAAGGGGAAAGAGAGAATGGCTGCTGTTTAAAAAGCTAATTTAAAAGCAGGCGCAGTCTTCTGTAAAGATGATTCTGATTGTCCAGAGCTCTTTTAAAGGGACAAGGTTAAATGCATTTGTATTGAGAATGTGGGATTAGGCGCGCACGCAAAATGAACAACATCTTCTTTATTTATTTCATACTTAAATGGCCGAGAGTGTCAGTCAGTCAATCAATTCCCGATGATTCAGGAATGCAAGGGGATTTTCTGTATTGTTTTTTTTTTTATTATTATTTCGTAAAGCTTTTTATCTCTGGTTTTGTATATTAGCTATTTCTGCAGTGCCACCGAGCTTCTCTTCTGTCCACTCTCCTCCTGTAACCAAAGGGATTGAAATGAGCGCCCTCTGTAAATGGCACGGTGGGTTGGAAGCTACAGGTAAGGACTTGAGTCTATTCCCCAGGGCACAGCTGCCTCATGTGGGAAAAGGAGGCTCAGGTTGGATATTAGGAAAAAATTCGTCTTGGAAAGAGTGGTGAGGCACTGGCACAGGCTGCCCAGGGAGGTGGGGGAGTCACTGTCCCTGGAGGTGTTCAAGAACCGTGGAGATGTGGCACTGAGGGACATGGTTGTGGGCATGGGGGGGGTGGGTTGCAACTGGTGATTTCAGAGGTCTTTCCAACCTTAATGATTCTATGATGATACGATAGCCACGCTGCTTTTCTGCACCCCGTCCAAAATGACTGAGGGTTTAGAACAACCCCACAGAGCAGGGAATTGCAGTATTATTTACAAAGTGCTGATGTTTTGGCAAAACAAAAAACAAAAAACAAAACAAAAAAAACCCCCACAAACATGAGCATCCCCAGTTTAACCTGATTACAGTCTCTACTCAGTACTGTCTGGTGCGGGAGTGCCTTTTTTTTTTTGTATGTTTTTACTTTGTGATTTTAATCTTGGCTGTGTCTGTTCATTGCCATTGTAAAAGGAAGAAATCATAACAACTAAAAGAAAAAGGCTGAGGAAGTGGGAGTTTCTTTATTGTCAGCTTTATAGCTGGGGAAACCGAGGCATGGCCTGGGTTGAATGGCCTGGGTTGAAAAGGACCTCAAGGATCACAGAGTATGGAGAGGTCCTAGGTGAAATGAGCTGGTAAAAAGCAGTGCAGGAGCCAGGGGTGAACCTAAGCCACCACACCATGGCAGGCGACATTCCTTGTGCCAAGTGTCCTGGGAGAGAACTGAAGGACCTCCAGCCAACGGAGCTTGCCCACACACATCATGTGGGGAGCCAAGGGCCGGAGGCATGCCATGTGCCTCACAAGCTGAGGTTTGGTAGCGTGGGCTCTTACCTGGCAGGGAGAGGAGATGCTGTCTGTTTCCGAAAATCTGTTTGGAAGCAGCTCAGCTTACAGCTCCCTTCGGGAGAGCGCAGCCAAAGGGCTCCAAGGATCCTTTGTGTGGGTACCGCGGAAGGGAGCTCTGGTCTCGAGCTGTGCCGCAGTGTCTAGATATTTCCCATCAGTGGAGCCTCTTCCTTAAAATATATATATATCTTAATTCCAGCTTGTCACGCGCTGTCTGCCTTCTCTCAGCCGTCTGGCTTTACCCTCCCACCCGAGCTTTGGTGGTGTCATCTCTCTAGATCCTATCTTACCTTTCTGGAGCCAGCACAGCCTCCTCCTTGCACAGATTGGGCCAGAAAAGCTGCGTTTCACTGCTCAAATGCGCTGTGTTGGGTCATAACAGCTGGGGATGTCACTGGTTGGAATTATTGCTGAGAAAAGACCACGAGTGAATACCCAGCACAAGGACGGGTCTGTCTGATGTGCCCTGTAGGCTTAATTAGTGCTCGGATTTTGCTCACCACTGTTTCTTCAACCCAAACCCGCTAGCAAACAGATGACGCCAAGGAGAAGGGCAGGAATGCTGTGTTCGTGGCTTATTACTGTTTATATAGCACCAAAGTTGAGTAAGGCACTTGAGAAACAGGCATGATGGCATGAAATACTGGCCCTTATTAAGGCAGACGCTTTTGGTGTTGATCTTTTTTTGATTGTGATGGAAACTTCTTTCCAAGAAGTTCCTGTTCTTGTGAGAGTAAATCTCAGGATAGATTTGGATCTGCTGGGTAGAATTGGAGGCTGGGGACCCCCAAACAGTGAGGGTGAGCCCCCAAAGGCTGCAGAGCCGCGCTGCCTGGCGAGTTCTCTATTCAGCGGAGGCATGTCCCAGTGGACCTCTGACTCTTCAAATATGCTGGTAAAACAGTTGTTATTCATACAGATGGAAATATCATAATACAAATAGTTTCCTGCAACCAGGACCTAAATTTTCTGTACATTCCTACTCATTTTTGTTCCAGGTTTATTCTTGGCAGTGAATATCCCTGGATTCCTGTTCAGAGTAGAGTGGACTATGCTTTCTCCAAATCCTTGCACTGAATCACAAAAAATGTGTTATTTCCTCGCTATGGTGTTGTCCAAGATTTAGAGGTCATGATCCAACACATCAGCCAAAAGGATGACCTTGGCTTGGAAATGAGGTCTGCTGAAAGGTTCATTGAATTGTTGGAGGTTTTTGCCTTCTTTCTGTTTCTGCAACCATTGGGACACTTACATATTACATTTTCAAGCTTTTCCCAGAGCTCTACAGGTCAGATGCTCACTTTTCCAGCTGAGGAATATGGGACAATTAGTGCTGCCCACCTTTAAGGCACCTGTTTTGGGTCCCAAAGAGATGAAGCTCCTCCTCCAAACTTCTGAGCTTCCTCTGGAAGGAGCTCTTAGAGACCAGCCTCCCAGAACTGGGCACCCAGATCAGTGTACGTGAGCACCCTTCACCCCATCATCTCATCAATAGCATTTGGGAGCTAAAACTGAAGCAGTAGGAAAAAAAACTTGTGTATTGTAGGCGTCGTGATAACAATAGGAGCTGGCAGCACGGTAAGCTCGTGCTGTCAAGCCAGCTGTTAAAACCTAGGTGTGGGAGAGAGGGCCCAGCTGAGCTGTTTCCTGGAATGTGGAAAATAGGGCGGCAAAATGTTCTAGGGTTGAAAATTGGATTCTTTTACACCGACCCCTTTCACTGCATTTTTGCCTTTGTCTGGTTCCCGTGCCTGCCTGTGCCAGTGGGTTTTACTGGCATGTGCTGTTCGTGCCAAGCAGATTTGATGTGGGTGCCCATTCCCTGCTTACCCAAAAACTGGGAGAGAGTACTGCACATTGGCCGAGGAGCTGCTCCATGTGCCTGTATTGCCCCCAGCCTCAGGTAAGCAGAACAGCAACACCCACAGAGTGAGCGAGAATAGGAAGAAGCTTTAAGCAAATCTGAAGAAGTCACAATTTGCTCTTAGATGCCTTATAGCCATAAAAGGTGGTGAGAGCTGTAGAACCAATTACTGCTCCCGGGCTGTTCAATCTGCTCCTATACACTACGACCAGAACAAATGCACTGCGTGTTTGAGGATGCAGACCTCACCATCAGCATCTGCGTTCTGTGCTCATGTACTATGGCTCAGACCAACTCAAAGTAGGATCCAGCTCCCCAAATCCAACCAGGACACAACAACAGTAATGCCAAAGGGACCAACAGGCTGACAGGGGTATTTCTGGGGCTGGGAATACCCCTAATGAATACATTTTATGGTGTCCAAATCCCCCTTCATAGTTTTTTTTTTTTTTTTTTTTTTAAGCATTTCTCTAACATTTCTTTCTGCCTCTCCCTTCTGGAACTGAAATGCTATCTCACAGAGCACTTACCTCCCTGGAGGGCTGTCCCTGGCTGTGGCTTCACGCTCCCATGTCTCATGGCAGACACTGGTTTTCCTTCCTAGCCTGTCTCCCAAGGAGCGCTTTGGAGCATTCATGTTTCTGAAGTGCAGGACTGAGCCGGGAAGCAGCTCAGAGCACATGTGGGAAGGTGTCCTTTGCAAAGGCTGCCCGTAAGCATCGCTCTCCAGCCCCAGCTTGGCCATTCATGGTGAGCTGTGCTTGCCAAACATAAATTGAAATAGGTCTTGAACAATTGTATTGGCATGTGTGTGTCTTTTTCTCCAGCCAAGCAGTGAAGGCACCGTGGCTCCTGTTGCAGAGCATGCCAACACTTGGAACATGCTCCTGCCAATATCCCACATAAATCACGCCTTATCCAGCCCTCCACAGTCCTTCTGGAGATTCCTACTTCACTGCAAGTGATATGTGATGGATCTGTGCTTCCTTGGAGCATCACATAGCAGGCAGATCTCAACATGTGTATTTTGGGTAAGTTTGAAGTTGTAGAACTGCTCTCCTTTCCACTGTCAAGTGTGTGCTCCAGCCCAGTGTGTGGTGTCTGGGAGGGGATTACAACTTGCTGAGCACCACAGAACACCTTAGCCCCCTAAGCATTTGGGTTTGAAGAGCTGATCTTCCTGCAGGGAGTAGCCCTGAGGGACTTAAAGCTGTAAAGTGGATGGGGTTTCGGTGAATCTGTCTCCAGAACTTCCATACTTCAGTAGGAAAACTTGACTAAGTCTCCTTGCCTGTTTGAGGATAAGAGTTTGCAGTTATATGTAAGTTAATCTGATTGAGGACCTTCCTTATACCGTCTAGATTTGGCAACCCTGCCCGTGGTAGGAGGTTGGAGCTTGATGATCTTTAAGATCCCTTCCAACCAAAGCCACTCTATGATCTTTGCTTAGTTTGACTTTCTCACGTCAGCAAGGTGCTACTTACCAGAAAGGACCATTTGGATGAGTTGGTAGTGTCAGCATGGAGCCTAGAACATGTTTGGCAGAGCTGAAATACCAAAACCCTGTGGAAGGGGACAGGTTTCTGTGTGAATGTTAGCAAAGAAGCTCGCACTCCTCATTGTCTGAGGAAATGGAAGCGGGGTGGTGGCAGGGGCCGCGTCCCATTGGGAATGTGAGTACGCAGCCCCACTGCCAGCCCTCCGCCACGCGTCCCAACTCGCTTTGAAGCCCTGTGCTGTGGGGGGGATGCTCGCTGTGCCCCTTGCCTGCTGATGATTCCTAAATTAAGAAATGCAAATCTATTCAGGGCCAATTCCTTTTCCAAAGGCAACTTTCCTCTGTTGCTAATTCCCTGTGTGGCTTCTATACAGACCCCTCACAAACACCTGCAGCTTTTTTTTTTTTTAATTTCCCTCTCCCCCTTTTCCAGGGAGGGGGTGGCGATGGGGAGTTTATTGAAAATCTTTGTTTTCTCTGGTGCGATGAAACTTGCTTTGCTCTTTTGCCTCCTTTTCTTTCCCCTTTTCACAGAATAAATACAGCTGATCCAGCCCCAGCCCCTCTGCACGTGCCGGAAGAATAAATCGCCCTCCTCGCCCCCAGCCCCCTCCGTTAATTCTTTCCCCCGCTGCTGTGTTTGCTTTTTCTCACTGCAGCTGTAGCGCTGGTCGCGAGCGTGAGCTGACCTATTGCTGGTTTGTTTGGCACCCCCAAAAAAGACTTTGAAAGCAACGCTAGAGCCTTTAGTAGGCTTCTTCCCCCCCCCCCCCCCCTTCTTATTATCGCAGCACTCTCCTTTTGTTGCAGCGCAATACAAACACACGCGTGCAGCACAGGGAGCAAAGCGTTGGGGACCAGAGCCCCAGAAATATTGCACTGTCCAAAGTCCACGGGTTAAAACAAACATCAACACTGCGTCAGATAGTTTGCCCGTAAGAGTCTTTTGTTATGAAGATAAGCTTGTTATCTCTTTCATTCAGATTTTAATCTGACAGGTCATTTGCATACTGCCAGCCGACTTCAGGGTGTGCATTAGATCCACTTTGCATTTAAATCCTCTGTCACTCAGGCAAATAAAAAAGGGAGGGGTGGTGGGGGACAGCAAAGGACCTCTTTCAGATCCTCCCAGTTATTGCTGTTACTTTTTGTTGGTCCTATTGATGGCTGAAAAGTTGGCCCAGCTCTTGGGCTCTGCTTGGTTTTGGGACATTGGATACCCCCAGGCTGTGAGCTGCATGTATCGGATCTGCCCCAATGACCCCTTGGCCCTTTCTCACTCAAATCCTTCTTCAGACCCCATTTGAGCAGACTCCTTCCCCAAAGTGAGCCCTGTGGCCAGCTAAACCCTGGAGTTGCTCAATGCTTGGTCCTCAGTCAGGTTAAGCCTCTGCGGGGTTGCATGAGATGGGTTCAAGCTGCGCTAACAGGAACAATAAATGTCCTGGGCACAGTGCAGCTAGCAAGTCACCCATTTACCAACTTACATGCCAACGTGCCTCTTTGCTTGGTTATTCCACTTGTCTAATCACACAATCATAGAAAGGCTTAGGTTGGAAGGGACCTCAAAGATGTCTTCTCTATATCTTATGTGTCTATATCTCTTCTCCTCTGTGTGCAGCCTGACCCTGCACCCCAACTCCTTGGGCTGCCTCATGTATGTGTAGCGACCCCATGGCCAAGGCTGCTTGCACAGGTATGGATGTGGGTTGTAAAACAGCACCCGTGGGACACGAGTCAACCACAGCACACACGGAGGTTGATGGAATAGTGTTTCTCCGTGGGCATCGAGAGATGCAATTGTTTCTGGTGTCCGTGAGGTAATGTGGGCATTACAAATAATAACAACAAAAGCCCAGTGACCTCCCTGCACCTCCCCGCCATGCCAGAACAATGACGGGGGACAAGATCAAACCTAGCTCCATTCTCCTCCTGCGCACAGAGGTGGAACTGCGGCTCTGCTGAAGACCGCAGGAATTACCCCGGGGTGAGTGAAAGGTGAAACTGCTGAGTCTCCTTCCTCAAATACAATGGGGAGCCCTCGAGATAAGGCTGCAGTCCCCCTACGGAGAGCAGGACTGTGGCCGCAGGGATTGCGTCCCAAACCACCGTGCACCAAGCCCCAGGAGAATGCTTTCTTCAGCCCCAGTGGGGTTAAAGATTGGATCTGGGGCAATTTAGTGTATCCAAAAGTAGACCAGTGAATAGTGGCAGGGCATTTATTCAGCTCTAATGTGACAAGTTTAATTCCTCTGTTCAGAGCCAGTTATTTTCTTACATATGTCAATTATTTGAAATAATTCTCTGAATAACATCTAGAAATAATTCAGGCAATATATCTTGATAATGAACCCATTGCTACTGAATGGCTGAAATCTCAGCTGTGCTGGTGACTTTGGCTTGGGCGAATGTTCACACGGCATTGTTTCTTCTCTGAAACAGTAGTACGTGACTTTCAGAACCAGATTCTGGTCTGAATTGCCATGTTTATGAGGTCTCTATTATTTGCCATTTCTATAAATGTTCCCGGTAGTAAATACCTTTGTTAGAATATTATTGGTAAAGCAAACATAAAAAAGCATATGAATGAAGCCAGAGCAAATTTAAGGTGTTTATCTGAATGGACAATTAGGAGGAAAAAAGTTTCCATGATAGGTGGCCACCTCTAAGCCTTTCCTGTCCAAATACTACACCGCTTGGCCAAGGCTGGAGTGGAGGGGAATGGCAGAGAGGTCTGTATGCAAGCAGGGAAGAGTTCCTTCTGCAATCCAGTTTCTCACTCATGCCCTTAAACTGACAGCACTTAAGACCCCTAGACTAAGGGCAATGAATGCAAAATGAGAGCTCTGCAAAATCCCCTGGTTCCGGGCCAGCTCTCTTGCTTTGCTTTGCTGCTCCTTGGCATCAGTCTTTCAGCCAAGTGAGCAAATCAATGGCTAGCTTCATTGCCAAAAAATCTTCCTCGCTGTTTCCCATATAACTAATGAGAATGCAAATACGCTGTTTTTCCAGGCTGGCTTGCAACCTCTACTGCATCCTTTCTGTGCACGGTAATGAGGTGTTCTTTTTCTGCCGTGAGACCTGCATGCATCACGCTGGCTTGTGGGATTGTCCTCATTGCAGGTGAGGACCAGAGTGCTTGGGTGGCAGAGCTGGGAAGGCTGCAGCAAAGGAGGAACTGGAGCCTCCCAAACAACTACTCCACACTGTCCTTCCAAGTGCAGAAGGACACAGAAGAGCAGTTTAGAATTAGAAAAGCAAGAAAGGGTTGGTCTATATTTTTGTTACATGCTGCATCGGAGCACAAGTCACACGGGGATTCTGTTTGCACCTTTTGCTGTACTTCCGTGTGGAAGAGCAGATCCTCCTGCCTGGGCTCTGTCTGAGGATGGTGGCATGTCATTACATAAGCAAGCAGCCCTGGGTGTGTTCCAGCTAGCAGAACCTGGCCAGAGCCCAGCCAGTGTCCCCAGCCCTGGCTCCCAGGGACACAGCCCTTGCCTGGCTCCCTTTCTGGGGATGCTGGATCCAAGATGAGAGCTCAGTAGCTTATGGGCATTGTCACATCATCTGTCCTGATGGGCACTCTGGGCTCTTTGGGGACCGTGGGACAGTTCAATAAAGGGATGCAGTGCAGGAATTTTTCCCACAAAGACGCGTGCTCTCCATCCCCAGACAATGAACAAGTGATGCAGAGCGGGATGGAGCCTCCTGAGCAGTGCCCTTTTCTCCACTCACGTCTGCTGTATGTCTTGGGGTTTGCCTCGAGTCTTCGAGGGAGTCCAGGTTCCTTGGGCTGTGCCTTCCCACCGAAGGGACTGGAGAATGCATTCTTTTCAAAAGCAGTGTGACATCTTTCCTTTGTTCCTGGCTTTCCACTAGGATTTTCCATGATGCAATCCCGTATGGGGTTCCTGGCATGGAGCTGTTAAAAATCAGTAGCTGTGCCTGGAGCAAACCCATTGTTCTGCCAACACAGAGCCCTTCCATGCTGCTGACTCCTGCACGGCCCTGCTCCCCACACCGCTGCGGCTGCCAGTGCCAACACAGTCATAGCTAGACATAGGCACAGCCATCAAGTTGTCACTCTAAGTTGTTACCAGACCTGGACACAGCTGCAAGCTGGGATTCACTTCATTCACAGCCCTCTGCTCCAGCAAAGAAGGGTTATTTTGAAGTGGGAAAGTGAGAGGCTGTAGCTTTTATCCTGTTGGAGGAGCAATTTGCAAGGAAAACAATGCAGGATTCTCTTGGAATAAGGAGCATTAGCTGCATCATCTTTTAAAAATAATTTAGTGAAGGGAATGTTGGCTGGGGATTAGCACCCTTGCAGGCGCTTGGGTTGTGGCGAGGGGATGTTGGTGAGATCTATTGATGTTGGGGATTGTTTCAAATGCATAGGTGACTTCTAATGCCAGAGCAGCTCTGGAGCTCACTAATAAGTCAAAGGCTCTGCAAAGTTTTCAGCAGTACAGCCATTAACCCTGAGATTATGATATCCTTTGTGTTTTTCTAGCTTGTCTTGCCAAGTTTTTGCCTTAAGCAGAGGAAGGATGAAAAATGCAGGGCCAGAGATTTTCTTACAGCTGAAAACCGCTGTCTGCTGTGCTGCTCCTCAGGACAGCACCAAGCAGGGAGACGTCTCTGCCACCCAGCAGTCATTTTCTTCATAGTGAGACAAGTGCAGAATGGTGGAGGGGAAGCTCAGAGAATGGTCCTGTGCAGGGAGATGCAGTCTCATGTCACCCAGGCTCCTCTGCTTTGATGCCTGAATGCGAAGGACTGGTAAACTCGGATTTCAAAAGGGCTTTTTCAGTGGTTATATAAATGCATCTATTCCCAGATAAGATCTTCCAAGCAGATCTTATCTGGGAATTATTTTTGTGGTAGTAATGAGTGATCATCATAGAATCATTAAGGCTGGAGAAAACCTCTAAGATTATCCAGTCTGACTATCCACCTACAACCAATACTGACCACCAAACCATCATCTCTATTCTAAGCAGCTAATCTTAACTGAAGCTAGCACACCTGAGAAGAGACAGCTGCAGGTGAGCTCCTGTAGTATTTCTCCAGGTCTGGAGATGGCAAAAACCTCTCAGCTAAAACATTAGTAGCAAATAAATAAACACAGTTACAGTGATGCTGAAATCTTAGTGACTTCATCTGAATGTGGCTGAATTATTGCACCTGGTAGTTTCTGTCCCTCTCCCACACGACATGAAACATTTGTTCCCTAGAAATTTCCTTTGGTTTTATTTAAACCATTAAAAGTAAAACAAATAGTGCCTCCCTCAAGAGATAGCTGAGTTGAACTAAGCTTCTTGCTCTGCTCCAAATTTTTGAGAAATACTGATTACATCAAAATGAAAACCAATGTTTTGAAGGAGAATTCTTGTTTTCTTTTATCATCTGTCATTCCTCAATGAAAAAGAATACTTCCAGTCAAGCCACCTGGACAATGATTTGTAGATTAAAAGCAAACAAACAGAATCTCAGGGTTAAAGAGGTTCCAGTATGGGGCAGGTGCCGTGGCATTGCTCTAAATTTCACTTGGAGAGCTGAAAGAACTAAAGGCATTGACCCAGGTATGAGCTAGTGAATTACTTCCAACCTTCAAGGAAGAAAACCAAATAGCAGTGATAGCAAGATAATATCCACTGTTATTGCTGGAAGCATACTTCAGTCTCATCTACATACTGAACAAACAGCTTTGGCCTCTTTTGCAATTATCTGAGTACTACATATCCTCTATTTGCTCATGAAAAAAAGACTCTCCTGATCATTTCTAGGCTTTATCCTTGGAGAGGTGAGGGGGAGTGGAGGTGGTGCCCAAGACAGGAGCAGCTCATCTGCTCTCCCAGCCCTCTAGAAGAGGAAAAACCCCCAAAAGGACCGCAGTTGTCAGAGTGGTCTCCATAATTGTGCCTGTGCTCAGCTCCAACTTTGGGTTTTGTGAGATGACTGCTCCCAAAGCACACGCGCTCTGAGGCCAAGGATGAGTCAGAGGGATGCTGTGAGTGATGTGCTGGGTGGTACGAGTCAGTCCTTATTTGTGGGAGTCCATGAACAATTAAAGAAGAAAAATTGTAATTAATGCCAATCAGCATGAGTTCATGGAAAATAGAATGTGATGTCTCTCTTTGGTTTAGTTGATAAAAGTGATAGTAGTGTACAAGGATTCTGTGAGACGTTTGACTGGGTACCACATGACATTTTGATTAAGGATCTAGAGCAGTATAAAATCAAGAGGGTGTGCGTTAAATGGATTAAAACCTGGCTCCCTGACAGGTCTCCAAATGTAACTGTAAATCATCCGCCAGCTGTGTTTGCAGCAAGGTCCCTCCAGTATTCTTGCAGTTAATATCTTTATCAACGACATGGAAGAAAATGTAAAATCACCACTGATGTGGTCTACTGATGGTGTAATGAGCCAGGAAGCAGTAAATAATGAAGAGGAGAGGTCACTGATAGGGAGGAATACGGATCGCTTGGGGAGCCAGGCCCCAGCAAACAACAAATATGGTGATACAGGTGAGTGCAAGAACAAAGGATAAAGCTGCTTGTCTAGGCTGGGTGCTCCAGGAAGCAGGACAGTAAAGAAACATCTGGGGTATGGGGTGAAAGTCATCTGGGAGCTTTGGCCAGCCTTGGTAATGTATGGTCTGCCTCCTTACATAGCATCTTAGCAGGACTGATCCAATACAGATTGGTGACTGGCACCTACATGGAGGGAAAAGCTGAAGTCCTGCTCGCAATGGGGTCAGTATCAAAAATCCCAGTGGTTTGGAAGAGGTGAAACTTCCACCAATGTTCCTGGGAACATTTTACCCTGATCTACACACAATGGTGAAATAAGCCAGAAGTTATTTTTAAACTAATGTAATACATGTTCCTGGATGAACGCTTCAAAATTAATTTAAAACTACTGTAGGGTGTGTCACTTGCAACTCCAAAGCTCTAGAAAGGAGTTCACTCTGCAGCAGCTGTGCTAGCTGACATGTTACCTTATCCACAGGCTTCTCAGCCATGTGGTTTTTATCCATCTTGACTTGTAAAGGCTTATATCCACCAGAGGGATGGCAATGTGCATCTCGTGGTCAGAGCATCATCTAGCACAGCATGATCTAGAGGAGAGGGATGTCCACAACAACCTGTATTCTCAGCATGAATCTGCACTTAGGACTGAGTTAAGCATGTTTGTGCTGGTGTTTCTGTGTGTTAGTGTTGTTTGATAAATAATATTGAAGCAGTTCAAAATTTGATGAGATGAACAGGCTTTTGCCAGGGTTGCTTTGCTGTAGATTGAATGTAGCTTAGGCTAATGTGTCTCATTTTGCAGGATCAGACATTGACAAGTGGTACTTCTGTCACTGCCAACTGTTTGTAACTTGTGGGTAGAGGAACAGGTTCATTTGGATGTTTTTCCATTTGTATAATGAAGTCCAAGGGAGTCTACAGCTGATGTAATTTCCGGAAAAGACCACTAAGATCATCGAATCCATCTGTCCAATTACTACCACTATTGCCCACTGACCATGTTCCTCATTGCCACATTTCCATGGTTCTTGAACACCTCCAGGGATGGTGATTCCACCACTCCCTGGGCAGCCTGTGCCAGCACCTCACCACTCCTTCTGAGAAGAAATTGTTCCTAATATCCAACCAGCTATCAATCTGGCCCATGGTGTCACTGGAAGAGCCATCATTTGCCTCTTCAATAATCTGCCACCCATTGCTGCTGCCTGCAGCAGGGGAAGTTTAATTTCCTGCAAATCATTTGCAAGGTTTAATCCTGCATCTTTCCAAGCCTCTGTTGACAAAATAGTTGAGAACAAGCCTGGTGTGGTGGCTGCTGCTGGAAGTTGTCCTCTGGCCAGCACTATCTCCATCATCTTCAGGGTCACCTGTTGGCCGGGCTCCTGCAGCATCCCAGGTTGGTGGATTGGAGATGTTGGGAGAAAAATTGTTTGAGTTAAACACGAGTGTCTGATGTCAGGGGATTCCTGCCAGTCATTGTTCTGCTGCCTGCGTGGAAACAGGCTGAACTCTGCGGTTTTGCTATGTAACATTCTTATGTAGCTGGCTGAGTTGACAACATGATAAATGCAATTATTTTTTCCAATTGTTATTTATGCCCAAAGCATGCAACTGACACTGAAATCTGCTGGACAGAGAAGGAATGCAGTGTCTGCTCACAGCCCCACAGCAGCACAATGATGTTGAAGGCATGAGTTGCAATGGTGGGAAGCAAGTGCTGCCCCATGGCGATGGCTGAGGACAGGCACCAGCCCATGCCCCCTTGGTCCCACCCATGGGTTCTGGTGCTTGGGAACAACCTGCTTTCTTGTTGTAGGGAAGGATGTAGCTTTCTGGGGCCTCTGCAACCCTGATTATTTCCCTAGAAGATGTTTTGGGTTGACTTGGGCTGTTGGCACCCAGTGCTGTATGCCACAACATGGCATTGAGTGACATGGTCTAGAACAATAACAAGCATGGGTTGATGGTTGACCTAGATGATCTAAGTGATCTTTTCCAACATTTATGATTCTGCGAGTGGGCATGGCGGAATGGGTTGATGGCTGGACTAGAAGGTCTTTGTGGTCTTTCCAGCTTTAATGATTCTATGATACCTAGCCAAGCGAAAGGACAGGCTGGCTGAGCTCTCATCGTGGTGGTTAAAGTTTGTTTTAGCCACCTTATCTAATCTCCCTCCTAACTTTTGCTGGGGGAAAGCGTTTATTGCTTATATGGTGTTACTCCACGAGCACTCGCTGGCTGGGGCTCTTTGCGTGTGTGTATGTAGATGTGAAGGCCGATAACTTCAGGCCCCACAGTTTTATGGGTCAGTCAATCCCAACTGCTTCCACCGACAGATGTGGGGATGTGCTGCCTTCGTTACCTGTGGGCCGTGCACTATCAGGGTGTAAATCAGCAAAACAGGGCTCTGTTTATACACATAAATTGCCCCAACCTGACAGCTTAATACCCTTTTGACTTTTTACCCTCTGCGGGGGAGAGCCTGCAATGTCTTATGGCCCCCTCTCGCCCCAGTGGTGACGCAGCCCAGCTATAAAGGCACGGAGCACACTCTGCTCCCGTGCCTTCAGGCTTGGCCGCACAGCCACAGCACCCCGGAGGGGACCGGCCCTTCAGCAGACCAGTCCAGCAGGATATTATCTGCTCTCCCTCTGCTAAATGACCCAATGGGCGGCCGGTCACAGGGGCCTGAAAATGCCAGCTCTAGCTATTCCCCTGTGGACATGATTCCTAGGCACGCAAAACCCTACACCGGTAGCTTGGTCACCAGGGGGCAAAGCCACCCATCCATGTCCCCCACAGCACCTTGCGCAAGGCTGCGGCTCTGCTCCGCATGGCCCTGCCCAGCCGAAGGTCAGCAAGGGGAATTTTCCCTGAGCAATGGCATGGGAAAACCTGCTGGGCTGCCTTCAAGGTGTTGGGTTGCTCCAGGAGAACTCTGGGTTTTGTTTCGTGTTTTGGTAGGGTGAGAGATGAGATAGCAAGGCATTGGTGAGAAGGGATGAGAAGGTACCAGGACATCGCAGTGAAATGGATGGTTGAGATGTTTTCTAGAGATTCCCAAATTTAATGCTGTGGGAGTGGGGGTAAGACTTTGAAATAGGGATCTTGCTTTTGAAATACGCTTTTTAATTCTCACTCCTCTGCCTGTTGCATTGGCATGGACAACAGGTGTTCACTGCCCATCCAAACCCTTGGTAGCTCCCTTGGATTTTTTTTCCTTCATTGATTGCATCCATCATTACACTCAACCTGAAAAAAAGACTTCTGACTCCGAATTTTTGCTAGCGCTGGCACATACCGGCCCTGAGGGGCTGCTAACTCAGCCACTGTGCTCTCTCCCCAGCCAGCAGCATCCCCACACTGTTACATAGGAAAGAGGCACTGGCAGCTGGCTACTACCAACCTGGTTTTGAAGTATAGGTCGGGGCTGAAAATTGATGGTTCTGGTGCCAGTGCTACCCTATGGCTGCAAATATGTTTTTTACCCAACTGGGACTGCTTCTCTTGCTGACCCCACTCTATTTATTGGCATTTCTCAGGAAGAGAGGATATCAGATGCTACTGTTCCTATAGGGCACTGAGCTCAACTCCCTGCAGAGAAGCATATGCTACAGCTCAAGGCTGGATGCTCCGGTGTTTAGTATCAAGTGAGTGCCTGCTGCAGCCTTTCTCCCACCCTGGGTTCTCCTTTCTCTCATCTGCCTGGCCCCGGGAAGGTTCATAAGCAGTCAGTTTCTTCGAGGACTCTGCCCCTCTGGCAATTTTGGTTGAAATTGGCCAGCGAGTTCTCAAGGTTTATTAGGGACAGAAAGACAGCCACACCCACGGTGCGGTCACAAGAGTCATTTCTTTAGGAAACCAGGCTGAAAAAAAGATTGCTTAAGTAAGCAAATACATTTCTTAAAGACAGTAGGGCAGGGAGGTGGCAGGGGAAACACTTTGTTTATGGACCTATTGGTCCAATCTCTTCCTAAGCATTAGAGTTTCTTGTCTGAAATCCCTTTGTCTTTGTTTATGCCCATTTTGTTGCAGCTCTCAGGACTTGCTCTGCACCGTGCCTCCCAACCTCCGTTTTGCATCAGGACCCCATGGAGCATGCTCCTAAGATCAGCCTTGCACGTACAAACAGCGAACCCATGGAGAGGAGGGAGTGACCCCATGAAGGTGAGCATGGATGTGAGCAACACTTTGGTAGCTAAAGCTGTCCTCTGAAGCTTCCATTTTGGGGTTTGCAAGCTCCCTTCCTCTTTCAGCTCCAAAGCACCAGAGCTGCTAATTCCAGAGCGGTAAAAGCCCTTTTGGTCTGAGCTGTCAGCCAAAAATCCAAGAGCCTGTGAGCCAGAAACGGGTGCAGCACTCAGGTGTTCCTTTGATGCGCTCCTGTTTATTTACAAAGAGCCCAAAAGGTCCCATTCCTCCCAAAGTTGGCAGGAAACAGGCGAGGACAGAGCCCAGTGCCCCATCCTTCCTACTAGGGCTGACCCCATCCCCCTGTGTCCCACTCCTGCGTGCACATGCGGGTCCCCGTTGTCTCCATTTCACTTTCCTCCTGGCAAACTCAACGCAGGAAATCAGGCTGATTAAAAACTTCTTTTTTTCCTAAAAAAAAAAAGAGGGGTAAAAAAAATGAAAAATGTGTTTCTTTAATTTTTTTCCCCCTCTCTTTTTAAAGATCATTTTAATTAGGTTTGAAAAACCTACTGCCGAGCTGACAGGCCAGCTGACAGGTCTCCCTTTCACCGGATCACCCGGCTCAGGGCTTTTCATCTCGCGTGCAGAATATTTTGACATTCGTGTTTTCTTGGCTCTGTGTGTAGAGCCCAGTGGAACCTGCAGCCTAATTAAATGTAACAATTCCTGAAAATGAGGGTTGTTATTTTTTTTTTCCTCGGGATAAGAATAGAGGTTTTATTTTAAAAAGAGCTAATCTATTTACTCTGGGCTGCCTGCTTCCTGACCTGGCCTCTGCACCTGAGGGGACAGGAACAGAATGGATTAGGCAGGGACTTAGTCACTGGAAAAGATGATGGTGTTGGTGCATGCATGTGTCCCATGTGCTCGAAGAGTTGAGAGGCAGAAGGTTAGGAGGCCATGATTTTCCCTGGCAGCTGACTTTTTTTCTTACTTAGAATCATAGAATTATAGACTCATGAATCATTTGAGTTGGATGGGACCATTAGAGGTCACCCGGTCCAACCCCCCTGCAATGAACAGGGACGCCTACAGCTCCATCAAGTGCTCAGAGCCCGTCCAGTCTGACCTTGAGTATCTCCAGGGATGGGGCACCACCACCTCTCTGGGCAGTTCCATGCTGGTTTTTCACCACTGTTGGACCCAGATGGCTCCATGGACCCACTGGTCCCTCCTTGACCACCTGCCTGCAGGGATGGGGAGCTGACGATTTGCAAACACAGGCCTGTGCAAGCCAATGGGCGATGACAGAGCCATTGTATCAAGAGCTTCATGAAGCAAGACAGCAAAGGGTAGTCAAGGTTTGGATCTGCCCACGTGTGTGCCAGCAATCTGCAGCTCTGGGTGCCCAGAGCATTTACCACACTATTTCATTTTGATCGTGGTACTTCTGGTCCCTTTAGCAAAGCCCTTCATCCCCATCACCAAAAAAACATGGCTGTACTCCTGGAGAAAGATGAGTTGGCATCCATCTTCCTTTCCATTCCATACCCAAAGGTGCAGATGTAGGGCATGAGCAATGTGAGCCGCTCACGGGCTGTCCCTCTCCCCATCTCAACCCACTGTCCTCCAGCACCAGAAATGAAAGCGTGCAGGCTGTGTGCCCCATCTGGCCATAGCAGACTCACCAACACTGCCCGGTGCCTTTCCCAGACTGCAGCCTGATGGCAGCAATGAATCAACAGCCGGTGGACTTGTCAAAGGCATTCCTCCACTTTAATCCTATTGACAGGGACTACTGCCTGGAACAGGAACTGCGGGGTGAGCCATGTCAACAGCAGATTCTTATTACAGATAATATTGATGGGGCCTTTACTTGAATAATGAAGGGAAGAGCCCTCTGCTTTGACGTTTGTCTCCAGAACCTAGAATTACTAAGAGTTTAACCATCGGAGGGGAGCTTAAGATAGTTGCATCTTAAAGGATCTGCTTTCTTGTCGCATTCAAGGCTGGGGAAAGGAGTTTAGCCCATACGCTGTGAGCTCCGCACTGACCTTTTCACTGCTCTTAATAAATGTTACAGTTAAATAAAGTCGGATGGATTTTTCTATCTACTGTAGCGTGTTATCCACTTTCTGGGGAAAAAAAAAAAAAAAGGTAAAAAAGCCCAAATCCCTGTTTAATATCACTGTTACTCATTATCTTTGTAAGCTGCAGGGCGAAAGGCAAGTAGGAAGGGCAGGGGCAGGACAATCCAGGTTAAATTATCAGGGTAATTCCTACCATCACACATGATTATGTGTCTCTTGCTCTAAATATGGTTGAATCAGGGCTCTGTAAATTGGTTGTGATCTTACGGTTAAAGCTTAAACAAGAGTCAAGAGCTCTGGACATGTTTGGGAAAAGTTTTTTGCTTTTTTTTTTTTTTTTAAACTGTGATGATTATTATTATTTTGTTCTATTTTCCATTCTTTAAAAAGAGGAAAAGCTTCTGCTGGGTCTGTATTTCTTGGTTCCCTACAGGACTGGAGACGCCAGAGCTGCAGGGGAGAGGCTGCCTGGGAAGTCAAATGAGGGCAGAAGGCATCAGCCTTTCCAGGAAAGAACCTGTCCTTGCACATTTCCTCACGTCTGGGCTTTGATATCGTGATTGCGAGCACATGGTGAGAAAAGGGAAGGAATATGGGGCTAAGTGGTGGGATCCCCACTCCTGGATTTTTAAATGCAACCAGGAGCTCCAAAGTGTCCTTCTGAAGCCCTGTTCTAGAGCCCTCTCTAAATAGGGGTTGGACCTCTGGCTCCTATTTGGACAGATGAAGAAGACAGCAGGCAAAGTTGGCTTTCAGCCACGCTTATACCTCCCAGATCCTAGTGCTGGCCCAGGACTGAACCGGCAGGTGGTTTAAGTTAGAGCAGCCCTGTGGCTGCTCTAACTTAAGCCAGCTGGAATCTCTTCTGGGGCCAGTTCTATCAGCCAAGGTTTGCTGGATTACAGCAGGGCCCCGAAAGGCTCCAGCCCACCCCTACATGGCCTACACAAGAGGTCCAGGGAGCAGATGACATGAAAATGTCAGGGCAAGTCCCAGCTGGTGATATAGGATGGCTTTATTTCCTTCACACTGCTGCAGAAAATTGGTATCTGGTCAAAGGGAGTCTGTTCTCATGGTATTTTTTTGTCTGATTTTAGGACCCTAGGAGTTTTGGATTGCCCTTAAGTCTGAATTTTATATTTTCTGACTTGAGCTGTCAAGTATTTTCCATATATAAACAGCAGCCACAACATTTCAGGTTGGATGAGTTGTGTTTTAGAAATTAAAAAAAAAAGAAGAAGAAGAAAAGTAAAAACACCAACTGGTTCAAAGTAACTGTCCTCAGCTGAGCATACCTTGCTCTGCAAGGTTTTCCACACTGGAAGAAGCTTGCAGAGAGGATGGGGATGTCCCCTCAAGACACTGATTTAACAGCTAGATCTGTCCCCATGCCCTCATGCTTTATGTTTCAACCAGGTGCCTATGATATCACCCAGACCATGGTGGGGCTCCTCCCCAGCATGGAACCAGCCACAGCAGGCATCCGTCAAAGCCAGGGAGAAGCCCTGGTCAGGCTGTGGGAGGTGGTGGTGGTTGTGAGCTCAGGACATGGAGGGATCAGCAGCATGAAATTATCCTTGAGCCTCTGAGAGCTGTGGGCATGGCTAGACTACAGAATCATAGAATCATTAAGGTTGGAAAGACCTCTAGGATCATCTACTCCAATCACCAACCCACCCTCACCATGCCCACTCAACACATCCCTCAGTGCCATATCTCCATGGCTCTTGAACGCCTCCAGGAATAAGTGACTCCACCACTCCCTGGGCAGCCTGTTCCAGTGCCTCACCACTCTTTCTGAGAAGAAACTTTTCCTAATATCCAATCCGAACCTTCCCTGGCACAGCTTGAGGCCATCACCTCACAACCTACTGCTGTTCCCGGGGAGCAAAGGCCAACCCCCACCTCACTACAACCTCCTTTCAGGGCACTGTAGAGAGTGATGAGGTCTCCCTTGAGCCTTTTCCAGGCTGAACCACCCCAGTTCCTTCAGCTGCTTCCCATCAGACTTGTGTTCCAGACCCTTCACAGATATCTGTGAAGTCCAGTCCTGGTGTGTATGAACAGAACAGTGTGCGGCTCTGCAATAATTGAGGAAATGCCATCCTCATCCTCATGTGGTTACACTGGAAGCTGAAATCTGGCCAACATGGGCCATAGGTGGTAGCCATGGAATTAGCTGAGACTTCATGTAACTCAGTTGGGTCCTTCAGGACAAGAGAGTAGACAAAAGCCATGAGAGATTTTTTTCCTTTATGAAAAGAAAGAAGAAAATAAGAAATCTTTTAAAAAGAAAAAACAAAGATGTTTCCACAGTGCTTGATTTCTGAGTTTAGGAGGTGCTTTAATGTGCACTGCGCTTGCGTTTCTCAGCTTTTCTCTGGAACCTGGAAGCCTGTGAACTGGCTGTTCCTTTTTCTTTTCTTTTTAAAATGAAATGTGAGATTTTTGCATAATCCACCAGAGCAAGGATCTGGGGAGAGGGTGAAGAAAAACATTAAGTACTAGGGGACTGAAATTGCAAGAGTTGGCAATCCTAATTTTTTTGTTTTTTCTTTCCTTTTTTCCAGAGAAAAAGAAAACACCCCCCATTTTGCTGAGCCCCAGCAGGGTGAACAGAGGGAAAAGGTGCTCCAGGGCAGGAGAAAACTGTGAAGAAATAGGTTTGCAAACTCCATTTATATTGGATTGTTTAAAAATTGTCCTGAGCTGCCTTCTGGGGACAGCTGTCCTACTCTGAAGGAGGGAGAACAGAGATGTGTGTGGGGAGAAGCTGTGTGTGGGACACTTGGGGCTGGGATGGGACTCAGGTTGCAGTCGCCTCTGGTTGCTCTCAGGCCTGGGGAAGGCAGGGAGAGGCTGGGCACATGGAAGAAGTGCTCCATGAAACCCTTCGCCCTGTAGGAGCGACATCTCCCTCTGCAACAAGAGAGGTCTCAGTTGGCCATAAGGAGCCCTGGCAAGCAGAGAGGTGAAAAAGGCAACTAAATCATAGAATTGTTCGAGTTGGAAGGGACCCTTAAAGGCCATCTGGTCCAACTCCACTGCAATGAACAGGGACACCTACAGCTCCATCAGGTGCTCAGAGCCCATCCATCCTGACCTTAAGTGTCCCCAGGGACCTGTCGTCTTCGGGTCCCCTCCCTGCCAGCCATCTGAAGTTGTGTCAATGTTGCAAATGCCTCCATGCTCCGGTATGACATGCAGAAAAAGCTGTGCTGTCCTGGAGATGTACATGGGCTGGTGGTACCCAACCTGCAGCCACAGCAATGGATAAAAGGAGGCTCAGCATTGCATTGCATTAATGCACTGCATCCCAAGAAATGTTTTCTCAGGGTGGAATAATGCTGGTAAGGGTCTCTACTAACACACCCATAGCTGATATCTGGTCTAGACTGCTTGACAGCAGAAATGAACACATTCATCTTGCCTTGGCTGCACGTGGCATGCACAGGGGGACTGTTCCTTATTAGCACTCGCAGCCATTGGCAAGAGCTGCTGGAACAGAAGTTGAGCTCCAACTGCTATTCCTGCCTGTCCTCCTTCACTTGTGCTTGTATCTTTCTCAGACTCATTCCTTTTGGGTTGAAATTTTCCATGCTTCATCCAAGCCCAGTGACAACTTTTTGCTGAAGGTGTGGACTGTGCTGGTTGGAGTCCCCTTTGTGGAGCTCCTCACCCATGGTGAAAGTCCATCTATCATGTCCATGGAGATGTCAAGCTGAAGAAAATCTTTAGATGATGGATTCTGATTTATTTACTTATTTGTTTTGAAAAGTGGCTTTAAAGTTTACATTTCCATCAACTGGAACATAAAAGGAAATCATTTATTTAGATCTCCCCAAGTGGAAAGCTGCAAAGATCTGGCAAAATTGAAGTTTTTCCATGGAACATTCAGATTTTGTGAAAACCATGCTTTCTGGTGAAAAAAACTAACCAAACAAACTGATCATTAGTCTTTGATCTGCTCTACTTCTTAAGGACGATTCAAAAATATAAGGGCAAAAATCTCCACTTCCAGTGTCTAATATATCAACACTTTTTTAGTGTGACTTCAATTCCATCCCCTTAGTGAAGAGGCTAAAAAAATTATTCAGCTTAAGGAAAAGTGTTTTATCAGTTAGAAAGTTGTGGAAATTTAAAATGGGTATCTTAGTGCTTGCATTGGATTTGCAGCTTCCCTTTCTTCCTATCTGGGTTGAAGATGCTGGTCTTAAAAGCCCAGTGTTAACTTAGTTATGAGTATCCCTGGTAGGGAGGCTTTTGGTTTGCTAGCATTTTCTTTTTTAATTTTATTTCTTAAAAAAAAAAAAAAAAAAAAAAAAAAAGGAGAATTCAAACACAGGAAAATCTGTTTAGAACTGAAGCAGCAAAAATTACATCTTGGCACTGAGAAACCTCCATTCATTATGTTTCTGTAGCAGTGATTCTAGAGTTGAATTTATTATTGACAGGAATTTTGTGGTTTAATGCACATTTTTCTTTGGATTTTCAAATTCAAAGATTGTTTTCCTTTGACAGCCTTCTTTTTCTTAGAAAGTCAGGGTAACCAAATAGTAAGCCTAACCAATTAAATCTTTAAAAGGTAGCAAGTTCCAGTCCAAGGATTTGTGGCATTACAAAGTTAACACAAGGTCATCGCACAAATGTAGAATTTTCTCCACTCCCTTCTCTACCCCATCATGTCAGGACAGCTTCCTGAATGTCTGGAAATTGTCTCCGCAAACAAATGAATGTAAATATTAATTTGGTACTTCCAGACACACACATATACGCATGAAATTGGCATAGTCTGTGTGCTGAGCACGCATGAAGTAGTTCCTTGAATGCACAGTGCATTTGCAAAATGCCCAGAATGTACCATGGTGGATGACTTGATTTGAAACATTAAGATAGGTGATAAGAAATTCGTGCTATAGAATCATTTGTGTGTGTTTCAAACGACTCTCACTTAAAGGGAAAAATATTTTATAATTAACATGACAGATAAGAGTAGCTGTGACACTTTAAATAAATGCAATGTATTTGATTTTGAAGTAGGGTTTAAGATTCTGGAGATGTGTTCGAGAGAAAAGGAAGATGCACTCAGAGTTGAAAATGAAGAGATACTGTATATCATCTTAAGAAATTAAGTGACCTCACATGAATCCTTATTCCTAATTGCATTCCACTTGGAGCCTCCTAGGAGATGGGAGTGGGGCTAATTAAAACAGAGCTGGCAAAAAGAAGACCCTACAAGGAAACTTGGGCTTCTTTTCCATGCTGATAGCCATGCAAGGAGAAGGCATCCAAAGATCAAGCCATGGTGGAAGTAACTGGGGGAATGCTACCTCTACAGATTTTAATGAAAATACAGGGTGGATGGCATTGTAAATGTTAGACATAGTGGGTGTGGTGTTGGAGAGTTGGTGGCCTGTTCAGTGGGCAGCTTTACTTCGTTTGAGGATGTGTGATCTTAGGGCCTGTGCTGGGCTAAGTTCCTACAACCTTTCTGCAGGCAAATGGGCAGCAGCTAAAGGTGGACAGCTGCATGGCAGAAGGGAAGTGGGTGTTTCCCGCCAGCACGTTTATCTGCAGAGTCCATCCCCAGGATGAATTAAAAAAATACCCTGATTTCCGTGGCGCTTTCTTCTTGTTTCTTAACTGCTGCTCAGGCAAAGCTGTTATTAATTCAGGAGTCTGCCTGAGCAAGAAGTCTCCAGAGTCCAAAATATTTTGTGGAGAGTAAATATAAGAATTTTTCACCTACCACAGAACAGCATCAGCCTCTGGGTTGAGTGCAGGAGCTGTTTAACAATGCGCGGAAACATTTCCCCACAGGTTTGGACAGGAGTTGAAGGATTGTATGCCCAATTGAGCCTACAACTGAAAGCAATGAGCTGGATGGACCCTCTTGGTATGGGATGGGCTTGGAGGGGGTGAGCACTACCTACCTGAGTACCACACTGCTTCCTCTAGGACACTGGGAGATTTGCTGGAGCTCGCCCATCTGACCCAATCCTCCACATGAGATCTGGCAAGATAATCACTCCAAGCGTCTGGGTAAGTACTGCAGAATGCTTCAAATAAATGAATAGAAATCATCTGCTTCGTAGATGCCAAGGGCTTTCAACATGTTGTTTCTTGGTAAACAAAGAATTTCGGCACGACAGTATCTTAGGATGTTATTGGCCATATTTGTTCCCTTGTGCATACTGAAGTGAATGTGAACAAAGTTGCGCAGCTTTCCTTTATGTTCTCCTCTGGATTGGAGATTTTCTTCCCGCTGCAGTGGAGATGAGGGGGCTGCTCTGGCTACACCTAAACAGATCCATCTGCCCCTATCCCTCCAAACTCTTATTTCTGTCATGGTGAAGGGCAGGTGGAAGTTCTGCTCGTGCTTGGTGTTGCATGAAGTGCCATATACTCCGAGTAGAAAACAAAACAAACTACGTCTTTTTTTGGTGGACATTAGAATGCAATAAAAATGTGTGTGCTTCGCCCCCAACCCCCAGCTAAATTGATTACATCTGGTGGCATGAAAAAAATAGCCAAAATGTCAGACTGAGTCACACAGCCCCCTTGGGTGGTTATATTTATTTCAGGGTTGGAGCACTCATCAAAACAATTTATCCTTGGCTCTCCTTCTCTGCTTTCCCATCTCTGCGCTTACAAACTCTTCTCTGTTCCCTAACACTTACGTTTAGCCCCAAGCCCACTCCTTCCCTGGGCTTTCCTTTCTCCCTCTTTTTTCTCCCTCTCTAGCCTGGCTCCATCCCCCCTCTCCTTTCCCTTTGCTAAATCAACCCCAACAAACCCTGTAGCTGCAACTCTCCACTGGGAATAGCAGAGGAAGCTGGAGCACAGACTGTTTCTGAAACTGTGTCACCTATTTAGTGTCTTGTTTCACATTGCTTGGGGTGAAGGGACTTGATAAAAATGAGTGAGTGAACTCCCTGCTGTTGTTTCCATCATCTCTGCCACCAGTGGGGCAACCAGCATGGGTCTGTCTTGTTGAGACTGCCATGGCTCCATCCCCAGCCTCACTTGCTCTCCCTTGGCTGCGATGGTGGAGGTGGATGTGCCAAGTCTCTTTTGGTGGATTCTTTGTTGGACTCAGCTTACTTGTGTTCCATGTTTTCTCTCTGACAGGGAACATTACTAGAAGCAATTTCTGGGTAAAGAGAGGGTGTGATGTAGCAGGTGAGGAGGACTTCATCACCAAGAACACAAAAAGTCATTTTCACTCCTCTTCCAAAACTCTGTCCTTCTATTCAAATCACAAATAGCCTCATCCTACCTGAGGATACCCTGTATATCTTGGTCCATAAATCCCTTAGCAATTTGCCGCTAGGTTGAGCCTGATTTAGGATAAGAAGGAATGGCCTCAAGTTGTGCCAGGGGAGATTCAGGTTGGACATCATGAAAAACATTCTCTAAAAGAGTGGTGATGCACTGGCACAGGATGCCCAGGAAATGGTGGAGTCACCGTCCCTGGAGGTGATCAAGAACTGTGGAGATGTGACACTGAGGGACATGGTCAGTGGGCAGTATTGGAGGACAATTGGACTGGATGATCTCAGTGGTCTTTTCCAACCTTAAAGACTCTGTGGTTCTATGCAGTCATACATTGTGCCAACCACAGTTGCTCTAGGATCCTTGTAGATTGGAATGTCTGCAGAAATCATAGAATCATTTAGGTTGGAAGGGACCCTTAAAGACCACCTGGTCCAACTCCCCTGCAACAAACAGGGACACCCACAGTTCCATCAGGTGCTCAGAGCCCATAAAGCCTGACCTTGAGTGTCTCCAGGGACAGGGCATCCACCACATCTCTGGGCAACCCGTGCCAGTGCCTCACTGCCCTTGTTGTAAAAATCTTCTTCCTTATACGCAATCTAAATGTCGCCTCTTTTAGTTTGAAACCATTTCCCCTTGTCCTGTCACAATAGACACTGCTGAAGAGTCTGTCCCCTTCTTTCTTATAGCCTCCCTTTAGATACTGAAAGGCCACTCACAGGTCTCCCACAAGCCTTTTCTTGGGACTGAAGCTCTTGATTACTCTTGCTTTGGGGCTGAAGGATTGCCCAGCACGCTGCTTTTCCTCCAGCAGAAAGAACCCCTTGCTTTCTCCAGTGCTCCTGCAGGAACCAATGGCATATGATGGAGACAGAGTTGCTCACTGCTCTCATGGCTGGAGAAGTGGTGGGAAGCTCTTGGCACCACCACCTCTGGGTTAATGTGTTCTGCCCTGCCCGTTGTGCCTCCTTTCTCCCAGCATGGTCATGGGCTCCTGTTATGCAGCATGCCATATTTTTTTCCTGCGGTAAGTCAGAGCCCCCTGGGATCTGGTATTGTGCTTTTTTTTTCCCCCCCAGGTATTTTTGTCTGTGAACCACAGAAAGCTGAATAGCAGGAAATGAAGTGCAGATTGAGAACATGGTTGAGTGCACTTGCTAAAATAAAACATTGAGGGGAGGAGGGAGAGATTCTTTTATAAATAGAAAATGAAGTGTGTTTATTTTTTATTGATGAAGTATTTAATTGCTCTGAGGATTTGAGAGATGCTTGTAGCTGTGCATTGACTAGAAATGCTGCTTGGTCTTTGGTGCAATCACTCTGCTTGATCAAATCACCTGCTTCATGGCTGGGAGGGGCACGGGGATGTCGGGATTTCTTGGTGTTCTCTGATTTGCAACATTTGTGCCAGCAGTTTTGGAGAAATCGCTGTTTTTTTTCTCACTACATGCTAGGAAGACCCCCTAGACTAGTTGAGAGGACGTGTTTGGCAGCAGAAGAGAAAGTCTCTGGCCAGCACACTTGAACTTTGGCCAGGCAGGCTTACCCAAGCAGTGATTTTGGTCAACACACGTGAGTGGAGGATGTGGAGATAAGGCTGTGACCTTTCAAATTATTTTGTTCCTCTACTACAAATGCTGGATGGGCCCAGCTAGGCAGCTGAGTTCTTTTGTGAGGTTAAATTAATCTCATTAATTCAAATGTCTAAAATTAGCAACTTTTACTCATCAGTGACCTGGACTGCTTTCTTCTGGAGTGGCAGTGGGTTAAATCTCTTCAGACCATCTCTTGTCTCTGGAGCTGTCCTGTTCTCCCTGTCTCTCTGAATCACCGCCAGAAAGATTGCACTTTTATGTTTTTTGCTTTACTCCAGTGAAGGATTATGGTGGCTTCAAATGCAGAGGAGATCAGTGTGCTTGGAGTCTTCATGACAGGTCTGGGCACCTTCATAGGAATCATGGGTGTAACTGAGAGGTGTATTAAAAGGGGCTGCTTTTGTTTGAGGTTTTATATGGTCTTAGCTATGTAACGTGTCCAGGGAAGCTTTGAGGCACATGCTGAAGTCAATGAATTAACCATATTTATCAAAGCTTACTTGAACCAGATCCTAAATGTACAGAAATTGGACACGCTGGTTGTATTTCAGAGGGACCAGTCATTGATCAACCACATGTCTGTGGAGCAAAACCATCCTGAAGGAATTTAGGGTTGCTGTTTCAGCTTGCCTTCACCCCTTTCCAGCTGTTCCCATGCAGGGAAAGTCATAATTCCCTTTGGCCATTAGAGGCTGTAGAAGAGATCCAGGCCCTTTTGTCTCATCTGTCTTACCCATCAGAGGCCGTAGAGGTGATCCAAGCTCTTTTGCCTCATCTATCTTATTCATTTACACTAAGTCACTATTTCTGAAAGTCTCATCCTGACCTTGCCTTAACAGAGGAAAACATCCAGTGATGCAGCCTCCGGATTAAACAGCCACCAGCCCAATGGAGAAGGCCTCATCTGTGAGTGAACTGCAAGTTCATTTGCCTTTCTTGGAGATGAAAACCTCTCAGCAGCTCATGAGCTCCCACAAGGAAGTCTGAATCCCTGAATACTGAAGTGGGTAGTCCCTGTGCTGGCTGATGTTCCAGTGGAAAGTAGAAGGGGGATTCAGCAGAGGAGAAATTCTAGAGGGGAGAATAGATGCAAGAAATTCCTAGGAATGTCACAGAAACCAGCATCCCCCCCTCCGCTCCTTCCAAACCAACCCACCTAAAAAATGCCATTTTGTGGGCTATTTTGGAAAGGAGTCCATGCCTGGGGAATTTTTGGCTGATGCTTATGGCTTTTAGAAGTTTCTGGGAGATCAGACGAATAGAAACAGGAACCAGATGGGACTTCTAGCTGCTGGAAAGAAAGGGAAAAAAAAAAAAGAAGAAAAAATAATCCATCCCTTGTTTAAAATCTGAAGAGCACTTGTTCACTTTTGGGGAGTTTCCCCTTCACCCTGGTTTTCTTATTTTATAGTAATTTAGCCCAGTTCCATTATATTCTCATAGAGCATTTCTCTCTTTTGTTGTTGTTGCTAGGAATTTTTCTTTCTTTTGCAATAAAAACTAGTTTATTCTTAGGAGAATTTAAGCCTTTGCCTTCCTAGATAAAAGGAAAGCCAGCTGTTGGTTTTGTTCTCACAGCAACCTCAACATCCCTTGGCCATTTACTCACTGAGTTTATCTCTGTGTGGCTGCAAAATACAGAATAAGATGGTGGTAGTGAAGAGTAGAACAAAGTCAGAGATGGCTCTGAGCTAGCAAAACTGAGTGTGCATAATTTCTATTTTATGTAAATGACCATAAAAGGGAAAGTTACGCTATACTGAAATGTGAGGTGCATTCAAACATGGACTGCAGATGCCTGGTGCCCTCAATGACCCAAATCGTCGAGCACAGTGTTGGATTTGTGGAGTCCTGATTGTTGGGTTTGGGGGGTTATGGATCAAAAAAAAAACAGCCTGGTCCAGTCCCAGGCTCCATTTTATCAGACCTTTGGCTCTGGAGCTGGTTCATTTCTGGAATATATCCCAGAGGCTGAATAAGGGCCAAGGAGCATTTTCCAGCTCCTGTGTCCAAGCTGGACTTCATGCTGGGAGTCGCAGTCCAGCTGAGATCTGACACTGTGCTGGAACTGGGCTGTTGTGCATCATCCCCGTAGCCTTTTCTTTCCGTACTGATGGGCCAGAGGGAACCATGGCCATACATCACATTGTGCCCCTACTCTACTCAGGAGAGCCATGAGATCTTATTCCCTGGCTGGTGGGAAGATTGGAAAACAGATAGCATTGGTGAAGGTGGCAACTGGCTATTACTGTACTTAGAAACTTTGCCAATGATATTCTTTTAAGTGTTCTGCTTTTAAGGAATTCTTTTACTGGTTAACATGTCTTCCAGTTTTCCAGATATTTACTGCTTCCTGGAAAAAAATGCACTCTTCCCAGGATCCTATCTTGCTTTACGGTCTTCCTCTCTTAACATCATTTTGTATTATTTCTCGTGCTCTCTAATCTGCAGCCATTCCCAAGACAGGGTCATCAACACAATGCAATGACCCTTGATAAACTTTCACCCGTGGTTTGTGTGTCAGTATGAGAGGAAATCCGTCCTTGGGACTTAATAAATGTGTATTTCTAGGGATTGGATGCTTCACGAACAACATTAAGATTATACTGTGTGTTATGATACTTACTAATGGTGATGCACAAAGTCAGCAGTAGATATTTTAAGACACGATAGTTGATGCAAATATGCATGCATTTGAACACATGGCTTTGGTTCCAAGGTTCGTCACAGACAGACCTAACTAAGCCAGCTGCTTGAACCCTGTGTTATGGTGACCAATTGATTAGATTAGTTTAAATGAAAAAAATGCCCCCAAATGTAAGGCTTTGGATTTGTACATCCAATTTGAGTTCCAACTTTGTGGCTTGCTTTTTTCTTTTGGCTCTAGCTGGTCAGGCAGGATGTCCCATATTAGAATGCTGCTCAGTTGTTGTTGTTCTTTGTGGTTCCAGTGAGCTTTTTTTTCAGAAATGTCTGGAAGGAAAGAGACAGAGGGGACTTGGTTCACAGGTTTTGTACAAAAGCTTTTATTTTCCCTTTTTTTCTCCCTCCTTTTTACTTCTCATGGATCTGATGTGCAAGTGCTCTCAGGAGTGACACGCTCAGATTTTAAAGCAAAGCGCTTATCACATGACTCAGGTGACTGCTGTTGCGGTTGAAGCAGTATCATCCTAGGAATTTTGTTTGAATTTAGCTGCCAGCTCAAACAAAAGTCATCTGAGTAGGCAAGCTTTTACTGGTTTCTCTTTGGCTTCCCATGTCAGTTTAATTTGGCCCATGTTTGCTCAAAATGTCTCCAGCTGTCTAGAAACTTGTTCCTAGCGTTCTGGAACACTCACAGTCCTTTTGGCCAGTGTGACCTTAGTTGTAAAGGCTGGATGTTGTTTATTTCAGATCATTTTTACTAGCTCTGTTATATATAAGGCAGCTCAGATAATTGTAAGAGACAAATGTGATGGTTGCTGTCCTTCTGTTCACAGGTTACAAGTTACTGATGTCCACAATGCTCAGGCATGAGATCTGCCAGAGAACACCACCTCGTTTTGTTCCATGGGAGTTTTTGCTAATATTTTCTTTTATATTATCACTCTCATTGTTTCTCTGTTGGAAACTTTCCATGCACTTCACATCGAGGACCTAAGTGTCAGAAGATTAAAGGAATGTCTTTTTGCCCAACTAACATGAATTGGATGCTGAACTAGGCACAACTATGCACTACTCAGAAAATGAAATGCCTTCTAAAGAAGTAAGTGGCTGGAAGGAGGCAGCAAAAATCCATCAGATTTGCATGACTAATTAGCTTATCCACTAGTTATTATCCTTGTGTTTACTTGTAATGAGAATCTTCAAAGATTATTCTATATTGGACATGTAGCTAATTTTTTGCTTACATAATCCTTTCTGTACCCAGATATTGCTGAGATGGTTGTTCTACTTCGGCACATGTAATTCACTCTTTAGATCAGGTGCAACTCAGGGAGGCTATAAGAAGGAAGGGGATAGACTCCTTAGCAGGGTCTGTTGTAATAAGACGAGGGGAAATTGTTTCAAACTTAGAAAGAGAGATTTAGGCTGGATTTAAGGAAGAAGTTTTTTACAGTTAGGGTAAAGAGGCACTGGCTGCCCAGAGAGGTGGTGGTGCCCAATCCCTGGATACACCCAAGGTCAGGCTGGACGGGCTCTGAGCACCTGATGGAGCTGTAGGTGTCCCTGTGCGTTGCAGGGGAGTTGAACCGGGTGGCATTTAAGGGTCCTTTCCAACTCAAATAATTCTGTGATCTTTCTTACTCATAAATGTTGAGAGGATATATGTTGTCCTCTTCTTTAAAAAAAAATGAAATATCACCTTTAAATAGCTTCTCATGTTTCTATATATCCTACAACTAATTAAACTTACTGTTGGGGAAAGGATTAATTTTCGTATGCTCAAAGCAGGGTGGAGTTACCTGTTACCTTGTTTTGAAGGATGTTACCTTGACGTTTTGAAACGTGGCTGAAAAGTAAAAAATTTGAGGTTTTTTTTTTGGTTTTGGTTTTGTTTTGAAGTGTCTGGTATGTAGTTATCTTAGAAACGCTGGTAGAACTGAAAAAGAGGACTGATGTAATAAACCTGCCTTTCGACAAATCTTTCCAAAGGGCTGAATTCGGCACTGTTCTCTTTCTGTGCCACACAACCAAGCAGGTCGGTATCATTTCCTGTTTTCTGACATTCACAAACTTCCACTGGACACATAAAACTTTACATTTACCACAGAAAAAGTCATCCAATTTTAACAACAACAATAAGTATTAGAAATATTTTCAACCTGTTGAGGCCTTTATGTATACAAAGAAACAAATAAAATCTGTGTTTGTTACCTAACCCATCAGCTTCCTCTTAAGAAATCTTATATTGTAGAATCATAGAATTGTTGGAAGAGGAAGGGACTCTTAAAGGCCTTCTAGTCCAGCTCCCAGATCTGAGCCTTATGTAACTGAGGAAGCTTAATTTTCCAGCTCAGTTGTATCTTTTTTTTTGTATGAGAGTTTTCAAAATCAGAGACAGATCCCGTGGGGGCATGCCAGGTGTGTTTTGCCCAAAATCAATGTTCCTGATGTGTTTGGGCTCTTATCTTCATCTACTCCTTCTTCAGACTGAAAGAGAAGAGGCAACTGATACCCTCCCCAAGCATTCACCCATAATTTCTGTTTCTTATAAGGCTTCCAGGAAATATTAACTGTGTGTAGTCTGGAGCATGAAGTCATGGATGCCCCATTCCCAGACACACTCAAGGTCAGGCTGGACGGGCTCTGAGCACCTGATGGAGCCATAAGTGTCCCTGTTCATTGCAGAGCGGTTGGACCAGATGGCCTTTAAGGGTCCCTTCCAACTCAAACGATTCTATGACTCTGTGTTCAAAGCATCTGCCCTCTGCTGCCTGGACAGCGGAAAGAGGGACATTGCATCCTTTGAACTGTCCAAATTTCCTCATGCTTTGGGTCTCTCAGGTTCCGTAGGCTGGCATTGCACAACAAGGGCATCCCCAGAGCAGCTTGGGACCTCCGTGGGGTGCATCCCCCAAAGAAAATAGAGAATGAAGATGAAAATGAGTCCGGCTTTGCCCTGGGTGAGTCTGGCTGGCCCCGGTTCAGAAAAGCCCACCCGTGTTTCCCTCAGAGCGCACAAAGAGCTGGGACGAGACGTGTCCCCACGGCGAGCACTTAAGTGCTTTGCTGAACGGGGGCCAAGGTCCGGCATGGAGCCACCCTGCTCCGCCGAGTCTGTCTTTGGCGCCGCACCGTGGAATTGGCCCTCCTCTTGGACTGGAGAACGTTACGAAATCCTGGCCCTGACAGAGAGCAGATGCATTATTGGGAAGCCCTCGGGTCATGAGAGGGCTAATAGTCACATTCCTGGCTGGGATGGCGAAAGATTTACGCTGGGCGCTTGCTCGCCTCGCCCTGCACCAGGCCGGCTCCCTGCTTCACCAGCCCCCTCGGCTTTAATTGTTGTGTTAATGGCCCTTTTATTTGAAGCAGATCCCCTGGCTTACAGAGGAGAATGTCATTATGTCGTATTTTAGATGTATTTACATTCTCCTTGCCACAGGGATAACGTTCTAATTATTTTCTATAGCTGACAGCACCAGCGTCTCTGGTATTAGGGACCCCTTAGACCTGATTACATGGTCTGTTTTTCTTCAAATCACCCACAAATGACAGTGTGGAGCAGGTTTATTATCAATTGACGTACCTTTGCTTAACGCAACTTGCTCCCGAAACAAATGTCCTGAAAAGATAATACATGTTAAGAGCATGTCTTTTTGCCTGCGCGAAGGCAGATGGGCTTAGGAGGTCAAGCCAATGGTTGACCTCTCCTGACTCCTCGGGCCCTGCCGCACACCCCGCCACGGTGCTGGGCCATGTTTCCTATGCAAATCCTATCCAAAGGCCATCGGAAAGGACCGCTGTAAATTATACAGCTACCGTGTCAAACGAGAGCATGGGAAGGGAGAAGAGGTGGACGCTAGCTTGGGTTTGCAGTGAGGTGTAGAGAGGCACCAGGCTCTTGTCTAGATGCTGGGGCTGCGCTTGTGTGAGAAGTTTCTTTTTGAGGGGAGAAGAGGAATGGAGAGCTGAAAGGAGCCAAGAGTCCTCTCTGGATAGAGCTGTACAGCGCAGATTGACCTTGATGGAAAGGGTGGTGAGAGGAGACACCTGGCAACAGGGTGTGTGGGGCTGTGGAGAGAGGTTGGGAACTGCACAGAGAAAAGAGCTGCAATAGAAGACAAGCCAGGAGAAGCCTGACAGCTTCGTGAGAGGAGGTGGGTCGGGGACCACCAGGGCCAAACACTGGAGACAAGGGTGGAGTTGGCCATGGAGGTATGGGGGCATGCAGAATTAGGGACAGCAGTCAAGATAGGGAGAGTGAAAGACACAGTTGTTAGAAAAGAATGATTTGATTTATCCTGAGTCATTTATTCACTAGATTTTCCCCCTGAGATCTTAAACAGACTGAAGTGGTTTCAAACGTTGTCATTGTTTAGGACAATTCAACAAAATGTTTGTTACTTTGAAAAGAAGGGAGAGGCGAGGGGTGGAGAAATGAAAGAAAGAAAGGAAAAATAAAAGTCTGGATAGTCTGGTTTGCTGCATTTGAATTTTATTGCCGAATTGGGATGGGTCAAGAAAATCACTCTTTCTGTTCTCTGAGCAGGGGAATTTCACTTACAAAGACCCTTCTGATGTGAATGCTTACCCAAGCCCAGATGCAGTCTCCATGTGTATTCAAACAACAAAAAGCAAGTATTTGTTTTAGTGAAACCCTGTCGAGGAAAAGTTTGTGCACCAGGACATCTCAACATGAAGACAATTTCATTTCAAAACTCAGGCGCGTCTTACTGGAGACTTTTCTCCTTGCAGCACCAGAGATTATTTTTTTCCTTGAAGCTGCTGCGCATGCAGGGCATTTTAAAAGCAAATAGAAAAGCAAAGATGCTGCCCTAAGGGGAGTTACAATTTAAGTCAGACTAAAGCAGAATGAAAATACTGTCTGCGTGGTATTAAAAGCCAGAAGATGGGCACTTTCACTTGGAAAGCCAAGACTTCCATTAAGCTATTTAGATTTTCTTGTCTGTATGTATGGCTTCTGTAGCCATTTTTAGCTTCTCCTCAAAAGAAACAGGTCTCACTGCTTCCCACAGTAACTTTGGATATATCTGCAAGGTTCAGTGAAAGGTGGCAGGGGGTGGATGTCTTACGTTTGTTGAAAATAAAAAGCCAGGTGGAGGAGAGACAAACCATTTATTTCAACTGAAGTAAAGCTTCTCCTTGTGTGGAAGCAGTATTACTAATCTTCAAAAAATCTGAGAGAGAGAGAGGGATAGATGTTTTCTTGCAGTCATTGCAACTGCAGCCAACTGGAGGAAATTTCCATCACAGCATGTACAGGAGACTTGTACCCTTTAAGATGCAGGATAATTCAACACGAAGTCCAGGAAAACAGGATTGATACTTTCACCTCTCTTTAAGTTACTTCTTTGCTTTTAATTTACTCATATGGATTTGGTGGACGGCAGTTTGGGGATGCTTCTTTTGGCTCAAAGAACGTGAATGAGCACAGCAACCCCCGCCTCTGCAGGAGAGCATTTCGGGAGTGGAGGTGCCAATGGGTCATCATCCAGTTGGCCACAGTGCGAACAGGAGAAGGAGAGAGGATGAGTTATAATTTTCCTACCAATTTTCTTATGTTGGACTGAGTAATAGAATTGAATATCTGTTGCCCTGGCTTGATTTGATTAATGCGTAGATCTTAGTATAGGATGAGGATTGACAGTGTGCCACTGGGTTTGTACAAATGTCCATTTGTGGAGTTTCCCTTGAAAATGCTGGAGTATATGTGTCTTGTGAATATTTGACTTGTAATTAATACTCGTGGAAAGCGAAGGTTTAATTAGTTCTGCTGTTTCCATACTTTCTTAAAGTGCATTTCAAATCGTATATTTAGTTGTGAAATCAGTCACCACTGCTGTATTTAATAGTTACAGAAGTTGGGTGTTTTTTTCTTAGCTTTTCTTTCACAGCAGACCTTGATCACTTGCCTTAATTTTCAGAATGCAGCACAAAAGAATAAGATGCAAGTTTTCATTGCAAGTACTCTGTGAATTATTAAAGGAAAATATTATGGATAACTTGGAAGAGGAAATGCGTGCAGGAATTTTATGTCATGCTGGCTAATTGTCCAGTAACAAATGGGAAAAGAAAGGCTAACTCCATTAGTTCAGATTATTTTTTAAAAGTTGTTTGCTGATAACTTTTGGGTAGTTGTGTTTGGCAAACTGAATGTTAGCGTGAAGGTCATTCCAGAGATCTGGGGCTTTGATTTATTTATTTTTTAAACAAAAATGATTGGATCATTCCACCAACTGATAGAAAAACTTCGTGTGCTTCTGTAGGGCTTTTCTCTAAGAGTGACTTACAAGCTACACTGATGCAGTGCTCTTTCACAGTGGTCAGTATGTAGCACTACAGACAGATAAGAGGGGTTGTTGCTTTGCTGAGAGCACTGAAAGACTCTGGACATGCACGCTGAACATGCTGGAGCAAAACTCTAGAAAAGTTTAGGGTCTATAAATCACTGCTGGTGGAGCCCTAGAGTGACAGCACTAGCAGGAGCTGTAGCATGGACAGACTTAGGACGCTACACCTCTGCTGCATAACAAATCCTCTTCTACGCTGTAGGCACCACCATCGTTATCTCAGCTCCAGTTGGGTCTTGCCAGTGAAGACTGACAAGTCACACTTCTGCATGGAGTTCACTTTATCTTCATCAGGAGGTTGTAGGGCTGAGTCAGCCCTGCTGGGATTTGCACCGGTGGTTCCAGGATGTCTGGGTATTTCAAACCTAAGGCTTAGACCTCTAATCATCCTCTTATCTAAACTGCCTAACATCTGAGTCTGCAAAATTAGGTTGGAAATCTCACACAAACATGCTTTCCCCAGCAGCACTTCTGTGTTTATTTGCCACGGGAACTTGGGACTACTGATGGGCACAGAAGATTCAGCTTGGAAGCCAAAGGTTTAATCAAAGTATTGCATGGAAGGTCCAGTCCTTGACTGATGGATGGCTTGCTTGCTGACAGCTGGAGTGTTTCACTCTCTGGGGCAGAAACCCAGCGGCAGCACTCAGTGAGGCAAGCGCTGACCCTTCCTGGGCCATAGGACTAGAGGAACTCAGATATTTTAAACTAATTTTTGAATCCACTGGGGATGGATGGAAGAGTTGGTTGTTTCCTTGTACCTTAGAAAGAAATAGCCTCATCCCCCCAGTCCCTATTGCTTGGTGCGTGCAGAAATTGTTCAAATTAACCAGTGTTTTGGTTTTTTTCAATCAAAAAAATCCAAAGACAAATAGTATGACGTCCTACGGCAGCCCAGCATCTCTCTGAATCCTTCCCCAAGCAACTTTTTCAACAGTACTTGGCCACAAAGTCTAGAGAGCTCAGAGATAAGAAATTCTTACAGGTTTTATGAGTAGATGGTTGAACAGAGATGACTGACTAAATTAGCACCTCTGTTGCAAAAAGTAGTGTTGTAGTGTTAATTAATTCCTTAACAAACAGCAGAGGATCCTCAGCAGAGGCTGGGTCAAGGGGAGCCAAGGGGCTGTCTGATCTCCCCCAGCTGTGGAGAAGCTCCAGTTAAAACTCTCACTTTATCAGCCATCTCATTGTTCAGTGGCACCTTGGAAAACAAACAAACGGGTTTTATTTGTTCCCTGTCTCTCGGAACTTCTTGCTTATGTGACATCTTCATTGATAACTTATGTGCATATGGAAGCTCTTCCGTATCTCCTCTTTAGTCCCATTTCTGAAGGAAAGGAATATCCCCTGGCTTAGAGCCACATTGGATGGGGTGATACAACAGAAAGGAAACTTTCCAGTTTTGTCCTCTAGTCAAGAAAGAGGGCTGGTGTAAATAATTCGTCACAAATGAGTGCTTTGATATGTTTGGCTTCTTTCAGACTGTCTGGGAGTAGATGCGTGATAAATTTCTCGTTTTAACTGACGTAGCAAATCTCTGGAGAAACCAACTGCTATTTGCTGCACATCTATAGTAGTTAAGCCGGATTCCTCTGCTCTGATTTGTCAGATAGAGTGACTGATGATGTTTGTAAATGTAAATTTTAAGTTTCCTCAAATTCTAGTGTGTAAAGCTTCAAAACAGTCATTTTCTATAAACACTGTTGCTTGAAAAAGTCCTGCCACTTGAATATCTGGTGAAGATGAATGCTCATTGCATGCAGAGTTGGCAACGAAGCACCCATCTATAAACATAGAGTTACTATTCATGGAGATTTCTTTTATCCTCTTTCCAGTTGTACAAACACACCACCATCACCACCCCCGGCAATATTGCATTGTAAATTACCCTCCTTTTAAAAGCCCTCTCCCCTTAGTGCTTTTCATTCAGGAGATGGGAGACAGCCCTGGGCTTGTTGTCTTCAGATCAAATACAAGCTGCAGTCTGAGTATTCACCTGAATTATATGAACTTCTGCCGTAGCTATTTACTTGTTGTGATACATTTCCTTTTCTTGATTAACTAAGCTCTGGGAGGACACATCTGCTTCAGCATTGCCCCCTCAAGGCAGTCCATCAGCTCTCTGCCGCATCTTTTTCTCCCACCTTTTCCTTGCCTGACCCTCCATGGTCTGCTCCATTTTTTGTCATGTGTTCATGATCTGTGTTACACAGGGTAGGCCTGGGGCAGGGAGTGTGGTGGTGGCTGCCCATGAAAGGCTCCTATCATGCAATGGATGTGAGAAATATCTAGGGAGATGAAGTGCTGCAATCTATTCTAAGTAGTTATGTAGTGCCTTTCTATAGCATCCTACAATGCTCCAAGGTCTGGGTGAGCAGTCTAGTCTCTTGACTTCACTGGTGTTCTGCATCCCGGACAGCAGGCTGATCTGGTCCCTGATAATATATTAATGTGCCAGACTCCTTTAACATCTTAAATATATGTATGTATATGTGCATATGCTGGACGGTGCAACAGGCTGCCCAGAGAAGTGGTGGAGTCACCTTCCCTGGAGGTGTTTAAGAATCGTGGAGATGTGGTACTAAGGAACATGGTTTAGTGGGCAATATTGGTGATATGTGGATGGTTGGACTAGATGATCTTAGAGGTCTTTTCCAGCCTTAACGATTCTATGATTCTGTGTACAGTGCTATTTTATTAAAAATTGGACAGAACCATGATTTTCAGTTAAAATAAATACAAAGCAATTTATTGGAACTATTAGAGTCATAATCTCTACAAGACGTTTTCCTCCATTATACTATCCAAGTACTGTAGGTGTTTACTGTCTGGTATACTACATGGGATCCAAAACCCCTCTGTAAACAGCTGTTGATTTGCACCTAGAAACTGTGCGAGGGAGAGAGGAGAGCAGGAGCCTTAGGCTGAGGCTTTGATCAGGGCCCTGGGAGAGCAGCATGCCCCCACCACCCAGCGGACCTCATGCCATTGCCACATCCCATGCCCCGCAGTCCTCGCCCAGCAGTGCTGCTATCTGCCACTGTGTTCTGCTCCCCGGCCCCTCTCGCCCTTTGAAGATTCCCCATTGTTTGGGCTATTAACATACTTTCAGGGTGGATGTTTATCTTTTTTGAAACTTTTACAGCAGGCGCATTGTTAAAGTGAACCGTTCGAAGCTCCTTGCAGGCAAGCACCACCAGCGCCCTTCGGTGAGCGCGATGCAGCTCTTCCCTTTATTTGATCAGCTTCTAATACCTAACAGTTCTGTAAGCAAACATTTACAGATCAAATCAAATGCTCGCAAAAGGAAGCACTCTCGATAGATTAGAAGCTAAACTGATCTAAATTAGAAGAGATGCAGAGATAACCTTGCCTGGCTAAAAAGCATATACTATCGGTTGCACGCAGATAATTAAATGAATGAGCCCTTTTCTATTGAACAACTGATGTGCAATTGATAAACTTAATTAATAATTAACTTTTTAATTAAATATCAATTTAAAACAAGTGTGGTAATGTGCCGCTTGCATTTAATTTTGCTGCCTTTTCTTCATTAAAGAAGCATCATTAGGGTTACAGGTATCTGTTTAAGATGCCTCTGTGCACAGCACAGGGAATAAATGTGTCCGCTGGGCACTTGCCAGTGAGGAGATGGCAATAAACAACAGCACCCAGAGACAAAGCCTGCGAGCAATTTCTGAGAGGCAGCATGAACTGCAGATAAAAGGCACGTACATCTCTGTCCATAGCTTTCTCAGCAGCAGAAGGCCTACCTGTTGTATGCCTCTGTTTGCATAAGAGAGGCTGTGTTGGGTATAGAAGAGCTGAGCCCCTGTAGCCAGCCCTTTGGGAAGAAGGTCCCTTTCCAGCTTTATGAATGGAGTGGTTTGGTGAAGGCAAGGCCGAATATCCAGAGCCATCAGTTATTGCCTTTTTCAGAAAACAATCCCTAATAAGCAAGGGAAAGCTGCGATCTTTTTGCATGCATCTTCTCACATGATGCCTTAGTGCAATTCCTATTAGTGCTAATGGGGTAATTGGCTCCCCTCAATGTGAACTCCCTATAATGCATCCACATAACTTGATTTGAGAGTGTAAATCCCATTAGCCTGAATGGCGATCTTCTCTGCCTCTAATTTACCCATTTGATCCTGCAAGCACTAACAGCCGATCTCGTCTCCCTTTGAAAGCGATAAATAGCCATCCGACTTCCGCTAAATGGCTCTCAGCCGCCTTCGAGATCGTTCCTTCCACTGTCCTGCATGCAGCAATGAGCAAGGCAATGTGCAGGAGGCAGGAAACTGGGTTTGCAGACTGGGGGGGAAAAGGTGAAAGGCTTCAAGAAATATTTCCACCAACCCTGCGCCTGCTAGCAACAGGAGAAATATTTGAGCACTTCAACGAGGATGTAAGAAAATCTTTCCGCTGCAGTGAAGGAGGATCTGGGTGAAGATTAAGGGTTGCTATTTTTTTCTGTTAATGACTTGATTTGTTTCCAGCTGAAATAAGTTAGATAGAGGATAAGCCAATGGGCTCTATGCTGTCTGTCTGCAATGTGGGGCTTGAAGCCAATTGGAAATGACTCTTCAGAAGGTACCATCTTGGACACGGCACCAGACACCTATCCGGTCAGAATACACCGCCAATGAAAGGATGATTTCTTTTCCTGCTCTGCCTCATAAGAGGATATTCTTGCTTCTCCACATGTGAAGGGAAGATGGGTCCCTCCCATGGGGAATGTTACTGCTGGCCACCACTTCCTTTCTGAAAGCCCCATTTGAAAAGGAGGAAATAGTTGGTGGAGGAAGTTCCTGAAAAGGAATCTTTCAAATCCTTATTTTTGTCAGGTTTTTTTTCTTTCAGGGGACACCCAATACGATGGAAATAATTGGCGTGGCTGCCTCAAGTGATGGAAAAATTACAGAAAACTGCAAGGGGTGTGACAGCAAGAAAACCGGCTTCTTCTCCATTTATTGTACAATATTTATCATCAACCCGTTTTGTATATTTTGCTTTCTTTTGTGTAATCTTATCATCACTGGGGTTGAAAACGATGTGATTTTTCTCCTTTGAGTAGTTGCCAAAAAAGCACTTACGTCGGAGTATTAGTGTATCATTTGGCTAGCACATCACATAATGGTTTTTTTACAGCAAGTATTTAACCATGTTTTCATCCTGTGGGAAAGAATGATGGGTCTGTTTTGTAAAAATAAGACCTTGTGGCAATGTGGACATGCAAGAGATAGAAACATAATGCAACAAATTAGTTTCAACACACAGAAATGAGGTAGTCCAGGCTCCATATACATTCAACAGTGCTGGTTTTTCTCTCTCTCCTTTGTCTCTACTTTTTTCTCTTATTTTGAAATGCGTTGCCTGATTTTATGGGAAAACTTTGCAAGCCAAACCTATTAGAATTCAACCAGCCACCACCTACCTGGTTTGGGTACACAAGCATATGTTCTTTGCGTATGTGTGGGTAAAACAGTATTTATGAGAACAAGTGAGAGAGGGAATAGTTAGGGGTGCCATGCAGATATGGTCAAATTCATCCATTTTGTGTGATTCGATGCAAGCTCATGGTGTTACATCAAGAAGCAAATAGCTTTATTATAGACTGAGAGGATGCTTTGCTTTTTAGCAACAGTATTGTGAAGTAGGAGAAATTTGATCATTCTAATGTCATCACAGAAAATGAAGACCTGGAGCAAAAAAGAATTCATCTTTAGGTACTTCAGAAATAATCAAACAGTTCATCATTACAGTTTCAAGTGATCCCATCAACTCTTTTCCAAATAGCAGCTAAGTGAATCTCTATTATAACCTGAAACCCGCCGTTAACTTGAAAACCATTCATGCTGCGATCCACATCTTTCCAATCTGTATGTTTTATAACCTGCCCAGAATAACAGTCATGCTCACCTCCACTGAGAGAGGGAAAAAATGTTTAGAAATGGGAGAACTTTATTCTCTTTAGTAAAATGTCCTGGTGAGTTGTGACTTTCTTTTCCTTTGTATGTAAAAATTCATCAGGCTCTCTCTGATTTTGCAAAGTAACTATATCATCTGTTTGATGTCCACCTTCCCTCTTCCTACCAGCTGCTTATCCTTTTCTGCAGTTACATGCACATTCGTATTTTGTCATGTCTGAATTCAGACCCACAGTCTGGAAATGCCATGTACGTGCCTAAATATACTTATGTGAGAAGTGGAGTTAAGCATATGGCTACATGATTTCTATGTTAAAAAATGCCATTTGGTAAATTTATTAGGGCTTTATAATGAGTTATCATCAGTAGTTGCACTAAAATACAACTCAGAAAAAAAAAATCCATTGCAAAGGCTTTGTGATGGAGTGGGCTTTTTGTGTGTCTTTTATTTGCTCGCTAATTTACAACATTCCATAATTCTGGCCCTTCTAAAAACATCTATGAATTGTTCTCCGAAAGCCTTTAATCCTGGAAGGTGCTGGACAGCCACAGAGGCTGATGTGAGGCAGGGCGCTCGGAACCTGCCCTTCGGGTGTGCAAGTCGTTCCTTTGAACCATGAGGTTTTATGGTAGCAGGAGCACCCCAGGGAGGGTTTCTTGAGGGTACTTTAGTACTTTGGGACAGGGACTGTCCTGTTTGGAAAAACAGGAAAACCCCTGTTGCATAATGCTGCCCTGTTGTACTACAATAACAAGTCATTAGAAAAAAGAGGTGGGAGAGGGAGATGAAGGCTGTCCCATTGTGTCTGCAGTCGATCCTGCTAAGGAGGATGCACCCAGTGGCACAGCAGTGTTTTCCTAACCAGTTATTTTTCCCAACCAGTTTGCTCTCCTAACCAATTTTGCTCTCATTGCAAGTAGAGCTTCACCTTTCTTGTGCTGTAAGAAGAGTGATTAAAGGCAACTGAGAGAAGGTGAGTCAACAGTGACTAAAGACCGTGCATAAATTCCTAACAAATGGCTAGCACGGGAGATAAACAGCAGAAACATGAAGCAGCCTGACTATACTTTGAGTAAGGCTTTATCTTAATGGAGACGTCACCACTGTGTTATATCATTTCCTCTCCAGATTTGGCAGTGGAAGTGCAAGACCTTCCCATAATGGGGCACAAGGTGATTGGGATGTTTTTCATGGCTGCCATGGGAGTGCCATCAGCCATAACAGAGCAAGTACTCGGGACAAGGAGAAGAGCTAATCAATGACCTTTGCAATAGAGTGATTGAGTCGAGCCCACCAAAAAATGATAGGTGAGGCAAGAGTTTGCTCAGGAGCTGTGTCCTTCCCGCAGGGCATAACCGGGCAGTCAGCTAGATAGGAGCAAACTTGCAACACTGGATTTTTTTGGAGGGCTTGTGTTATCCTCGATAAAAATCTCTTTGGTATTTGGGGTAGAATGGCTCTGCTGGATGTTCCATCCAGCTCTTTCCATTACCTTTCCAAGTATTTTCATTGCTGCCTTGCCAAAATCATGGTGTTTAGTTATCCTTGCTTCACATAAAATGCTGTGGTCTAGATGCATCTCCTTGAACTTGTGGGTGTCCTTCTTTTCTGCAGGGTTGGATCCTGCACAAATCCCAAGTGCGCACGGCACAAATTCAGCGGTGAGCACTGCCGCAGGGCTGCACGCATCTAGCATTCCTTGTAAAAGACTCCAAAGTTGATGTTTTGTGCAGAAAAAAAGTTTAAACAAAATTTAAGCTTTTAGAAAATCGATTTATTTTATTTCATTTTTCTTGGAGAAAGAAAGTTTCCCCTCCTGTGATGAATTTTAATTAACTTTTGGGAAATATGCTTTTTTGCAAGGTCTTACAATATGACAGGAGCCAAAGGACTGTGCACAACTTTGTGTTAAATCAGAACTCAAAAAAGTGAACTCCCATGAGATGGAAAGATTTTTTTCTTGTTTTATGTGACTTCTTTGAGCTTAAAGATTTGAATGTTCCATTTCTCGTATGTTTTTTTTTTTCCCTAAAAAAGTTTACTGTCTGAAATATTTTGTGAACCTTGCTTTTTTACTACTGTGGAGGGTATCTTTCAGGTAAGTTCTTGTTTCTTGCATTTTCTATTTTACAGTTATAGGGATGTAAGAGAAGGAACATGCGTTTTCGTGAAATAGTCATCTGACATGAACTGATGGTAAATGTATTTGCTCTGCCTGTTTCCTGTTTGTATTGACTTTCCATGAATTTCCTGGCACACGTACAGATGAGTATATATAGGAATATGGCTGGCAACAGATACATTTGACAAATGGTGGAAAAAGGTCAGGGGTAAGGGTCGGTTTCAAACTCTCTTTAGTGTCTTTCTCTAAAATTTTAACCAACTAACAAGGTATACACAGTCGTCTGACAGGTACATTCACTTAAAGCCAGATGAAAGATGTAATTTCTGTTTTTCAGATGACAAATGCTGCAATGAGTGATGCCAGCAACAAAAATTAGTTGCAGAAAATTAAAAAAATATATCCAAAGTCGTTGCAGACTCGTTACTGGCTGTTTGCAGGGTGAAAACAATATTCATGAAATAAGTAATTTGATCCAAATGATTTGTCGGTTTGCTGCTAACAGGATGCCTGGGCTTGTCTAGCAGTTTGGTTAGAGCTATAGTGATGAGGAACGTGATGCAGAAATACATTTTTTTTAGAAAGCTGCTCTCTTCTTGGCTGGGAAGGCAGCACCAGTGCTGTATCATGAGACCTTTCGCAGTCCAGACTTCAAATGCAACCATTCAATTAGAAGAAAATGGTACTAATAAGGAGATGGGCCAGCACGTCTTGGTGTTGATTCCATCACTAGAATACTGAAACACAAAATTGGAACATTACTTGTAGGAATGGTTGAGGAGCATTTCCATGTAGCTTGGATAAACTATGTTCATCTTTGGCCCCACTCTATAACGTGGAAATCAGAGTGGTTTTGGAGTATGCATTTGGAAAACCAGGTGCAGCATGGATCCAGTTTTTGTTTTGTCCAAATAACTGGATCTTAGAGAGAGCAGATTTAACAGAAATGGGTTTGGCCAACAACGAGAGCAGGCCAGTAAATTCCTCCAGTACCAACAAACTTCCCTGGCCTTACATATAGTTCAGAACCATCTCCAAACTCAGGGACCCCCTTGGCTATGGGTTTTATGTGTCACAAAGGCTGGCTCTGACAAACATTTTTAGAATCACCATCTGTCAGCTTTTCCTTCAGGGATCCCCATTTACAATAGCTTGTATCCAGGCCATGTGCAAATCCCACTGGGCTGAAACTTGGCCCTGTACTAGGTTGGCCTGGATGCAATTAACAAACACAAAATTTATTCAATTTAGTTTGGCCAAAAATATAAGATTCTTTTGTTTGCAGATGCTGAAGTTGAGATGCCTTTCCAAACTTATCAAGGACAAGAGAACCGTTTTGGAGAAAATAACAGCCAACCCTAAAGTCATCCTAGAATTCAAGTTGAACTACAAACCTAAGCACCAAGTCATTTGTGAAGCTCAGAAATTGAGTCCATTTTTTTTATTTCTTTAATTTTTATTGCCGTCTCTGAAATTTGTTGTTCTAGTTGGGCTCTAGACAGAAACATTGGAAGAAGATACCCAGCACTCTCAGCATCCAGCAGGAGCAGCAGGAAGCATCAGATATTGCCGGGGAATTCTTCAGTTCCAGAAGTTTTGGAGAAGTGTCTCATCCAAATTCTGGAGTGGAGGTTAGAACTCATGGGAGCACCTCTAAATAGCTTTGGTCTGGAGATCTTCTAAGATCAGGATCTGTCCCTCTCCATTGTCCATCCAGGCCCTCCATTTTTCAGGTCTTATCTGCCAGACTCAAGCATGATAAACCTCCTGGTGCCTGATTAATCTGTCTCAGAAAGATGAAGGGCTGAGTCAATCCTTCTGCATTCACATCTTTGTTTCCCAGCTCCCACAAAAGCACCAGACCACTTAATTTATTCCCATCATCTGTGCAGGTACTCTGTGATTATAAAACAAAATTCATGTCTAGGTCGTAGACTTTCTTCAAGCACTTTAATCATTCACCACCCACCACCCACAGTGAGCTCTGGAGTCATAGAATCATTAAAGTTGGAAAAGACCTCTAAGATCATCCAGTCCAACCATCCGTGTACCACCAATACTGCCCACTAAACCATGTCCCAAACCAGGCATCCTAGTCCATACAATCTTTAAAGTTGAAAAAGACCTCTAAGATCATCCAGTCCAGCTGTCCATGTCCACCAATAATGCCCACTAAACCATGTCCCAAACCATGAGCTCTGGTCCAGGGATGTGCTATGCCTCTACCTGAGTGGAGCGGTGGGATGAGAAGATAAAGGTGAGGTCCTCTGTGCATACCTAGCAGCAAGGAGGCCTGAGGCCAACAGTTAATGCAGTGCAGGAAGGAGTTCACATAGGCACTGATCATGGTGTAAAATACTTGCAGTTGTTGCATGGTGTAAAATAGTTGCAGTTGTTGCCTCCTCCAGGTTACTTTACTCTGAGAAGTAATGCTGGAACATTTTGTAAGGATTTTTTTTTTTTTTTTTTTTTTTACTAATTAAGGGGAAGCTTCCTCCAACACCTCCAACAACGTAAAGACCCAGAGGTGCTGGTGATGTTGGGTCACCCCTTCTCCATGTCTCCCATCCATCCCAGCTGCTGGTGGATAGGAGCAGACGGGGCGCAATGAAGCCACCAACACCCTCCTCTGCTGCAGGTTAGTTAGTATGCCAGGGCTGTGCAGTTCCTCTGCCATCTTCATTCACCTTAGAAATGTGGAGTTTGAATGGTTTATCTCTATTAATCACCAGCTCAAAAAGCTTTGTGCACCAAGGGCCGCAGATAATTAACTTCACTATACTGCTTGTCTTATCAGTATCAACCTCTTGTCCTCCTGTGAAATAGTTAAAACCATCAGCCCCTTTTTACTTTTCCATTTAACTCTAATGCTTTAACACTGATGTTCTAAATGGCCCTGCGATTCATACTTATTAGACAAACCTTTCTTTCTGCATCTCTTATATTTTTTGATAATTGGCCATGTACGTTTCTAAGGGGCTCAACAGCTTTTCATGCCACTATACTAATAATTAAAGGTTTCTCACAGCCTTTCAGATTTCTCTTTACCTTCTTTTCTTTGATAAGTATAATTTGCTGTTTAATTTAGGGGCAGGGTGGGGGTGAGGAAAAGTAGTAGTGAGAGGCTGACTGAATAGGAAAATATTTTGTTTAACAAAATTCACTAATTTTAAGCAAATCTCTACTGCTTCCCCATTTTTGTCACTCCTCTTGCTGGGGACACCCTCCCTCCTGCACTGCCAAGAGAGAAGTGGGGAGGCAGGAGATGAGAGCTCTGCTCTTGCAGTGCTGGTTTGGCCCTTTGCTGTGCTCATGTCCTTATCCCCACTGCTCCTGTCACTCGAGGAGCTGATCTGGGACCAAGCCCTCGTGCAGTGGAGTTGGATTCCAGCTTTTCATCTCCCAGGTTGCTTTCAAAGGGACGTTCCTCCCAGAGCCTTTCTTAGCTCCATCAATCTGCCATCCAGTTCCCATGTCCTGTTTACTGGGGGCTGTATCAGGGTGTTTGTGCAACTGCTGCTTATGGTGTTCAGAAGTTTTGCTCCATTTCATGGGGTTTTGTCTCCTGCCTCTCCCTGTTCTTGACAGCTTTCCTCCTTCTGCCATTTGCATTACTTGAGTTTTTCCCTTTTATTTCACTTGGTTTTGTGTATGTTTGTTTTAATCCGGATTCTCCAGTTCTCAGACTAATATCTTCTATCCTCTGTCTTTGTGTTCTTTCATTTAATTTCTTCTATTGTTCCTGCTCAGGGAACCTGCTGGGGTGAGTGACATGTCTGGGGCTATCCTTGTCCCAGGCAATAGAACCATCCCATCTGGAGAACAACCCCAGGGGCATGATCCTGCACCCACAGAGAACCCAAGGACAAAGAGGTTTAGGCTATCCTGCTGGATCTCTTAGCACCACCCCAGGTGAGTATCACCATACCAATGGAAGGAAGGCACTGAGTCTGGGGCAAGACTGTTACTATTTGTTATCTCTGCTCAGATGTTGCCTACTTTGAGAGAGGTGTTTTAGGGCTCCTGGAAGCAGGGGCATGGGGGAGGATTGGGTCTGGGGCAGTGACAGTGCTGCTGGTCTCCATTCACACAGGTGTGGCTAACTGTGTTCAGAAGACCTTCAGTCTTCAATAAAACTACTCTGAAAAGTAGTACTCAACAGCTCCTATTCTAATTTTTAAATGAATTCACTCCAACTCCCTACCTCTTCCCGTGCACATAGGCTCAACAAGCATTAATGCTCATGTAGGATGTACGCTTTGAGTGACGTGGTTTAGTGGGCATGGTAGGGATGGGCTGATGGTTGGACTGGATGATCGTGGTGGTCTTTTCCAACCTTAGAGATTCTGTGATTCTATAGTGTATACTGTTAAACCCCAGTTCCTGAAGTCATGCAATGGGAGGCTCTTTAGCTTTCCTTCAAAAGAAAACATTCACACAGTTTTGCAGAGAAGGATGCACGTGTGACCCCAGTGCTCTGAGGTGCTTACACAAACATCCAATGCAGTTTTTTAAGGCTTGTGATTTTTACACTACCTCTTGAAGTGAGGAGGAGGTGGGAGCAGAGGGAAGAGCCGATCATAAATTTTTCCTGTTGGAGATGGGCAGCGTGGTGTTGTGCTCCTCCAGTTAACACACAGCGACCGTTTCTTATCAGCTCCGGTGCTGAATTGCAAAACAAGTTCATGCAGAAGTCATTCCATTTGCTTTTTTTTTTTTTTTTTTTAGCAAAGAATTCACACAACCTGTGATCTGTTCTGGGTTTATTCTCCAATAGGGAAGGAGAAAAAGACCGGTGATGCCTCTGTAGTGAATAATTCATCCCGTTCTCCTCACTGGGTGCTAAGTGACCCCTTTGCTTAGCTCCCGCTCAGGCTGGGGAGGAGAGCAGGACGTCTCCCATATCTCCGTTAGCTGCTGGGGGTTAATAGGGGCACTCAACACACACATGCAGGCTCTAAACAGGGTCAGGGGGCAGCCAGCACATTGCGACCTGAAATCTGGCAGCTTTTACTCATTCCAGGTTGGGTGACCCCATTTCTCTCTGGGTAACAGCCTTGCCCGGTACCCAGCATGGTCATCTTAAGCAGCAGAGTGTCTCAAGGTGTCTCTCCTCCTTCCCCATACCCAGTTGTCTGTCTCCCTCCACCACTTTGTCACCCTGATGCTGGTGAGTCCCTGCTTTCCTCCTCCTTCTCCCTAGTTGGTCCATTCATCATTTTCTCTCAGTAGTCCATCCTCCTTTCTCTCTGACTTCTTCTGTCTCTTGTTTCTCCCTCCTTTCTCTCTCTTTCGTTTTTCCCCCCTAGTGTCGGAACTTCTTTCTTTGATTCCTCCCCCTCCACCTCCCACCCTTTATAGTGCTGTTATCTGTGATTTTGGCAAAGAGCACATTTATTGGGGAGGAATATCCCCATGGCAACGCAGCAGATGGTGACTTTTGATTAGCTTGGCTTTTTTTTTTTTCCCCCGACTGCCAAATCACAATCCGTCTTTGAAATTAAATCAGGCTGTGATAGCATCAGTTGTTCTGGAGAGGGGACGAGAGAGAAACAAGACTGAAGTATTACAGCGGGAGCCAGGATGTAATGCAAATTCGTGTTTTTTAACCCCAGCAATAAAACCCCCTGTTCATTCCGGGAGCAGAAGAAACCACAAGAGAGGGAATAATAAAACAAAAAAATATATAGGATTTTTTTTTTTAAATGTTATCACCCCACATGGGCTCCTCACTCTGACCACAGCAGTGTGTGTCTCTGTAACGCTGATGTCACTGGAGCTGCTGGGCCTAATCCTGCGGCTGTTTAAGCACTGTTGAGAGTTTTCCTCTTGTCATGGGTGGTGGGGACAGGCCAGGTTCTCAGCTGAGCCATTGGAGCAACTATTTATTAATGGGGTGCAGCATCCCAAGTGGGAAGGAAAGCATTAGCAAGCAGCTCCTGGAGGGCAGTGGAGGAGGGAGGCGAGGGGAATTCAGGATAACACGGGGAAGTGGAGCAGCTGGAGAGGGCGGATGGCATCGGTAAGCCAAGATGTTGAGTGATCAAGGGCATGGGAAAGTGAGGAGCTGTCTGAAATGGCACCGGGGAGGTCTGAGCCTGGGGAAGGAAGGGTGCAAAGCTGCTGCCAGCCACGGAGAGAAAGTTACAGGGCATAGCTCCATGGAAGATGGGAAAGCAGATACCAGAGTAAACAGTAAGGAACTTTCTTGAATGCTTCAGAAGTGGGTGGTATTCAAGACCCATGAGCTCTTTTGCCTGGTGCCTTCTGGAGGGTGACCAAAGGTGAATGCAATTGAGTGCTAATCATAGCCAAACATAAAGGAGGGCTTGAAAATGAAAGCTGCAGAGAGGAGATGACTAATGGCCTGGCCATTTCATGGGAACTGACGCGGTGTCTCGGGCTGCGCGTCGCCGGGCTGCTATCTCCAATTACCCACGCAGGAGTTTAGAAAGAGGTTGTCTGTCTCAGTGCTGGCTCTTGGGGAGGAAGGGAGTTTAGTTGTAATGACTAAAGGTAAATAAAGGGCCACATCCAGTCTTGGAGGAGTTTCATCAGAAATGAAGTGCTTTTTCTATCTGGGGTTATGGTATGCCCATTTTCTGGTATTGTGGAGGGCAACCACACAGGAGCAAAAGATGCATCTCCTGGAAGAGCTCTGATCGTAACGTAGGATTCAAATCTGTGCCCTTCTGATCTGCAGAATCTCTGCATATATGGGATTGTCCCGTTAAGAGAAATAACTGAGGTCATCCCACTTCTTCCTGATAAGTACTCCATGCTCTCCTGCTTGCTAGGAGCTCTGGGCCACCACCACATCCTTCCCACTGCTTTTTCAGTCCAACCAGTGCCTTTTCCTGCTGCGCGGTGGGGGTCCCTGCAGGCTGTCTTAAGTTCTTCCAGGATAAGCCTTCTGGCCAACAGATAAAATTTTGCTGCAGATGTTGCTTCTGCTGGATAGCTCAGTTTGGGAACATTTTGTGTATGCCTTGAGTTACATCTGATGTTCTTTGAGGAGCAGATAAGATTTGGGTGCAGGAGATAAGTCAGGTAGAGATGCTGCTGCACCTTAATTGCCAGGAGATATCTCAGGGCCGGATCCTTCCCTGTGAGATGCAGGCACAGGGGAGAGCTCCAGCCTGAAGGGGCTCACGTGTTGATGGAGAGCATGGGAGAAGTGTTTCACAAGCAGAGTGAGATCTAAACCTGGTACTGAATCTCAAGGGATGTTTAACCCATGTTCCATTCTGTTTAGAATTTAATCCTAGATTAGACAAGAGTTTGTGGGTGCTGAGCATTTCTTCTTGCATTGGTCAGACAGCCACCACCCAAATGGCTTGACTTCTTGCCCCAGGCACCTTGCCAGTGAATGTTTGCCCTCAAATCTCTTTCCCCTGTCCATCCCTCACTGCCCTTGTACAAGTACTTTGCAGCCAAGCTCTTCTCTTCCCTCCCTGGCTGGCACCTGTAGGAACCACCCTGCCCCAAGCCACTGATCCCTGGCAATGTGCGGGAGGGCTGAGAGTCAGCACTGCCCTACGTCCTGTCCCCATAGCCCATCCCATCAGCATGGCGTGCGTGTCCCCAGCAGTCCCAGCACAAGCCTGGCATCTGCAGGGCTGCAATCCAGGCTCGTGGAGCTGCACAAAACAAACTGGCTGTGACACCGCCGCAGCGCGCTCGAGCCTCTCCAGCTTGACACCACATCATTATATATTGATGCCATGACACCAGCGCTCAAAATAGCATCAGGACAATTTGATTTCCTGCAGATCTCAGGATGGGGTCATAAAAACGGAGACTGTTCTGGAGAAATAGGATAGGGTGGAAATGTTTGTAGTGACATCACAGCTGCTTCCATGCCAATGGCCTCCTACTGCTGCAAACATGTGATTGTGATTTTGTTGCACGCTCCATCAGAAGAGAGCCAGGCTGGCCAGGGAGGGAGGAGAAGGGACGGAAATATTCAGTTCTTGTATCTTGATTCAAATATCTGACAATAGCTTCGCAGTCCTGGGGTGCTGAGTGATCAGGAGTGGGGCCACGGAGCTGCTGCCAGATCAGGGGGCTGCAGAATATAACTGGAGGCTGAATACGGACCTTTGGCTTTGTGGTGGAGGATGCTGCTCTGCACTGGGGTGCTTTGTTGGAGAGTTGGGTGGTCTCATGCTCACTTTTCCCTACTGGTCCCCATTATGTCTAACGTCACTCTTTTTTGCAAAAACCACCTTCAGGCCAGAAATATGGCTGCTAAAGCCACTGCATTGCTGTTGTCTTTAGGGGTTCCTCTTGTAGAGAAGAAAAGATCTCAGTCCTGGAGCTCTGCCACAGAGCAAGGAGCGGCAGCAAGGGGTTTAAGTAGCTGGGGAGAAGAGGAGGGAAGAAGGGAGAAAAGAGACGGGAAGAGGAGATAAACAGAAATCAGCCCAGGAGACAAAACCTTGCAGGAGAAAAACTCATTTGGTGACCCCACGAAAGGCTCTGATGACTGCGGAGCCCAGCTCAGAGCTGGGGGCATGGGAGAGTGAAGGGATCCAGCTAATGCACCCGTCCATCAGATTAGGCTGTCAGAAAACCCAACTGCTTCCATCACTGTCTGAGGAGAGAGACTCGCTCCCCACTTAATGTGATCGCAGTCCTGTTGCCACTCCAGGGAGAGGGGCCACCGCCACCACAGTGTGCAGCAGGCTGTGAGTTTAAAATCCTATTAGGCAGAGACTAACAGTTGCAAAAAGAAAGCAGGTATCCCCTAGTGGGGATTTAAAGATGTTTAGACATAATTGGATTTTCCAAGCAGATGTCATTATTGTTAAACAGTTGCCCACTTGATATGTTCAAGTTGTTGGCTGTAATTGCTAAAATTAGCAGGTCTGCGTAGAGCAAAGGTCAGTTGGTTAATATTGTGATTTAGTATTTTATGAAGTAATTCCAAATGCTTTTATGTATGTTTTTGTTTTTGCAGTCTAAGCCCACATTAAAGTAGATGTGGGGCCTGCTAATAAAATAATGACTCAGCCTCTCCGAGCTGGCTGCTGGCCGGGCTTAAGCCACCTCTGCTATGTGCTCTTTCCATTGCTCCAGCCCTTCATCAGGAGCCTTCAAGCTGCCCCCATATGCTGTGTTCAAGCAGAGCTCGTTCTCTACCAGCCCATTATCAGCTGAGCAAAGGCTCTGCTGTCACAGCTTGTGGTCCTCGTTGTGGACCAGCTGTGTGTGCAAGCTTACCACGCAGAGTCCCAAAACATGACTTTTTACAGGGACAGCACATTTCTGGAAGAGCCTGTCCCTTGCACAAGCAAATGATTTCTTCCAAGGCCATACTGGCAACGCTGGCTGAGATTTACTTTTGTAACACAGGCACGACCCATTTCCATGGATGGTTTGGGCACACCTGGCAGATTTCTTGCTATTGCAGGAATGTGGGGCTTTGCTACTGCAGTCCGACCTGCTCTCTTACCATCAGTCCTTTATGGCTGTCTCTCTTTTTTTTTTTTCCTTTCTTTTCTCATGTTTTTAATCTCCACTCTTTACTTGCAGGAAGTGCTAGAGCCACCGTGTGCCCTGCTGTGCACAAGGATCTGCATTCCTCCTGGACCCAGCGCTTACTGGGTGAGCAAGCTGGGTCTTTTCCCAACCCATGTTCCCATAATCCCAAGAGCAAGTTTTGGTGTGTGTGGCTGCCAGAGCTGCCACAGGAGCTCTCTGCTGCTGTGAGAGGCGATGGAAATGCTCTGAGTGAGGGATGAGAAAAGGAAGCACTTGCTCTTAGATGCTGTTTTATGTACTGATACCACAACCCAAGCAGCCTGGGTCTAGGATTTGTGCAGATCTGCCTATTTTGATCACAGATCAAGACATCTTGATGGACATGCACAAAAATATCAGATTAGGGACAAGACTGAAGCAAAGTTTTAGCCCTAGCAAGCTGAAAATGTTGAGGAGCTGGGAATTCAACTCTGGTCCCGATTTCAAAACATGCTATTTTGATCAAAGACCATTTCAGTTTCCGATGCAAAATTTGCTTTTTTTTTAAATAAACCCTTGAACTTCCTCCAAAGTAACATAAAGTAAGTTCAAATGGCTATCTCATATAGTGAGCACAGAGAATATTGGTAGGAATACGTATTCGTGTTTGCTCTGCCCAAAATAATCTTTGTGCACCAAACCCACAAATTCGTTGCAATCCCCAGGGCTCCAGTGCCTGCAGGGCTCCTCCTGGCTCCCAAACCATGGAGGAGCAGCAGACAGGGATCGTCCTGCTGGCTGTCCCTACTCCCATCACTGCAGGCTTCCCTCCGCAAACCCAGCAAGCCCTTAGGCATCCACTTGCCTCCCAGTGCTGTGTCCTTTTCTTATGGGAGAGGGACTCACGGGGACTTAACAGCCCTTAACATAGAAAATTCAGTTTTGTTCTGTTTTTTTGTTTTGTTTTGTTTTGTTTTGTTTTCCCAGACTGGGCATGGCATCAGTTTGTAAAGGGCAATTTGTGATGTGTTTTTCTTTTCAGAAGTAAAAGGTTTTTATTAAGTGGCAGCAGTATTCTGGATAATTTAACTTAGCGTTGGGAGACCTTTATGTATATCACCACTTTGCAGTCTCCTTCAAAGCACAGGAGACTGTTATTCCCATTTTACTGCAGAGGAAACAGATGCAAAGACCCAAATGCAGGCAGCAATTGCAGTCTGGATTAGAGTGAAAATGTCCCTGAAAACCAGTTCCACTCTCCAGGGTGACATCAGTGGGCAGGGCAAGCTGGGAAACTCAAGGGGATGTAGTGTGGGACAGAAAATAAAGCATGTGAGATTTTAAATGCCTAAGGTGATCTGGCCAAGCAAAAAAAAAGACTCTGCGGTTCATGTCAGCACAAGGGGAGGGTAGAAACGTGGGGAGCGCGTTCCTCAGCCCAGTGGAGGACGAAAGCAGCATGCTGCCAGACTGTGCAAGAAATGCATTGTGAGCTGGCTCTAGCAGCTGTGAGCAAGACAATGAGGATGGTAAAGCACCATCGAGCTCCCCATGTTCAGCTTTGCACAAAGAGGGAGCTAAATTCAGTCCCCTGGATTCTGTTTGCTTATGGTTTGAATTTAGCTGGCTTTGTCTGAACAGCTCCAAGCAGAAAGGGACCATAGGTTGTCCCAGTTCAAGACCCAAATTCACCTTCTGCCTGCTCATTTTCAGCCTCCAAACTATGCAGGGATCTCCAGACTTCTAGTTTTCAGGGCATTTTCGAGAAATACCCTATTTTTTTTTTTATGGAACAGCTTTTTCCTCCTTCTTTTCCTCACCAAAGTCTCCCCTTGGTTTTTCCCATGGCAGTCCCTCTCCTCTGGGTTCTTCATCACCCCTGAGCCTCCCCCACTTTCTTGCAAGGGTACAAAAAATGTTTCAGTGAATATATCTTGTATTCCAGTGCCCAAAGGCAGGACGTCCTTCACTCAGCCTCAGGATTGTGCATGACAGTCAGACAAGAGTCTTATTCTTCCGGCTAGCAGACTTGGACGTTTAAAAAGGGTCAATTTCAGGGGGTGGGAAGAGGGCCTCCAGCTTGTCATGGAGCTCTCGTACCTGTTCATCAGCCATCCTTTTGCTGTATTAACTAATTTGGTCTCTGACAAACTAGAAAAGTTGCTTTTGTGTATATTTACTGTATCTTTACTATATATCTCCAGAACAAACACTATATATCACCTTTCGTAGGATCAGTATAGTTCCTCTCCTTAATTTAGCATAACTCCTTACTTATCTCTACCTGTCAATAATATGTTCCAGGCTATTGAGAAGCTGGCATCAGTTGTGTCACGAACTCAGCTTTTATTAACACTGCTCACAGTAGATTCCATTCGTTGAGCAGTGAGAGCATGTCCCACAGCTTGCAGCTGACGTGTGCGCTGGGGGACGTTACAGTTTCAGGTGTTCTCTTCCATTTACTGACACAGACCTCAACTGGCCGTCTTCTTCGATTTCTATCCTCTCCTGCCCGTTCTCGATGATTTTCCGGGTGGTGATCCTCTTGCCATTGGTCACTTCAGTAGAGGTTAAGACTGATCTGAAATTGCACGGCCCAGCTGTTTCCTCAACGAAGGAGAAGATGGTCTGCCCATTGTGACCGAATGAAGTAAACGGCATAAAGGACTGCATCAAGCCAGAAAACAAACTGGAGCTGCTTCCTCTTCCACTGTTTCTGACGTTGTTGAAGAGATCCATCCCTCCAAAGACTTCCCTAAAGATATCTTCGGGGTCTTGGAATATGTAAGCGATATCAAAGAAGTTGTTATGGTCCCCTCTGGCACTTCTTCCTGTATGGGATCGGCTCTCCTTGACAGATCGGTCATAGAGCGATCGTTTCTGAGGGTCAGACAAAATTTTGTATGCCTCAGTGACAGCTTTGAATTTATTTTCAGCTTCCTCCTTGTTGGTGAGATTCTTATCAGGATGCCATTTTAGTGCCAGTCTGTGGTAGGATTTCTTAATGTCATCCGGGGAGGCACTTTTTTGTAGTTCAAGGACTTTGTAATAATCCACCATCTCAGGAGTGAGCTGAGACTGCTTGGAAGTTGCCTGGCACCTCTCTCTCACCACAGATAGGAAGCCTAGAGATGTCCAGTGCCCAGAGGCTCCCGGACACCCACTGCCACTGCGCTGGTTGGGGACAGGCTCAGTTGATCCCTTGCTCTGCTTTGTCCTTCGGTGTTACGGAGCCACATGGGAAGTTGAGTCCCGTGTTACAAGGTTGTTTCTTTAGAAGCCTGCTGTTCCCGGATCATGAGATTGTGACCTCAGAGTGGGTTCAGCCAATTGTTGCTCAGATGATCAAACCACATTCTGGGGTGGAGTTGGTTGTCATTGGCCTTACGCTGCCATTGGCATTATGTTATCAAACATTGGTTGTGTACATGATGTAGTTGCCCAATGTAGCTGTAATATCATAGCTCTGATGTGTGGCTTCATCAGGTTATTTTTTTTGTATGTGCCTGCCCAAAGGTGGGCTTCTCAGATACTTGGTATGGATCTATGTGCAGTCCAGGGAAGTGTAATGTCATCTGGGCATGTTACTTCTATAGGACATATTACCCTACAGCAGCAGCTGTAGGAAAGCTGTTGGCAGTTCAGCCACCCACAGTTTGGGGAGTGTGTTGAGAAGTTGGAGAAGGCTCAGGAAAGAGACCTAAGATGTGATTAAGGGTTTAGAAAACACGCTTGGAGTGACATACTCGGGGAAAGTTTCTTGATGTTAAGAGGAAGTTCAACACCAGCTTCATCATCTCCTGTAAGAACCTGCATGGAAAGAGATTTGATGGCACGGTGGTCTTCAGACTCTCAGGAAAAGCAGATGGAAGGTGGCACTAGCAAGCTAAAACTCCAGATGTGTTGCATGTCCTACACAGTGAAGGTAGTGAATTACTAGAACCTCCTCATGTGTCCATTTTTAAACCCAAAGCGGACCTTTTACCTAAAATAATGATTAGATGACATAATGTAAATTTATGCCCAAACCTAATGCCTCTGCAAGAACTTAGCTCCCATGAGAGTACCAAAATAAATGCCCAGAATGAAGCTCATTAACAACCTTAACTTCTTTTCTATGGGCTCTTTTGGATAGTTGGCCCAGGTACAAGAGGTATGCTGCATAAGGTCAGTACTGACAAGTTCAGTCTGAGGAGCTGAACTTTGCTGATCCAGTGTGAGGTTATCCTGCATCTGCTTCTATTCCCTGGTGCTGATCCAGTGTGAGGTTATCCTGCATCTGCTTCTATTCCCTGGTGCTGATCCAGTGTGAGGTTATCCTGCATCTGCTTCTATTCCCTGGTTTTGACATTCCTGTGGGAAATGCAATATCTTCACAGGGAATCATTGCGTGAAGGAGGTCTCCAAGGAAGTGCCAACAATGAGAACTCGGCTGTCTGTAACCCCGTCATAAACACCTACTAATGGCAGTGTGGGTTGCAGATCACTGCCCTCATTTCCATTATCCCACACTTTGGGAAGGAGTCAGCAGCTGATCATACCAAAGAGTGTATGCACAGCATATTAGCTGGCTGCTGTTCTAACACACGTTGTAAGTGTGGGGCAATGAAGCTAAGAGGAAGCCATGTCAGCCTGTAGAAAGCAATATGGTGGAGGAGGGAAGAAAAGCGTTGGAGACAATGGCCACTGGGGAATGGCTTTGCTAGGCTGGTTTTCTCTTTGGTCAGTGATGCGGCAGCACTATGGAGGTACTCGTCGTATTCTGGCCCTGTGATAGAAGCTGCGATTAGGCAGTGCAGTGCTGGTCTGGAGGCTGAGTGTCCACTGGACTTGAGGATGATTTGAGCTTCCCACCCACAAGCCACCAAAAGGTTCAGCATCTGCTATTCTCTGCCACTGTGATCTCTTTGCAGATGCTTGGCAGAAACTTCAGAAGCAAATGCTGTTCCTGCTCTCTGCTACCTAGAAGTGAAAACAGGATGTCAGAAACAAGTGAAAGGGCCCCACTGGAAGGTCCCAGGCTTGTTATGTGCTGCAGAGTGTAGGGTTGTGCATGGAAGGAAGGAGGAGGCCTCGCCTTGGGCTGTCTCTTTGCAAAGCATCTCCTCCCAGACTTGCTTTTGCTGCTGAGTGCCCATCACAGACTTGCTGGCGCAGTGGATTATCTGTCTTGGATTTAGTGCGTCCTACCCATCTGAAACATAGGGAATGTTTTTCTCCTGTCATCCTGTAGCGGGGGACGCTCACTGCCTGTCTGTCTGCTGCCTGCAGCAGGCATCAGAGATTAGCAACCATTCAACAGAGGCCACTGTTGTGAGGCAGAAGGGCTTGCAAAGAAGAAAGGAAGGGTTGAGGAGAGATGGGGAGAAAGGAAAAAGGGAGAGGCATGCACACTTCAAGTAACTAGACCCAAACTAGCCTGGCAGCCCCATCCCTAGAAACCAAGGCTTTGAAATGAGAAATGTTTTTCGTATCTCAAATCTCAAGTACAAACAATAAAAACCAGCCCAGACTGTGTTCTTTGAAGAGAAAGTACGAGTGACCTGAACAGTGGTTATCAGCAGCGTCATTAAGATAAACCCTTAACATGATTTAAAGCATCCGAAACTGAAGGCAGCACTTTCAGATACTAACAAAATGGTCTGACATTGGGGATGGAAATCAATAGTAATCTGATGTCACTAAAAATACTCAAAAGTGTCCCATGGCTGATGGAGGTGAGATTAGTGTAAATATTTGTATTCTAATCAGTGGCACGCGAGGGCTGGAGGCGGCCTTTCTGTCTATTTAATTAATGGAGTGGCTTTTTAAAAGGATCCTAATCATATGTGATTGTATCTGCTTATCAACATTTTTGCTAATTAGATGATATGGAGGCAGTCACTCTGCTAATTCCCTCATCCAAACAGCATATCCTGCACAGATAAAGTACAGTCTCTTTTTAATAAGAAACAATCATGAGACAGACTAACCTTAATGGTGCTTATTATCCGAGGATCTTTGGGATTTTCTCTTCTACCCTCCCCCTCCTTCCTTTTCCTTCAGTCTCTGCTTCAGTATGCCAGATGGATGCGGATGCGGCAGTCCCTGTCCCCTCGGCACCATCATGTCCCACTCTTCCCTCCCAGCCAAGCAGCAGTGGTGGGTCAGGTGGGAAATGAGGAGCCAAAGACAGGGCACTCAGGGGCAAAAGGCCCAAGATTTTGGTACATGGACCACAGGTGACCCCAGATTTGTGGCCCCTACCACTGATCTTGCTCCTGGTATCCCAAAAATGTCCTGGTCCAGAAAGAAGTGAGCATCTCTGAGACGTGAAACCTTTCTTCTGTTGCTGTTGTTACATTATAGTTGATTCTATTTTAAAAGGGTCTGAGAGCCAAGGGATTCTTGATAAGCATTTTCTCACCGTCTCCACTGATACCTTGACAAGGCTGGGTTCCTTTTATCTAAAACATGAGCCAGAGACATTTGTTCCAAGTCCTTTGGCTATCTAAACAAACACGCGTCACACTTTGTCCCACCACTCAAGCTGTCATCGGATGCCTCCTCTTAAGGCAGCTGTGCTTGTCCCCGCCTGCTCCCCAAGCCGTGGTCCCAAAGACCTCAACTATGGATGGGCACGTGAGCCTGGCCTCCTGTTGCATGGCAGAGTGACCTGCTTGCCTTCAGCATCAGGATTGAAAATAAATGGAAAATTTGCCCCCTCAGTGCAGAGGCTTGTGGTGAGATGAGAGATGGAAGATGGAGCTGGAGGAGGTCCTGGAGAGCTGCGACTGGATCCAGTTTTCTGAGCCTTGAGGCCAAACCAAGGTTAAGGCAAGAGGGCACTCGGCTTCTGGGTGGTGGCAAGGAGCAGGACCTCCGAAGAAACACCATTTTTTTGAGTTATGAAGCTAAAGAGAAGGCCTGGTCCTGCTTACTGGAGTCAAGAGGCCTGGCATGTTTTTTATGTTAGATCATGCCCAGGGCAAGACCTTGCTCCAGTCTTGGAAAGCACAAATGGTGATGGAACTTCTCTCCACGGACTCTGATCCCAGGAGAATTCAGAGCACTCCAGTTTCATTGCCTGGGTCATCTCCATGTGTCATCTGCAACATTGTCACCCAGGCATGGCTCTGCTGAGGCTGTACTCAGCAATACAGTTGGCCTGTCCTTCTACTATTCCTGCTCTCTGGCACAGTCCTGGACCCTTCTTCCCCTCCATTCTACGTGCAGGGATTAATTCAACATTGACCACTTTCCCAGAGCGCCGTCCCATTGCCAGTTCCATGACTGAGGTCTACAACTTGAAAAGAGGAGGAACATCTGGGCCAAGGACTGCTCTGCAAGCGGTTGAGTCCCGGGGCTTAATGAGGCTCTGCTTATCAGCAGAGCATGCTTATCTGGAGCCTGCTGCCGGTGTGGTGTACCTGCTCCAGCCCCATCGTGAGCGAACATGTTTTACCACCCAGTTGCAGGGAGCTGGGAGCGTGTGCGGGGTCAGGCAGCACGGCGCAGCCGATGCGTGGTAACTCGCGAAGCCACAGCAACTTTATCACTTCGCAACATCCATACATAGCCACAGCTTTGAATCTTCTCAGGGGAAGAAGGGATGATGAGTTACTGTCCTGGGATTTTTGCTCTGTCTCCAGTCAGTGGGAAGTGGTATGTGGAGCATTCATTTAATAAACCAGAGGGGAAAAGCTGTAGATCAGCTTCTCATTATTTCAGTGCTGGCTCACGCCATCGCTTGGGTTTGTGCCTGACAGTTCAGTGTGTTATTTGAGGCCACTGAAGCATTCTGCAGAAATGATGCCACCCTCTTCTGAAAGCATGGGGTTCATGAAAGCGGGGAGGGCCTGCCTCTTTTAGCAGCTTTATCATTGCCAGTTCCATCTCAATTTCAGGTTTGCAGAGGAGGTGCCTACTTTGGAGACCAGTTCCTGTCAAGAGCTACCACTCCAGCAGGAAACCTTCTGGAGATGGTTCTTCTGCTGAAGTAAAGCAGCTGTTGGGGGGTAAAAATGCACCTGTGAGGCTGGTTTGCAGGGGATGGCAATGTCCCGGGTCCTGCAATACTTAGCTGGTGATGTGCACATAGACCTGGTGCACGCTGTTGAGGGAAGCAGCGCCCTCCTCTTGAAGGCAGGAGAGATTATAGGGGATCATTGCTAGTGTTCACTCCCCACCCCACCCCCCACCCCCACTTTTTACCACCATGTAATAACTGCTCCTGGGAGTGGGGAACTGGAGTTGACCCCGCAATGAAGATGTCAGGAGACAAGTTTGGGTTCTGGTCCTGCCTGTGGATTCCTCATAAACGAGGCTGCCGGGAAGAGTGAAATTTCCACACTGCCTCAGCAAAGGTTTAGTCCAAGTTTATTGCCAAGATTAAAAGACTGGAGAATATAAATTGTAAATGTGATGACTTAAGAGCTCATAAATTCAGTATACAACCCCATTCCAGAGAGCCAGTGAGCAGTGCAGCCACGCTGCCTTGGGCTCACAAGCTGCCCTTGCTCCCTCCCAGTGCTCAAACCCGAGTTCTCCAAAGAGTCCTTCTGGAAGGAGGGATGGTCACCCCTCCCTGGAATCTATTGATGCAGCATTACCTGCTTGAGCTGCCAGAGTGGGAAAGATGAACATTTCTACTAATCCACAGGTTCTTTCACCAGTTTTCTGCTTATCCCACTCTTGTCCCCTTTCATGGAGCTGGGTGACCCCAGTGTGCAGAGGGCTTTGTGGGGATGTGCTGAACATGCCAGGATACTTTTGGGGTGAGTTGTGATGGGGTTTCTACAGCTGGGTCATGATTGGCTTTGAGTTTGTCCAGTACAGATTTCCTTTAATAACTTGCTTAGGTGTTAACACTTGGCCATTATGTCTTTTCCCTGCTTTTCCAAGAATGATAGGGAGTTAGAAACCATTCTGTCTCCAGGATTAGTCTAGTCCGCACCAGAGATGCAGATTTTGGGCTGCAAGCCCCAGAGGAATCAGAAGTGGGAATGCAGCACTTAGTGCCAACCTGCTGTCCTGCTGGGAGCAGAGCTTGTGACCACAGTGTGAGCAAGAAGAGATGGACAAAATCCTGGTGGCACACCAGGAGATGCCATGGGATGTCTTGCTCCCCAGTCAAGTGGATCGAGCAGCATGCAGTAAGTGTGGAGGGGATGGACTCAGCACTCCTTCCCTGCTGAAGTCTGTCTGGCAGCGTTTGGGTTTGGGACCTTCTCCTTCTACTTCCTTCCACCCAAACTCTTGAAAACTTTTCAGATTCACCCAAAACATTCATCATCCCTCATTGCTGCACTGCCGGTTTGTGTAACAAACAGCAACTGCCATTTCCTGGGCCTCGGTTCTGAAGGAGGAGCAGAAATAACATTTAACAGGCAGGAGCAGATGAGAAGGAGATAAAGGAATAAGGAGGGGGAGAGAAATGAGGGAGGGGAAGAGGAATGCAGAGGTATGTGGCTGCATGTTGTGCTGTGTTTATGCACAAACAGGCATGCTTATCGATACCCAGATGGGAGCATGTCTGTGTGGCTGTATCTCCTGAGGCAGCGGGTGCCCCTCGGCCGGTCAGCACAGCTGCAGCTGCCCCTTGGGATGCTGCTGCGTTATCAGGTTGCAGCAGGCAACCCTTGATCCTCGTCTCGTTGGGATCATAGCCCCTGAGCTCATGTGGGGCTCTCAGAGCCTCTCCCACAGCCTCCCTGGCTGGATGGACAAGAGGGGACAGAGGTGTCACTCGCTGGGGTGTGGGAGCTGGCATTGTCCCCATGCTTTAGTGGGACAACAGTGGGGTGAGCAGAGGACCTGGAGAGAGCGCTCGCTTGAGTCAATGTGGGCAGTGCAGGATGGGCCAAAACAGTCATTTCACCCCATAAATTGGGCTGTCCGGGTGGGTCTGTGTGCAGTATGCTGGGTAGACAGCCACAGTGTCTCCTCTCTTATTTTCTCTGCGTTTTTAAAGAGGAGTAAAAAAAAGCATTTTTACAACCTTCCTCCTACCTCCACTTCCCAGCACCCAGTCGCAATGACCACTAATCTTACGTGGCTCATAACTGCAAATTGCTCAGGAACTAATTAATTTGACAGTGTCGCGGCTGCCTGCCTTTTTCACCAAAAATCAATTAAGGGAGAACACATTTCCCCTTCCCCTCCCTCTCCACTCCATTTTGCAGAGGGGAGATGGGGCAGCGTGGACCAGCACCGCGTTCCCAGGGCTCCCGAGGGTCGGGGCGCAGCAGAGGGGGATTAGCAAAGTGGAGAGACGCAGCTTCTGCAAACAGGAGCGGGGCTGCTCCCCAGGGGCACGCGGCGGTGGGAAAGCTTGATTGCCACATGCAGCCACGCAGCACCACGCTCCTCCCCCCCACTGTCCCCACTCCCCAAAGACCCCCGTGAATTGTGTGTGTGTGCTGGGAGGGGATCGGCTGTCAGAGTGTTATTTATTTGCATGGGTAACGAGCCCCTCCAGAAGGGGCTGTGAGGGAGAGGTGGGTGGGAACTGTGGTGCTGCTTCCCTGCCAAGTGAGGGTAGAGGTGTTGGTTATGAAGGAGTAAGTGAGGAATTTGAGAAGGTGAATTTTGTGTTTTCTGGGAGATAGTGGTATGAATTGGAGTGGAGTCTAATGAGGATTTGGAGGCCCACCACTGCCCAAAAACGCAGCAAGAACAGAACTCCCGGACAGAGATCTGCCCTCCACACTTGCTCCTCTGGTTCTGCTTCCAGCTGGAAATGACATTTGAGTCTGGGGGAGGCACAATAGCAGGACTCATGCAGCCCCCAAAAACACTTTTCCTGGGAACAGGAGATGGCCCTCCCCAGGACACGGTGCTAAGACACCTGGGCACACCAGGTAAAACCTCCTGAGCATTATTTCTGTAAATGCCTCCATTTGGCCTGTATCACCTCCTCAGATCTCTATTGAAATGCCCTTCTATTAATAAATAACTCCATTCTCCATTACCCCACGTCCACTGCTCACATTGAAGTAACTGGGAATTCGGGTTTGGTTTTTATAGACATCAGAAATAGATTTTATCTTTATCGAGGGCTCTCCCTCCACCTCCCCAGCCTTTGTCCCATTGCACTGAGCACAGCAGTGGCTGGGTGCATCTCTCACTGGTGCTGGGAAGGATGGGCTTACAAGGGTCGGGTCCTTCCCTCTGTGCTGGTGAGCTGTGAGTACATCTCTGTAGCATGGCGTAAAGCACTTGAGAAGACAGGGAAGAAAATTTGAATGAAGTATCTGTGTATCTGAAATAGTTGGTTCTCAAGGCTTTTTTGTTTCATTTTGTTTTCTTTGGGAGGGGAATAGTCTGGCTTGGGAAATACCTATCAGGAATCTTCCTTGAATACAGCCATGACACTGAGCCACCACGTGAATGTGGGGAAGATTTTCTTTTTTTAAACTGCGGGTTGCAAACATTCCCTGGAAAATATTTGAGTTCTGAAGAGCATCAGTTGGTCGTGATTGGGCAGGGAAGTCACAGGGTGATGTTTCTATCCCTGGGTTGGATGGGAGTACGCTTTCTGGCAGAGAAATCAGTGCATGTGAATTAGAGTTGTGGCTTCCATGAATACTATCATATATGGATTTGAAGCTGATTTTCCAAGAGCAGTCATGCCAGGAAAACTTGCACTCTCATATTGCCCCAGGCAGCAAACACAAGTGACACAAACATGGCGAGGGTGAGTTCATTTACAACAGCAACTGTTAAAGAAAAAAAAGAAGAAGAAGAAGAAGTATGTGTAAAATCTGCCTTCCCTGCTCTCCCTCCCAGATACATGAGCTCCGAGGTCTGGCACTGGCAGTACGGCACGCGGGGACCGGCGCCGGCGCGCACCTGGGCGCAGGTAAAGCTGCATTGGGGTGGGGACTGGATTCCTTCCCAGCCCCTTTCAGCAAACAGCTCCTGCCCCGCAGCCCTGCGTGCCTTTGCCCTTATCTCCCTACGCGAGGCGAAGCGATAAGTGTTATTGGCCGTGGAGCTATGCATCCCTCCGAAGGTGCGCATATGCAAAATATGTTTCTTGCTAGAAATGGGAGCCTCCTTCGTGTAAGAGCTTAAAGATTTTTTTATTTTTTTTTTTAGAAATAAAAATTAAAAACCTGATCTAGTGCTTGATCTAGCAGTCGGCAACTCTGCCTGCAGCAGGGGGGTTGGATCTAAATGAACTTTGAGGTCCCTTCCAACCCAAGCCATTCTATGATTCTATGATTATATGTCTAAGAAAGTAAAAACACATTGAGAAATTGCAACATTAATAGTGCTAGATCTGTGTGGACCTTGTCTGTATTAACACAAACAACCACTCTATTTCTCAAGACGGAAGTACAGTCTTGGTCCAGGAATGGCCAAACCAAGCTGCACAGCAAAGACCTGCCTGGTCCATGCAGTGAGCTGTGGAGGAAATAACCAGGAGGTGAACAGTGGCAGCTCTAGCTGGGGCACACGCAGTCTCTACCACAGGAACATCCCGGCCCCTTCCCCCTCGTGTCATTGTCCCAGCAGGACATGGTGCTGGTCCAACCAGTGGCCATCAGTTGGGATCAGGTTTTCAGAGCTCAGGAGATGCCGCTGCCTTCTGCTGGGAGTTCATTGCATTTGTTCTAGTTCATGACTGCCGTCATTTTAACCCATCTCTTTTCAAGGAATGACTCAGCTCCAGAAAGGCAGGCAGTTATTTTATTCCCCGTGCTAGCAAGGAGAATCTGATGGTATATAAAGGGATAGGAGCTCCATTGTCTCTCCCTTACCCCAGGGCTGGGAGAAGCAGCTCCCATCTGTGTCGTGTCTCTGTTTTGTGAGGTGTATGAATGGGTCAGCTCACTGCTCTCCTTCCGCGTTCTCTCTTGGCAGCTCAGACTGCCCTGCAAAGCATCCACCAGCAGACCTGGAAACCTCCAGTCCAGGCAGTGGTTTCCCATCACTGTGCCATGTCTCTGCCTGTCCCCTCCGTGGGGGACATATAAGGGGTGAACAGGCATGGGGTTTTTTGGGGGGAAGTGAACCCCAGCTTCTGTCCCGCATTTCAACTTCCGTGGCCGACATCAAACGCGTTGCTGCAGCCCAAGCCCCCATGGGCCTGACAGAGGAGCAAAAAGAGAGGGCTGGAGGCAGCAGATCCTAATCTTTATTAAATAAGAACAAAGCTTATGCCGGCTAATGAGAAAAACAAACTGATGAAAGATCCGGCGAGCTCCTCAGAAGGACACAAAGAAATTCTCTCTGAACGAGAGCATGCTAAAAATATGCCCGAATATTTATTTTGCTGGCAGTGGCTTCACAGGCTCCAGATTCAATGCTGTCTCTTTGGAGACGGGCATAGTGATTTGGGAGCAGAGAGCTCCACACCATGCTGCATCCAGAGTTTTGGCAGTGCCAGGAGGTAGCCACCGGGTCTATGTGCCACTGGGCCCACGTCCCACTGGACCCATGTGCTGTTGGGCCTGCATGCTGCCAGGCCTATGTGCCACCAGGCCTGTGAGGACATAGGGGCACTTTGCCATCTTTTCGATGCCCCGTTCCTGGACGTGTTCAAGGCCAGGTTGGATGAGGCCCTGGGCAACCTGGTCTTGTGCCTGATGTAGTGGTTGGCAACCCTGCCCGTGGCACGAGGTTAGAATTAGGTGATCTCTGAGGTCCCTTCCAATCCAAGCTGTTCTGTGATCGTTTTGTGTTCGTTGTCTGGTGGTCTCATCCAGACAGAGTCCATGCCATATGAAATTGCTGCATAACACCACTGGGGGCTGCTCTGAAATCCCCTCCCCACCTCCCAGCCAACTCCATCTGAGCCCCACATCTCAGCTTTGCCCAATGCTGAACGTGGCTTAAAACGTCACTTCTAAAGGCAAAAACAATGCAGTTCCTCCTCCACCTCCGCTGACCATGAAACCTCAGCCCCTACTCTTTTAATGTCCTGTGCCTGAACTTGCTGCCAGCAGGTCAAGGGGAACATAATTTACTCAGGCTTTGATGCATTTGATACAGGTTGGGGTGGGAGGCAGGGGGGAGGGAGGTTGTCCAGGATGGGTTGGAAGGTGCCAGAGCCCTCTGCTAACCACGAGGTGCTGCCTGGGGGGGCTCTTTGCAGCGGGTGGGAGGCAGCAGGCGTTTGTCTGCAGGCCCCTTATCTCCTGCTCTGATGAGGAGATTGGGAAGGAGGGGAGGCTCTGCCCATTCTCTGCACTGCCTGGCTGAGGCTTCCTATTGCTCAGGCTACAAACCCCAAAATGCTGTGCCCCCCACCTCCTGCCCCTCTCTCTCCTCCAACGACCACCCTCAGCCACGTGCTGCTTGGTGTAGGACTTTCCGTAGGTACAGGAGCTGCATCCCATCCTGAAGCAAAGCAGGAGCTGACAGATTTTGCAAAGAGCCCCTCCCAACGGCATTGCTTTTAGATTACATCCTGCACCTCATTATGAGCACTGGGCCAGAAGCTGATGCTTCCCAGCACAGGTTGATTCCCTCCCCCCCTTTTACTTTTTTTTTAAATTATTATTATTTGGGAATTTGTTTTGTTTTGCTTTCAGGGAGAGGAAACAGAGAAAAAAGACAACACCCTCAGTGAGAACAGAGGTGCCCAGGCTCTGCCCTGACCCATGGCTGTTTAGCAGGAGGAAGCAAAGTGATGTGACCGCTGCGGTTTCGGTTCTCACTCCACCTTGCTGCCCAGGAGCCAGGACAGCAGCTTATGAGAGGAAAAGTCCTCGGAGCCAACCTGCACTTGGGGGAGATCCCGTAGCCCCACAGAGGGGCTGGAAATGCCAGGGGGGCTGGGAAAGCAGGACACCCCCGCAAACCCCACTCCAGTGTATTGATATTCAGTGCAGAGTGAGGGGTGTAAATTCAGTGCTATCTCCTGGCCGCTCGCCGTTTATGCCGTTCATTTCACATAGATGTCACTACTGCCTTATAAGCACTCCTCCGAGCCAGCCGCTTAAATGGACCCAGTGCATTATAGTAATGGAGTAACTGTATAAAAACAATGAAATCCAATCTCTTTAAACTGATTTGATGTCTGCCTGAACCACAACATTTCCTGCTAATGGCTTCCTTCATTTTGTAACCGTGATCTCCACCTGATCAGATTACAGCTGTTTTTAATTACAAAGCTAATAGAGTTTGTAGGCAGTGTCGGGAGGACGGCGCATGCCCCGGGCAGAGGGGAGCTGGTGGGGGCTTGGGGTGGCTGTGCTGACAGCCCACAGAGCAGAGTGTCACAACACCGGGATGGGGACAGCTGGGAGGGAAGGGGACAGAATAGGGATGTTGGTGCCATCTGACTGCTGCAGCTGATGGGGCAGGAAAAAGCACTGAGGATGACTGACAGTGGAAGAAGTCCTCAAGATTGATGTCTTTCTTATGGGATAGCGCAGTCAGCTACGGGGTTGGATTCCTCCACCTCAACCTGGATGGCGGAGCCCTGGGGAGCATCTGCGCAGCTCATCCTGGTCCCCAGAGGCCTCGTTTTGTCTGGCAGTTCGTTTGTGTGCTGATTGCTCCATTGCTGTGGGTTAGGAGCACAGAGCAGAGTAGTTGTCAGGAGAGAAGCAGGTTGAAATCTGTTACCAAATGGTGATGGCCAGGGATGTCTGATGCCTAGAAAACACTGGTGTGTTAGAGATAGTTCTGAGTAGCCCATGCTGGTATTTAGGATTCAGCTGATGTTGGGCTCAGCTGAAAAACGTCAGCAGGGAAAGAGAGCAGCATCTCCAGCTCGTAGCCAAGTCCTGCTGTGAGAACCTCCCGTTTGGGGTGCTGGAGTTGCTCACGTGCCTGCTAAGGCACAGTGATGAGCAATCCACTCCCAGCAGCTGGGGCAGGAGGAACCCCAGAGCCCCATGGCGAAGTGCATGCTGCTGAGACCCACTTTGGAGCTGCTCCCACTGCCTGCTTCATCACACTGCTGGGGATGCTCGTCCTCCACTGCCTTGGTGCCGGAGCTGCTCGTGCCAGGTGAGGCCTTGTAAATGATTTAGGGTCCACATCAAGAGCGCATCAATTACGTACCCTGAGACCTAATTATTTTGCTTGACAGGAGTCTCTCTCCTTAATTTCATTGTCTTCTCAGTCTCCCCTTTCACAGCAGGGCTGTGGATGATCTGCTGGGCACTGTGTCTCATTGTGTTTTCCTCTCCTTCTCAGTGTTGCCCAAACTCAGCTGTTTCCCCTTTCCCTTAGCGAAAATGAGCCTGGGACACAGTGCTGAGGCCGGGTGAGGACTGGGGCTGTGTTCCCAGAGTGTGGGCTTTGGGAGGCTCTGGGGATGTGCTGTAGTGAGCTGGGATGTGTTTGTGCTTTACAGAGTCCTTTTTGCTGCCTGGGTGCCCACCAGCAGCCTGGCACAGGATGATGCTGAAAGCCCTCATCAGCCACACCAGCGCTTCTCCTCTTCTCCTTGCACCTCTTCCTTCATCTGAACTTTTAAACCCTGTGTCTGGTGCAGCTTTTTGCAGTAACTCAAGCCACAGAGAATCATTAATAACGCACTGTTTTCACAGTGACATCAACAGGAGCTGCCAAAACACCAAACACCAAGAGCCAGTCCTGCCCAGGCGAGCAGAACGTGGGGATGCCCCATCTCCCCCCCATAACTCGGTATGTCTTTAAGCGTGTTTATTTTTCAAGCCTTAAAACTACCCTGTCCTAAAATAAATAAATGGAACTAATACCGGGAGCCTAGGATTTTAAAGCAACCCTACAAAAACAAAGCAGTGCGTGCAGATCAGTTGTCACCAGCAACCGTGCAATAACAAAATAACACACGCAGCCCCATGCAATGCTGAAGCAACCACTGTGTGCTTGCAAGAGGGGAGATATACTTTCCAGCATCGGCCTTCATAAGACATTTTTCTGCAGTAGATCTCAGGAGATGAGAGGGGGTGTAGGAACCAAACTGCATTGGGCAGTGCAGCTTCAGTGTTGGGCACGAGGCAGGGTCATTGGCCATGCAGTCAACGCCACTTCATTGGCACAGTTTTAACAGCCTGAGAAAGGAAAAGGACACGAGGTTTTGTGATGAAACAGGAAGCTCCCTCAAATCCTGGAGCCTTTGAAGAATCGTCAGTGGAATGAGAAGCTGAAACTGCTCTGGGTTGTGGGGCAGGAGGGGCAGGGGGACATGGGAGGGAGGCGCTGAGCACAGACCTTCCCAACTCCCACACTCTGCTCTTTGTTCCCCTTTTTTTTTTCTCTCTCTCTCAATTATTTGAGGCTTTCTCAATGCTTGTTTTTTTTCAAGGCACAGGCACTCTGAGGTTAGCAGGAGTGTTCTCAGAGCAAACCCCATCCTACTCGAGCCGTTGCTGGTGGGATCCACCTGTGTGCACTGTGCTGTGGAGCAGGATCAGCGCTGCCATCCAGGCTCTGCCTGTGCCCAATGCACAAAACCATGTGTTTGAGGAAGTGCTTCTGGAGTTTGAAAAGGTCTGGTTACCTTCTTCTTTTTTTTTTTTTTTTTAAATACTTATTTTTTTTAATTTATTTCTGCACCTCCTACTTTTCACACACAGCGCTTCAGTGTGGCTGTGGGAGCAGCTGAGCAAAGCCTCTGCTCCTGGGTCAGCTAAGAGTCACCCAAGACAATTCCTGTAGCGATTTCTGACCCATTCTGCTTCATCTGAAACACAAATGTGCCGAAAAATGTGGTTTGGTGGTTTAGCTGTTACTAGAGGGAATTGATGGCCACAAAGCTATTGAAGAGAGGCTGGCGAGGGCTGAGTTTCAAGGCTTGTTGCATGGCCATCAAAAGGACTGGATGGGAGACCTGGACCAGCTGAAGGCAGTACTGCAGGGATGCCTATGGGCAGCAGGGAAGGGACAGGGCTCCAAGGCAAACCCAAGGCAGCTCCAAGGGAAATGGGATCTGCCCTTCCCCAGCCCATGATGGGCTGCCTGTCCCTAGCAGGGTGCCCTTTCCCGTGCCCAGAAATGGTGAGGGAGCACCCAGCCATGGGGCTGACGAATGGAGCCCATGGGAAGAGCCAAGAGGCTGTCATGACACCGTGCTCTCCTCCGTGCTAATTGTACGCTGGGGACCAAATTTAGCCTGGTGCAACTTTGCTGAAGTCACCAGGGATTAATTTGGCCTCTGGTGGCTCCATTGTTTTAGCTAAATGAGTCAGAAGGAGCAGCCTATTCTTATCTGCGCACAGTGGGGCAGTGACAGTAATGGCTCTGCAAGGCAGACCCCAAAAGCAGCACGGCTCAGACCTGGGGTCAGGGCTACCATGAGCAAAACGGGGCTGCAGGAGGAAATGTTTTGACGTTTGGGTTACAGATGGAGGCAGGCTCAGCGTGGGCGTGCTGGCAGCACTCACCACTGCTGCGGGTGGAGGGGAAGGGGGCTGCCAGGTTCCCTGAATATTTGGTGGTGCCGTTGGAGTTCCTCAATTCTTCGTCGGACAGAGAGGGAAGCTGTGGCTCTGGAAGGGGCATGTGGTGTCGGAGGGGACTTCACACCCGGTGAGAAAGGGAGCACGGGCTGGAAACAGCTGAAAAGCACCGGCTGCATCCCTTGCAGGGCTTGCAAGGGGCTGGAGATGTCCTGGGCAAAAGGTTTAGCGTGTTGAGTTTCCCCAGCTTCTGGGAAATTCGGGATAAGTTGGGTCACTTTGATTTTCCAACCCAGGTTGTGTGGGAGCCATTAGCAAGCAAAGAGGAGTTGGCTGGATGGGCCATGGTAGCCTTCTGCCTTGGCCAGCTGACACCCAGGGGGGTTTGGAGTGTGAAGGTGGCACTGAGCAGGCCACAGAGATGGGTCTGCTGTCTCTTTTTCTGCACCCAGCCTCTCCTTTCCATGATAAGAATACAGCCTTCAGTCCCCAGGCTGCCACCCCGGCTCCTTTCACCATGGCCAAACACCTACAAATGAGCCTGAAAGGAAGATTTGAGACGAGGCCAGGTGGATGCGGGTGCCCCAATGGGCACATCCCAGTTGGGCAGGGAGCAGGGCCACAGGGCGGTACGGCAGGCTCTGACCCTACCGAGGTAAATACATAATGAGCCTCTTGGAATCCCTCCGTCCTTGCCAAAGGGGTGGGATCGGGGGACGCTTTTGTTTGCCGTAATGAACCTGTAATTATGCTACTTTTCTTGGTTTTAACCGCATTTTTTGCGTGCGTGTTGTTCTCTGGGTATTGACAGATTTATGGCTGGGACACCCCGCTGCAGCCCGGCACACGGGGCCGACGCGCTGCCGGCTCAGCAAGCTGTGGGGTGGGGAAGGGGTCTGTGCATTTCCACGGCCCCCGAAGGGTTAAATAAAGACATGAAAATTAATGCACACGCAGAGGTGCCGCCTCTCCAAAATCCGCTGCTTTCGGCACGGTTTAAAAATTTCTTTTTTTTTTTTTTTTTTTTTTTTGAGCTCCAGGTGAATTGAAGAAGAGGGGAGAAGGAAAAAAAAAAAGTAGGGAACGATTAAACGGCATAAATAAATAAATAACACGCACCAGATTTCAGCTCCCAGGCGCTCAATAAAATTACACTTTGAAATGCAAGGATTAAGCAGGGTAGGTGACAAGGTAACTTTGTTAACAGGCTAATCTCTCGCCTTAACAGAGACAGGGGATTTACATGTGACTGCACAAAACTGCTTTATGGCCTCTTTTTTTTTTTTTTTTTCCAGCTGGAGATGGTAGGAAGGGGCAGGATGAGATGGGACGGGGCTGGGTGTTTTAAAGCCGTTTGTAAAATGGGTTTAAATTGTTGGGTTGTTTTTAAAGTTTGCTTTTGTGTTTGTTCGGTTGTTTTTACTGAGCAAGACTGCAAGAAAATGTGTAGCCAACAACCAGTTGTCTCCAAACAGTCCAGGTAGGCAATGCTGACGATGTCACAGTTGATGAATAATTGGGCAAAAGCATTGGTTGTACCATTTAGTCCCCGATGGCTTTATCTGCCTTCTTATAAAAAGCCAGCCAGCAGCATGGGCTGTTTGGAATGTTACATCTGCATTTCTTTTGCCCTGAGCCTTCCCCTTGAGTTTCATTATTTCTTCACCCAGAAATGTATGTAATAAAACTCCAGGGGGAAAAAAAAAAAAAGTGCTTAATTTCTTGACAGGATGAGAGGGAGCGGCATGAAGTTGTGCCAGGGGAGGCTCACGCTGGATATTAGGAAAAATTTCTCCTCAGAAAGAGTGGTGAGCTACTGGCACAGGCTGCCCAGGGAGTGGTGGAGTCACCGTCCCTGGAGGTTTTGAAGGGCAGACGTCACACTGAGTGACATGGTTTAGTGGTAAGGTGGTGATGAGCTGATGGTTGGACTAGAGGATCTTAGTGGTCTTTCCAACCTTAATGATTCTATGACTCCGTGATGCTATTCTATGATTTCTTTTCATTTCTGTCCATTACTAAATTGTGACCGTGGCAAGAGGATGGACCTGAAATGAGATCTGGATCCACCTGCGTGGGTTTGTTCACTCAAACCACATGGTGCCCACCCTGCTGTGCTGGGGTTCCACCACTGCCTGCCTTCCCTCCACCACACAGTGAGCTGCTCGCGCAGCCCCGCAGCTCTCTGAGCATGGCTGGCTGCTGAACCACCCATGGCAAAGCAGGGGAGATGCAGGGAGCCAGCAGAAGTTCAGACCTTCTCCAGGCCTCTTTGTCTCTGGATAAAAATGACAATGAGAAAGCCATCTCTTCCAAAATCTTCATTCGAAATCCAACAGAAAGCAGCGGGGTGAACATGTTCTCTGGTTTTAAATAGCTCTGGTTGACAGTATTTATCACGCTATTTTCATTGCAGCATTGCTGGGGTTTGAGCTGGCTGCGGGTGGAAGGACTGAGCCTGGAAGGAAACCCCATGTAAAATCCCCAGCCTGTTTGCAGATGTTGGGCTGCTTCTGGCTGAGATTTCAGCTTTCGCAGGTGGGTGAAGGTGAGCTTACCCAGGAGCTGAGGTCGGGGTTAGGTTTTCCCTGTGCACAGATGCACACATGGCAGGAGAGAAGGTGTATTCATGGAGGGCTGTGCTACATCAGCTGAACATGACTTTTTAAGCACCTCCTAACCATCAAAACCGAAGAGACTTCTAGCAGTGGAAAAAAATGATGTGGCCAAGTATGTCCCCTCAGCCTCCAGACCTTGGGTTTATGGCTCCAGGCTGCCTTTGCAGGAAGGCATACGCAAAGCTTGGCAGCACAATCCCCCCCCCAGACAACCCTCCGTGCAGCTTTCTCAGGCACGAACACTCACTTTAAACATCGGGCAAAACCCCAGCTCTGAGGTTTCTCCATCATTTGGGCGCTAAAACCTATTCAAACTGAGCATCTGACGCTTATTCTGTGCAGGAATCTGGCCAATTGTTTCTCTTCCCTCTCTTGTCCTTATACCTTAAATCATTTTGACCTTTAATTGGCCCTAATTTGCCCACAGACGGCCCTGGGACCCTTCAACACATTTGCTTGTAATTGGGTCCCTTTGTTATTTTTCCAGCGAGCCGCTTGCTGCTTGTTTCTTTTTGAAAACATTGCGGCGTGTCATTGAGAGCGGAGCCGCTTTTAAATGAGCCCTGCTGGGGGCCAGGAGAGCCCTGTGAAAAGCCCAGCAGAGAGAGACAGGGCTATCTAAACGCAATTATCATATCACTGCGAAAACGTGAAACCAGCCCCGGCTTAAGCAAACACCGCACGCCCCTGGGCTGGCGGCGGAGCGGCGGGTGGGCGAGGCGTGGGGTGGGAGAGGTTTGTGCTGGGAGAGCTTGGGGCTGGGAAAGGTCTTCTGCCATCCCAGCTCCATGCGGGGATGCTGTGAGCGTCGCTGCTTCGTGCCTGCCGCGAGCGTCGCTTGGCGATCCCTTGGCCACGCGTTGGCTTCGGTGGTTGTGCTTCAGTCCACCTCGTTTCGGTGTGTTGGTTGCGAGTTTGGCTATGGGGAGGAACAGGGAAGTTTGGGAGAAAAGCAGCACTAGAAGCTTTGGCATTGAGCAGAGGTATCAGCCCGGCCCTGCGCACGCTATTAATCTGGCTGCGGCCACGGTTTGCCCCTAGCCCCACTCAGAATGTCATCAAGATCTTAACTGTCCAAAGTGAAGTTATAACAGCGAGGGATAATACCGCAGCCTGATAGCATCTGCGCTGCCTCCTGCGCTAATGGACAGTTGTTCTGTAACCGAGCCTCCCAGCTCCGCTCGCCCTGCGGCGCAGAGACCTCACGTCGGTGTTCGCTCCGTGCGGACCTTAAACCAAGTGAAGTCCCAGCGCTGTCAAACCCCTGAGCTGGGCTGTGGTGCCGGTGCTGGCCCTTGTGCCGCCAGCTGGGATCGGAGCAGCCGTGCAGGCAGCACCCGCAGGCTGGGTTAGCAAATTGCATCTTGCGTTGTACGGAAAATCAAGTGAGCATGGCTAGAAAAGCTAAGGCTGCATTTCTGCCCTGCTGGTGGGAGCTCTGCATTCATCAGTCTGTGCACAGCTCCAGCAAGGCAAAGACACCATCCATGTGAGTGTGTTCAGATACACGATCCTTCCCATTCAGCTCGAGTGCGCAGGATTCTTGCATATGTAAATGTTTGCAGAGTCAGGGCTCTGTTTGTATTGCCTGTTCACTAATCTAAGTTTATATTTAAGCTTCTGATGTTCAGTTCTTTTTTTTTTTTTTTTTTTTTTTTAAAATCCACCCGTAGCTTTAAGGAAAGGTTTTTGTGGGCTCGGTGCCTCGCTGCAGTAAATGCAGGGTGAGTCCAATGGTTTGCGTTGGGGGCTCCAGTTTCAGGCGGTGATGGAGAACGAGAACAATGTGGCACACAGATTGTCAGACAGCTGTACAGCTCTGTGCTCCACACTGGCTCAGCAGGCTTCCAACAGGGCAAGCACAAGGCACACCTGCATCTTGCAGCAATTCCTCCAAGCCCAAAGCCTTCCCAGAAGCTCATCCTGGAGATGCCCATGTCATGGAAGTCCTCCGATAGCACTGCCTTGGTCTGATCCAGTTATCCTCACTGGTATGGCACGGCGCAAAGGGGATTTTGCTCTCCCTGCTCTGACTGCTGTGCATAGAGCTGCAGGGCTGTCGGTCCAGCAGTAAAAAATTCCACTTTTAACAATGCTCTTTTTTTTTTAATTAATTAAAACAAATAAAATAAAGCCTGAACGACCAGGCAGGAAGAAGTCATCTTTTTTTTTTTTTTTCCAAAATACTCAGTGATGAATTTGGGAAAGCTGGAGGGAGGCCAAGGAACTGCAGCAGAGTGAAAGTTGGGTGACTTTCCTGGCAGTGGCCAGGGATACATCCAGAGCATCCCCCCGCTGCCACAGGAGCATCGAGCCCTGGCGGGCAGCACAGCCGCTGCCTCCTTCCCTTGCTGCCAGATAAAAAGGACAGGCTCTCCTTTTTCAGCCCATTCTGCTTGCACAATGGGAGAAGGGGATCAGTGCCAAAATTACAAGTGTGAGCCCTTAATGCACCAGGTTGAACAATGGGCTTTGGAGGCGTCTGCCTCGTACAGCGAGTTCTGACTACCCAGCGCCATGGAAAGAAACTTCATTGTGCTGGCAAAATGCTCGCCAGAATGAAAACAGCCTCCTCCTCCTTTCTTCAGCTTCCTAATGGGAAGCAAAATAACAAACCGGGCCCACAATTAAACAAACATGCCACTAACCGAGCAGAGCTCAAGTGGAACAGATGTTGCTGCAGTTGCACCAGGCTGGGGGCCGGGAGCAGCCGTGCTGGCTGCGCTTCCCAGGACACTGTGCCACTCATCTCCTCCTTTCCACCCATCTCTCATCCCTTTTCTGCACTGTACCCTCTCCTCACTCTCCCCCTCCATTTTCAAGTCAAAAACCTGTTCCCTCCTAATTTGCTAGGGCTGGTTTTGCTGGGCTAAGGAGCTCTCCTTCCAAAAAGTCCGTGGCATCTCTGCGGTACAAGAGATCTAGTGTTGCAGAGGTGAGAGAGATGGCTGAAGAGAGGAAACCAAAAGTGAAGCTGTCTCCTTTCCATACCTGGCTGAATCCATCTTTTCTCTACAGTCCATGATGGGCTCTTATTACTCTGAGGATTAAGGTCCCTAAGTTCCCACCTGGCCCCAGCTGGTGCTCCCTCTGCTTTACTGGGATCTGTTCCCTCCATCTCCATGGCAAAGGGACCAAAATAATACGGCACATCCTGGAACAGGAGGCTGGGTGGCCTTGCTCACTCCCTGCAAAACTGTGCCAAGGCTGTTCACTGCTGGAAGAGCCAGAGAGACTTGGGTTTGGAGGAAGCCCAGCAGCCCTACAGGGTTGGGTGCAGCCTTGTCAGGTCTTTGGGTCCTTCCCTGGGGCAGAATCATTGGGTCCAGAGATCCTGACCACAGCAGGTGCCAGGCTCCCTCTCACTGGGAGCTGTGTTCACCAACACCTCACTTGTTTGGAAAAGGCATACAGGGCTGTGATGTGGGGCACCTGTGTGCACACGCAGTTATGACTCTTCTTGTTTTCTACCTGCTCTTGCCAGTGAAGGACCTGTGTGCAGTAGGGCTTTGCTTTGCCCTGGGCTGTTGTAGCACAGCAACTTCTGCAACTATTATTAGAAGCCTGAAGATGTAAGAAAAGTTACTTCTCTTTCTCCTTCAAGCAGGGGGAGCTGGAAGAAGTGGAGAGAGCCCTGATATCTCTCATGAGCTGCCTTCGAAGAGGGACTGGACCAGCCTGAAGGCCACCAGAGCCAAAGCCCAGCAGCACAGCTTGGGACTCAGGCATCCCACAGACGGGTAGCAGCTCAGTGGAACCCTCACTTGGCTCAGGTTTACCCAATTTTCTAGTGAGACCTGCTCTGTGAGCGCTCATTCCTGGATATCCTGGGGCACTGGTGATGTTAAGCCAGTGGCACCTCTCACTGCTCTGCTTTGGTAAAAAGCAGCCAAATGCATGGCTGCCATGGACCACATCTGCTTGCTTATCTCAGTGGCCAGGGCAACATGGCCACAGCCAACACTAGCCAAAAGTGGCTCTCGGATGCTCCCAGTGCTGAGCGATATTTCCACTCACCTGCCCAACCTGCAAACAAACAACACGGGCACCTTAGCAAAAAAGCACATCTGCTGTCAAAAACCCAGTTCAAAACGAAAACCGAGGTGAACATCCAGGTATTCCAGACCACGGTGGCACTGAGGGTAAATCACAGCAAGCCAACCAGCCACATTATCGGATTACTTTTCCCCTAAGATTTGCTTCTTTTATCTTACTTAGCGAGGCAAAGCACCTCAGATGGAAAACTTGATCGGAGTATTGGTTTTGACTTCCTTTTTCACAGTTGATGCACACAATGTATGCACATATGTGGCTGCACATTTGATAAATTCAGCAGCAGCTTTACAGAGTTGGCTCTATTAGAACAGCTGATGACATGAGCTAAAATGACCGGGAATTAACATCCAGAAGTGGATGTAAAATTATCAGACTTCAAGAAACTCAAGAGAAATCCTGTCCCATAAAACAGTGGTGCATTGTTCCAAAAAGGCATCTCTTTTCTCATCGCCCTTCATTCTTCACCCCACCCCCTTCTTTCTCTCATTTGAAACTCAAATTTACCTCTGTTCAATTCCCGCTCTGTTGCCCACAGCATCTTTTATTTTCATAGTAGCTTGGCAATGCAGATTTTGAGACTAAGACCTTGAAAGACACATACCTTGTTATAACACTGTATCTGGGGTTTGGCTTGCATGGATGCTACACTGAGCTGGCTCACGATGCTGAGCAGCAAATAATAATAATAATAATAAAGTCATTTATAAAGTCATTTTTGGTCGGGTTAGGTTTATGCCAGCCCAACACATGGAGGCAATTCTCTGCAGGGTCAAATGAGAAATAAGGAGGAAAGCAGGGATAACGGAGGACAGTTTGTTGATGTTGGTGTATGTATCTTATTTGTGTTTTTGTGCTGATCCTTCCTCGAGGCATTGACCTGACTATGCTGGTTAACAACAGCTCTTCATTTAGTCCTATCCTAGCAAAGACCTATATGGCTTCTGTATTTTAAAGCCAATTTAATTCAGATCTTCTCTAAGCAGGACTATTTTGATGGAGCCGGAGAAGTGATGACATAAATAGCTGACGGCACAAATAGTTCTACTGGCAGAGCAGCAGAGGTGGCAACATCTGGATGGAAGCCATGAGCAGCAGCTGTGGACAGGCACCTCTTCATGGAGCTGGAACAGGATGCACAGCCTGGGGCTCCAGGTCACCATCTCACCAGGTCAATGGAATGGGCAGGAGCAAATGAAAACTATTCTGAATGTCTGCTCATAAAACCAAAGGGAGAATTTATTATTATTATTATTATTGCTGCAGTTTGAAAAGATTTGCCTCATCCTCTGCCATTCTGTTATTTCTGTTGTCAATCTAGTGCCTGGTTTAATTCCCATCCCAGACAAAAGCAGAAATGTCAGGATACCACAAGTTGCTGTTGGTCTCTGTAGCTTTTCAGGCCAGGTAGAAGCAGAAGTAGTGGGGATTTCTCATGAATTATCCACCCTGTTTCTAAAAGTGTGTCTGTACAGTTGCTCGAGTGCCTCAGCCTCAGATACTGCAAGGCACCAGCAACAGCAGCATTTCTGGCTGTGATTTGGCTGCAACATCGCAGATGCCTCAGATACCATGAGCTCTTGAGGGATGTAGCCTGCATGCGTTACTCCGGGTCCAACTGAGCATTTACTGGAAAAGAGAAGGCAAAGCAAAGGGGGAGCACCCTATGTGACTCAGGCAGGGCTGAGCAAGGCCAAGTGGTGTTGCGTGACAGTAATTCCCAGCCATTATTGCAGCCCTCAGGAGATCTGCTACGAACTGGAATAGTTTGTAACAGCCCTGAGGGAGCAGGGCCAGAGCAAGGGAGATAGCAGCCAGCTTTGTCCCCCTCACAGGACTGAAGCTCAGCATGACTTGGAAAGCAGAGGATTTGTGTTTTTCTCTCTGGGAAATAGGAATCCAAGGATGCCAATGGATTGAGACTCTTCTGTTGGAAAGTGCAAAATAGGAGCATTGCACAGCCCGGCTATCTGTTGCCCTTAATCCATCAGTTCCTTCTGATCCTTCATCTTCTGCCCCTCCTGAATGGACCCCTCACTTTTGAAGAGTAATGGCGCTGTGATGGTGTTTTCGTGAAGGGCTGCAGGGGCAGGATGGAAACGCAGCCACCACCTACCCCTGCAACCATGCAGGGCTATTGCTTTGATGCAAAGCCCCGTTGGCCCTGTGCTCCCATGTGAGGCAGCTCCCCGCTTTTTGCATTTCAATCACATGCATCTAAATCCAGTCATCTGGGAATCTTATCGGAACCTCACGTAAAGGAGTCAGTCCTCTCTGCTGCGTAATTACAGGGCCGGGCTGCACGGAGCGGGTCCTTAAACGCTTTGTGAGTCAGCTGATGGGGACGTGGCCTCAGGTACCCAACCCTCCAGCAATGAAGGCCATCATCATTAGCTAACCTCCTCCAGGGCCAGTATGTGGCAAGCACTGGAATTCACCACTTTTCTTTGTCAGCCTTTGACAACTACTTGCTTGATATAATTACTTTCAGTGTTATTTAAGGCTCTGACTAATCGCATGGCAATGGCCAGGTTTATAATGCAACAGTGTGTAGCCTGGAGCAAATTCTGACATAATTACACTGTATAAATTCCCCCATTAGAAATGACACTGCATTGGCATTGTGTACAAAGCAGCCATGGTCCAGTCAACTGGCTCTGTGAAAATCTGTCTGACAATTGTTTACCCTGTTGGTATCTTATTGACACTTCGTACAATGATGAAACTGTTACATGACAGCAAATGGGAGCCAGAGGCCTGGACAAATCTCTCATTTCCTCTCTCTTCCTTCAAGTGTGGCCGTTTTCTTGCCTGGTGTACTCCAGATGAGGGCTTGCTCACTTCTGATGGCTCTGAAACAGACACAAAAGCCAATGGTTGCAGCACAAGTCACAAAAGCCTATAGAAATCTGCTTGGGGTTGCATCACCTGCCCCAGGGAGTCCATGAAGGATGATCATGGCCATATTCAGCCCCATGGCACAGCACATTGTAGGGTCGGCTGAAAAAACAAAGGCTTGAAGGATGCTGCAAAGGCAGCTTTGTCACCTGCCTGAGCCAAGCACATATGCAACTTAAACTAGGAAGGACGTGCTGAAAACACATATTAAACAGGTCTGCAAGTGGCAGAATAGCAGCAAATGTTGATGCAGTGTGGGGCTGGAGGAGGAGGATTCCAGTTTCCCTCTGGCCTGGGACACCTGAGAGCAACTGAAATACTGGAAATGGGATCTGGAGCCTTTCCAGATCTTTAGTTTCAAGCTGGCTCCAGAGACCTCCAACACAAGCAGACTTAGAGAAGCTGAAAATGGAGTTTTAGTTAGAGCTGAGAAAGAGGGAGAAGCTGAATACCTGTGCCTCCATCAGCAGAGGACTGTTTCTCGCAGAATGTTGTCTATACCAGTTGATTTATGAAACCCCAGGAGTTTGAATTTCTTTATTTCCCCATGGAATAGACTATTATTTAAAGAAGTTATTGTCATGTCCATTTGGAAACCATTGGGTGTTTGTGCAATATAAGTAACTCTGGAAGCATTTGTCACTTTTCACCAGGTAAGACTCAAACCCATTAACTGAACCTGGAGCAATAACCTACGTCTTTCTTTTGCTTTCAGCGTCACCAGGAAAGCTGTGACCTGGATGAACCACTCAGTCTCCTTCCAGAGCAGTAAGTAATGCCCTAAGAAAGAGATGTTTCTTGATGGTACACAGAGGCTGGAGCAAAGCCCTGAGATACTGCTGTACGTATGGGGACAGTGGCGAGGTCCCTGCTTATGATCCCCCTCCCAGGGCTGCATGTCCTTGTCAGGGCAAGGAGCAGCATGGAACAAGTGAGCACTGCCATGGCAAACTGAGCTGTGGCTGAAGGTTCATTCTGATACCCTGGGCTGCCAATTCAGAACTTGCCTAAAACCCGCTGTAAAATTCGCCTCCGATTCCTTTTTAGGAAAAGAAGGCTGTAGTATAAAGTTCCATTTTCTAGGCATTAAATTTTACAGCCTGCACCATTAAAAGCAGCATTCTGTGTCAAACTTAATGTTCGGTCTTCAGGAACAGCTAGGAGGAAAAGAGAAGGTTCCCTGTTTGTTCTACAAAACAGGAAAGCGGTTGCTTTCTATACTGTAAATATGCATTAGGGAAGCTCTTATAGACTCGTGCTGGGGATTTGATGTTTTTAACTGACTACATTCCTTACATTTTTGTGTAACTGCCAAGAAAGCTGAATAAAATGGCTTTTTTAGTGTTTTCTCTAAGAATAGTCCCGCTTCTTTGTAAATATAGCAAAGGAACTGTTGATAATAATTCTTTGGGAGAATAACTGGTGTTATTGATGTTAAAAGTAGAAAGATTGCTGTTTCTCTGTCTCAGAAATACAGCTATCCAAGTGGGCTGGGACTTCAGAAAGCCTGAGCATTCCTCAACCAGTGACTGAGATTAGACTGGTTTCATTCCTGTGCCAAAAGGTGTAGAAATCAGAGAGAGAAGACTGGCACTGATGTTCAAAAAAAAAAAAAAAAAAAAAAAAAAAAAAAACAACTAAGATTTGCATTTTCTTTCAGAATGCAAAACTGAACTTTTTTCCTCCTTGTTTGCATTTCTCAGTTTGCAGATAGTTCTGCCTTCTGCCAACCTGCCCTGAAAAGCTGCGGGTTCATCTGCTCAGCCTGACTCAAGCGAGAACCATGAATAGCTGGGCACCCCTAAACTCCTGCAGCATTAGGTCAGGCCCCACACTCCCGAGGTTCCAGGAGGTGAAAATCATTCGTTCTGATCTCCAGGTTGGTGGGCTAAGCCAAATTTTGACCACTGAGCCATAAGCTGTTGCTGGTTTGAAGATCTTGGCTGGTCCTTGTAGAGCCATGTAACAGTGGTAAAAGCAGGACTGTAGCATGAGAAATTGAACCAGCCTATGCCACGCTGACTGCTGAACGCTGCTGCCATTCAGGATAATATTGGGAAAAGAGGTAACTGATCAGTCGTGTCCTGAATGATGGTCTACTTCTCAGTGAGACTTTGTGCCACATGGCATTTGGGGCCGAGTGTCTTGGCATCTCTTCAGCCAAAGGAATTGCTCTGCACTTCGCCTTCAAGCCTGTGCTTGTGCCACAGCTTTGGCAGTTTTCTGCTCAACACTCTGATATCTAGAATGGCAGTGAAACGCATGGAGCCCAAAAGGGAAAAGCATCCCATCATCTGTGTGAATGACTTGGGAATGTAAGGTGAAGAAGGTGGAGGGCAGAGCTCCCACCCGGAAAGGATTTTCAAGATTTGAAAAATTAAAACAGCCCCCAGTGTTCCCCTTATCTATCAATTAAAATCAAACTAGTTTCTTTTTATCGAGATTGAGAGATGCCACCCAGGCTGACTGTGGTATTAATGAGGTTATCTGTGGTGTAGGAAATCCAGATTCAGATGCCTCACGTGCCATCACCAGTACACATCTGGGCTGCTGGCTGCTCTGCTTGTGCTCCTAGATCTCATGTTGTCACTGTTAGTTCTAAGTTTGGGTTGAACCTCAAGCAGGTCAGACCTTGTTGGTCTGTGATGAGACACAGCGTTTGCCCGTGACAGCACAGCTTTTATATTGCACAGGCTCCAAAAGATCTTGTTCTAATGATGGGATAAAGCAACTGCTGCTTCCCTGAAGCACTCCATGCACCGAAGACAAAGGGATGCGAGTGAGGGCTGTTCCCAGGGTGGGTGCTGGGAGCACAGTGTGAGAGTGTGCAGTGCTGTGCAGAAACACAGCTTAAGGTCAGACTCAGCTCTAAAGCTTCCCCAGAATCCCAAATCCTCTTTTTATATGAGTTCAACCAAACACAAACAATTAAAGAATTTCATCTTCTCCTACTATGGTGGAAAAGCCTGAATGCTTCTCTAAACTTTATTAAATAGCTCCAGCATGTTCCCTAGGTGAGGGTCCTGCTTGGCTTCTGAGAGACTATATCTTTGTGTTTGGTGTGAATAAATCGGTCACAGATGCCAGTTGGCAGTGAGGAAGAGAAATAACACAGCCCGTTGCAAAGAAGAGAGGAAAAAAAGCAGCTATAAGCCTCGTGTCTGCCATTTGACAAGGACCTCAGTCAATGGCAGCTGTTCAGAGACCTCCACAAGGGCTATTGCACATCCCTGCTATCTGCCTGCACTTATGTTCCTCTCTTAGGGATTACCCCTGTGCCAGGTTTCGAGCCTAAGCCAGTGCCAGCCTGGAACGCAGGGAGAAGCATTTTGTAGCTTTAGTTTTGGAATGTACCCCATTGGTAGCAACAGGCCGGTGGGACAGGCAGGAACCTTCCCCTGGGCCAGGTCTCTCTGGCGGGCAGCAGCTCTCTCATCACCAGGGGTTTGTCAAAGCGTGCGGTATGCTAACATCCTGCCAGCTCACCTTTCGTAAGCTGAGTCAAAAGCATTATTCCCACCCGTGCAAACACGGCGTCTGCCACATGTCTGCTGGTTTCTCCCCGGTGCACTGAGGCAAAGCAGCCCTTCCTTGTCAGTCACTGACCAAAAGCTGTTGATTCTGGAACGACTGACTGCACTGGTTGTAGGGGATGCCAAAACCCCCTGAAAGCTGGGAGGCAAAGGTGTTTTCTTTTTAAATGAATTAAGCTGTAGAAGGAATTTCCCTGAGAGCTTGTTTGATATCTGGAATAGAAATGGCTTTCCGTCTCCATCTCCGCCTACTCAACACTCAAAGCCACATCCAGAGAGCCTGCAGACACATCTGCCCTCTCCTCTGTGTCGGAACTCCTCTGCATTTTGCCGACAGCTGACAAACATTCCAGGTGGGTCTGCCTCCAGTGTGCTCACTGGGTCACTGTAACTGACTTAGCTTAGCCTAGGGAGAATATAGCCTAGGGAGAATATAGTCGTCGTAGAGTTCATTTTCTGTTGTATCAGTATCAGGCATTCCTGGCAGGGCTGCACTGGAGTTTGGTCCAATTTGTTTAACCCACAGCCTGTTCCTGAGCTGTCCATCAGCGCTCAGGCCTGGCACATCCCACCTTACAGACGTGCTCTGCGCTTCCCCAGAGGGAAGCAGGCAGCTCCCCGCTTCCCCCTGAGCCTGCATGCAGAAGGCACGGTGCAGGCGCATAGGAGAGCAACCCCACAGTATGAGCAACTTTCAAAACCGAGCCTTGTCAAGAGGTAAAGCAGCTGTGCCCACACCTGAAGGCACAAATAACACCTGGTGGCACCAATTAAGCACTGGCACCGTGAGCCTAATACCCCTTGGCTCCCGTAGGAAACAGGACCTATAGCAGCATCTGTAAATAAATATCCCACTGCGCCTTCAGACACTTAAATACCTTTCCAAACCTGGCTGCTTGCCTGTTTCCCATGCTCTGCTGCTGCTGCTTTACTTTTGCAGCGGGAGTAAGGAGCTCAGCTGCACGGAGGCTGTGTTGTGCCAAGCACAGTGCAGGCACCAAACAAAAGCCCTCTGACCGCTTCCCAGCATCTAGCTGCTGTTGTTTTAAAAACAACTCTCCTTGGCTATTTTCTTTTGCCTTTTATTCATTGTTTTCTTGCTTCCTTTATAAGTCTGGTGCCTCCCAGCTAGAATACCTTTGCTGAGCTCCTGGGTGGAAAAAAGGAGGATTTACCTGAGCCCAGCCCATCTGCGTGCGGTAAGTGATGCAAGGGTTGAAATGAGGGTGTTAGGGGGAATGCAGAGCTACAAACAAAGTGTTCCAAGCTTCCCACTGGGATTAGGGACCATAAGCACTGCTGGGGAGAGAGAAAGAAAATGGGAGAGTTCAGATCATGGAGAACGGAGCAGATGCAAACATGTGACACACAACTGAGAAGCTGTGCTCCAAGAGAGGCAAATTTCCCCCAGCTGTGCCTGGAGTGGGTGGGTTGTACTTTTCCTGTGCCTGGGCTGGTTGACAGCAGCTGCCACAATGGGATTTCCTTCGTGTTCGTGTTAAGGAGCTTCACTTTGTGCAGCTTGAAGCTTATCTAGGTAAAAGTGATTTTATTAACAAACAGCGGACCTTGGGTTCGAGCTCTGAGTGGCAATTTGAACCTCTCCCAGAGTTAACTAAATCGAAGCCACCGCATTTTAAGGAAAAAGTTCCCGAGCTGCTCTTTGTTGTGAAATTCCAACAGGAGAAATGTGTTTTCGAAGCGCTCTGATGCATTTCAGGTTCACTTTGGGGCTCGGCATTTTGTGGCAGCTGGTTCTCTGATTATTTTCTATTAAGGACCAACTTCCAGTAACATCAGTTGGAGCGGGATTTTAGCTCTAAATCTATTATTAACTAATACAGCACAACAATGCCTGGCTTTTGTTCTGTTTTGTTTTCTCCCAGGGTCGGAACGTGTGTGTATCCCATTAACTCTGTCCTCGCTGCTCTCAAGATGTCCCACACAAATGATTTTATTTTTTTTGTAAGAAAATATATTTTACTAGGCAGTTTTATGAGAGCTGACAAAATGCCTCATAAATAACCCAGCAGGAAATATGGGGTAAATAAAATTTTTACAACTTTATCATAAACCTGAGAAGTCTTTGGTTCCTTTTCGAATGGAATGAGCGAGGTATTTCATTAAAGGAAAAGACATGCTCTCTAAAGCCCAACAATTACAGACACAATGCCTTTCTAACCTGCAATTCAGTCAAACAGGTTTGGTGGCAGTGGAAAATGTAAAAGGCCCTGTTTTGACACTTGGGTCATGCTCCCCATGGGTCAGTTTGTGCTGTGGGTTCCCTGCACAGCAGAGCTGGGGAACTGGTGTGCGCCTGACCTGCCCCAAATTGCTCAGGACCTCTACGGAACCATGTATCTGGGGAACGTGCTCAGGGCAGGCTGGTAGTTTTGCACAGGGGGATGCAATTGAGGCCCTGAGTGCAGGGGGAACACAAACAAATATGGTCCTCAGGTCTTCAGCACAAGCCTGAAATGCGACAAGTTGGTCAGAGACCAAGTGTCTGAAATAGAAACACTTGGAACAACCCTCAGTCCCCAAACTTTGCATGAAGGGAGAATTCAGCTCTCAGCAGGAGCATCTTTGACGCGTGATATTTTGGTACTGTGGGAAGATGGGAAGGGGTGCCACTTTTATGTCCTTTGCACTTGTATGAATTCACATTGACAGCCATGACTGTTTTCTACTTAACGGTGACAACAGAAATCTGGCAAAATGCAACCTGGGTTGTATATATGGGTGCATGAGAAGTATGGAAACTTCCTTCCAAAGGAAGTGGCAAAATGCCACTGTATGCCTACTTGGTCTGATGAAATATTAGAGAAAATCATCTGGAGCGGAGGAAGGCCTTTACCCTTTCTTACACCACTAGTTCTCTGATCTACCCCACTCATGTTTGTGTGTCGGCTGAAAACACAGAGGAACAGCAGAACTGGAACTGTTCAGACCCCACGTTACCTTCCCTGTGCCGTGAGCGGAGCTCTCAGGCCCGTCAGAGGGAGACCAGAGTGAACTCCACCATCGTGGCCTCACCTTGCTGGCACTGCAGGTTGTACCACTATCTCCCCCACCTCTCCTCCAGGGCCTGATTGCATAAAGCCCACCGCCCTCCCTCCCAGGCACTCTTGCGTTCCCCTGTGCTCCCATCCCTCCGGGCTCACCCACCCACCCTCAGATCACACAGGTCCTTAGGACATCTACAGCAACTTCCTACAGGCACGTCACATCAGGAAGATATTTAAAGCCTTTGTAGATCTAATGCTTTCTAAATAGGAGGTAAGCTCACCCCACACTACCACTCCAGAGTGCTTTTGATGCTGATTTCTTTTATGAGCACTTTGGGAATGGGGCACTTTGTGGATAGCTGCTCCCTGCACCAACAGGTCTGCAGTCCCACTGCCCGATCATGCACCGTGCTGAGTGCTCAGAGCTGACACTGGAGCCAAGTCAGGGTGTCCCTGGGAGCTTTGTCTGTATAAGGGCTCCAGGCTCTGGCATGTTGTCTGGGAAGCGCTGTGTAAATAGGAGAGACAATTATTGTAACCCTTTCCCAAAAGGAAATTCCATATTGGCACTGAACGGGGCGTTGTATGGCAGAGCGTAGCCCTGACGGAGCAAGCTGCCCTGGCAGCAACTGACAGCACGCCGAGGGAAATCGACTTTTTGGTGGGACATGTGCTTTACTGAAAGGCCATATGTTACAGAGTTATCTGCTGTGAATCCCCCAGCATTATCCCCACGCCTCTGTCACCGCCCCCCTGCCTCTGCCCTCCCCTCGGGCCCCCACCTCGACGCAGAGGTTAAATAAAATATCATTTCCTCCTGATTTAGCCTTTGTCTTTGGCAATCAAAATGCCCTTCAGGCCCCCATGGAGTCAACCTTGCAGGTCAGAGTAGGACATGGGAAACCCCTTCCCAGGCATTTCACTGCAGATAATGTCATGGCTGATTCATGAGATCACTCCAAGTGCTGCCTTCCGCCACAGCTGCTCCTTTCGGTGCTGAAGCTTCTTGGCTCCTTGCTCCTTTTCCCTCCCCGTGACAACACCTCTTCTGCTGGCTGGATTTTACAAACTGATTCTTGGGCAGCTGGGAGAGATGGAAGAGTTGCTCAGAAGGAAAAGAGGAATAAAGGGGGTTATTTCTGCAGCAGCATGGCTCTGTGCAGGGCAGGAACAGGTTAGCAGCCACCAAACTCTGTCACTGCTCCAGGAGGGCCATAAGTGCAGGAACATGTATACCTGCCTATAAATTCAGCATTCAGCATCACCTGTGTATCACTCCTCAGTTTAGGGTGATACCAAATCATAGAATATATGATAGCTTGGGCTGGAAGGGACCTCAGAGATGACCTAGTTCCATATGATGGCATAGAACTGTTTTTGTTATAGCTCTTATGCTTGGCATCTCTTTGGAGAGTCCCACTAACATAACACCCAGTAGAGATCATGTTAGTAAAAGCACCACTGGTGGAAGGGGAAGACCTATAAATGTCAGTATATTCCCTGTCTTTAATTATTGACTGCTGTTATTTTAACCTCTCTTTCCTCCTGTAGTTTTACATACTTGGGTTGAAAGTGCAAAGAGGCAGCAGGGAGATGGAGAGCACTGACTTCACCCTGCAATGTGCAACATGGGTAAAATGGGAGGGAGTGGTTTTGTCATGTGTGGGGACTTGAGTGGAATGAGCCTCCAGTGTCAGTGTCCAGCCTACAGAGCCACATGCTCTGGACTGTGTAACACCCATCTGTTTTGTGTGGCTGACCCATGGGCCAAAGCACCCTGTATCTTTGGTGGATGGAGCTGCGGGGAACTGGTCTGTGGGATTTTAGGCTGTTCCCTGTTATCTCTTGCAGAAATAGAGCCTTATTTTAAAATTTAAAAGTTTTTATTTTCTACTCAACAGCCTGCTAACTATCTAAAGCACTTCCAAAAAAAAAAAAAAAAAAAGATGTGAAAATCAGAGGGATACAACCAGAGTGACCGAAGGGAGAGTCAGGAATGGAGGACAAATGGCCCCCGCCCAGCCATGGTCCCAGCCCCCATTCGCACCCAGCTAACATCCCTCCCTTTGGTAAACAGAGACAGGCAGGTTGGCACCTTGTCTCCTGCCAGGAAGGCGCTGGCCCTTTGTTTCCTGCCTGGCAGATGGGGGCTGGAGGGTGCCTGAGGGGTCTGGTTCGGGGAAAGCCTCCAGCTGCCCACAGGCAGGACAGCTCTGAGTTCCCCCCTATGAAAGAGCTGGGTAAAATAGTTTCTATCTCCTCTGATGTTTTTTTTTGTTTTGTTTTGTTTTTTAAGTTTGACAAAATATAAATACTCAGTCGTTTTCCTAACTGAGCCTCTTGTTTATATAGGAACTAAGAGGGAAACCTGGGATTTGGAGCCAAATTTTATTTCTGGAGCGGGAGAAAGCCAAAATCCTGACGGCAGGAATGTGTGCATATCTGAAATACTTCAAATCCTTGCACAAACTTTCTTAAAAGGTTAGAATTTGGCTCACAAGTCAGTGAAATGCAAGTTCTACAGAGTCCTAAAACGTGCCAATCCCTGCTTCCAGCCCTAAGGGATTTGCTGGGTGTTACCCTTGGTTGCTTTCTGTGGGGGGTGACCAAGGCAGACAAAGAGGAAATAACCTAGCTAAGGCCACAAGAGTCGAAGAAAAGCTCATAGCTATTTGGACATGTTTTAGCTGGGTCTTCTCCTAAGGCCACTGCACCACATACATAGATAACCTAAACTCTTTCAGCCTCCTACACCACAAAAATCCAGGCAGTTTCTCCTCCATCAGCCCCTGCTGTTTTGTTGTATGAGCCTGCATTAACTGAGGCAGTCACATCACTGAAAATATTCATATTGATTTCTTCAGAGAAGGTGTCAGGCACTGCACAGAGGCTTGTGGCACACCTCCATACCCAGCTCAGATGTGTCCTTGTGGATGGGAGTCTCTGGGTTGAAACTCACCTCAGTCATGGAGACCCATTGCGCTGTCGTGGAGGTCCCAGGCTGTCTGGTAACAGGAAGATGCCCACATAGCTCTTGGCATGATTTGTCCCCTTGTTTCATTATTTTCCTTCCCTACTCTGACCTATTATTAACAGACCCACCTTCTACCTAGTGCTTCTGTTTCCCCTGATATATTTGTAAAAGGCCTCTTATTCTCCTTAATCCCTTTGGCTATAATTAACTCATTCTGCATTTTTGCTGCCCTTATCTTTTCCCTGCAAGCCTTAACTGACTGAATATTCTTGTTTGGTTGCCTCCCTGTTTTCCATTTCTACTAAAGGTTTTCTTTTTAATCCTTAGATCTCTGAGTGGGCTTTTGCACACTCTTATTTCTTGCCTTCCTTATTTACTCCTTTTTTTTTCTATCTCCCTTTAGTTTTTGTACCACGTAAGGACTCCATCTTCCTTAGACCCAGGTAGATTTCAGGACCACCGCAAGTAGCACCTTGATTTCTGAATTCCTTTTTCTTTTTTTCTTTTTCCTTTGGCACTACACTTTTTTGTTGTTGTTGTTGTTTTGCAGTGTTGAATTTGTCCCTTCCACTTCGTAGATTCCCATGTCCTCAGGCTGTTCCCTTCTTTCATCCAATACCTTTTGTTCTACAGATAATGTGCAAAGTAAAAACTGTCTTGGTTTATTTTGTGTAAGGTTTATTTTTGACCCAGCAGTGCCCCCAAATTAGAAGAGCTGAATGTGCTCTATCAAGGAGATCTCAAACATCAGTGCCAAAACTGCCTTTAGAGTTTGGGCCTTCATAACTTTCCAGCATTTCTTCCTCAATGCGAGGAGGAAATTTGCAGCACATGGTGCAGATCCAGTGTATTTCCCCCAGGGAAAGCTGTTGGGGCAGTGAGAGCTTGTGTGGGGATGACTGAGGCCTGCCCGCCATCATGGGGCTGAGGCCTGTCCCGACCGCCATTTTAGGCTGCAGATGGAGGGGGTTCAGACCACGGTCTCACTGCTTGGTCCACTGCTACCAGGAAGCATGGCAAGAGGAAAGCCTTGCTGCTAACAAAGAGCTGTAAACGGGAGAGAGGGCTCCAGCCATGCTTCCCCTCTCCCTGCCTGATGTGGTGGGTGGGAATGGTGACGCACAGCCCTTCTTGTGTTCCCATTATAGTGGAAACAGGCTAAAAGAGACCCCTTGGAGCGATATAGGTTGGAGGAGAGTTGCAGCTGCAGTTGTTCCCCAGGAGGGTCCCAGCCACACCTCCATCTTGTCTTCAGCCTCGCCCAGGGAGAGGGCAACAAGCTCGCCATGCCTTGAAGTGGGAAGAAAGAAAACCAACTGTTTTTACCCTACCATCAGCTCACTTTGCCCTTCCCACCATGTTCCCCCAGGCCTGGGCCTTCACAGAAGCAGGGGCTGTGCTATACAGGCAGCGGGATGGCAGCAGGGAGCAGGGAGTTGGATGATGGCTGGCAGTGGCTGCCTCCTTTGCTCTCCTCCAGCATCAGGTTCTGCCGCTCTGGTGCTGCGGTTCAGCAGGGCAGGGCGGGGAGGGAAGGAGGAAGGAGTGGGGGGAGCTGAAAAAAAAAGAAGAAGAAAAAAAAAAAAGAGAAAAGGCAGTCATTTGGGGCCTGGGCATGGTGGTGGTTTCACCGCTTCCGTTGCCTGATCCACCTTTTCAGACACGCATGAGGGGACTTCTGAGAAATGGCCCTGGGCCGGCCCCAAGCACTTCAGCATAACTGCGCACACACGTGTGTGCGAGCATGCAGCCCTGCACACACGCTTGCACACAGGGATCCTTCCCACGAGGCCAGCCTGCTCCCAGCACGCGCTCTCACCTGCACACTTACCACCCTCCTTCCACAAAAGAGGTTTATTTCATTTCCCATGAGAGGAGGAGGTGGGAGAGAGGGAACTAGAAGGCTGCAAATTGCTCAGCCTCATATCTCACCTCCCTCTCCTTCTGTCACTGCCAGCCAGCTCCACGTTCAGGAGCCATGGCTGCAAGTAGGCAAAGCTGGACAAATGTGCTTTTCAACTTGGGAGGAGTTTCTGTTGCTTCGTAAAGTGTTTTTTTTTGTTGTTGTTTTCAGCATCTATGTGCTTTGCCTCTCAGAGAAACCTCAGTACTGTTCTAACTCCACGGGGCTAAGCTGCTGTTTGGTTGTGATGAGCATGCCTTGTGCTGTGCTTGTAGTATTTTCTTTCCCTAAGTTACCCCCTCCTCGCTGCCAGCCAGCCCCGGGGAGGCTTGTCTTCATGCATATTGACAATTACCTTGTGCTAGAGCAAGACTTTTCCAAACCCTTAGCAAATATGGTATTTCAAAGAGATATTGCTGTCAAGTGCCCAGCTTGTCACAGAACTGTGAGCTGGAGCCATTAAGGCAGCAGGAGGTACCCAGGTGTTTTAGGTTAATCCTCAGCTCTTTTAAGCCAGTTACTTTCTCTTGGGAGTAACTAGGACCAGCACAGAGAATGTAGAGGGTGTAGCTCTTATTATTTCACAGTTGTTTGGTGCTTGAAGGCTCTCCCTTATTTCTATCAGGTAGGTGGTATTGCTTTTCTTGTGTCATGCGTGGAGATGTTAAGGTAGTGGCTGAAGTCTCATTCTTTGTGGAGCTGTGGCAAAGCAGCTTACATCAGGTAGCCCAGGGGTTCCATGGCTGTGAGGTGGTGTTTCTGAGCCTGTTCAGAGCATCCTGGTGTTGTGCTGCGACTCGTGTAGAGCAGATGATGTAGGAGGGAGTCTAGCTGGCACTCCTATTTCTTTGCCTGACACTGCAGTTATAAACAGCTAGTATCAATCAGGAGCTCTGCCTGAAAGGCAAGTAGGTGTTGTCTTTGTTCTAACAGGGGAAATCCTGTGCACAGAGATTTCAGGACCTGGTGGCTGGAGTGCAGAACACATGGAGAGAAAGCCCGCTTTTGCAGAACGTTTCCCAAGGCATCCAAGGACTCTTGCAAACCCACAAAGCTTGCCCTATAAACCACAGCTGCAACAAAAGAGGAAGAGTCCGCAGCAGAACTTGGAGCATATTAAACCTTGAAAATAGGTCTCTTTTTGTGGTGGGGTGTATTTGTATAAATACATAGGTATGTGTACATGAAGAAAAGAGCTCGGTTTGTTCAGCATTGGGACTAAAAGTGAAAGCAGGCTGTAGGAATGCCAGCATGGGCAGTGATGTCAGGCAGAGCTGTAGCACTGATGGGGATGGATAGCACAGTGGCATGCAGCAATGGCAACACAAGGAGAATGGCCGGTCTTTCCAGGCTCTGTAGACACTAATGGAGCAGAAGTATAGGAACACAACTGGTTTGTGAGCCATGAAGGTAAATTCTGCAAGAGTGTAAATGTGAGAGACATTGGAAAGAGAGCTCTGAGAAAGAAGGTGCAGGTGGAAAAGATGCCCAGCTGGTGCAGAGAGCATGCCATTCCAAAAGAAGCACAATCTCCATGGGGTACTAAAGAATAATGCAGTGAGGAAAAAAGTGAAATGAGATTTAATGTTAGGGAGTATCCCTAACATGCTAGTCCCATCTCAATTCCTGCCAGTCCTTACGCAACATAACACGGTTACTGTTGAGTTCAGAGTTGTGCGGGCTCCATGTTGTGATCAAGGCTGGCCCCAGTGAGACTCCACCTGAGGTGGCTGCATTCCTGTGCATTGAGTCAGGAGCTCACAGTTAACTCTTTAAAGGATGCAGGACTTTTGCTGAGGAGGCATGGGTCCCCCGTGGACCGCTTTGCTGGAGCTGAAATGACACTGGACAAAAGAGTCTCACCAAGGACAGGAAATCCAAGGAGCCTGTGTCTGAACAGTGTCTGTAAGAGAATTTCCTTCATTTGGACAAGCCTGCAGTGTTGGTGCATACTTAGTGAACATGTCTATAGCATGGTTTGCAGTCACAGTTGCATACTTTGGCTGCTGCACATTTCCAGCTTCGTGCATTCATTCTTTAATGCGTTGTCACCATCCTTTGTGAGGGTGGTAAATCCTCCCTTAACAGAGTGAGTAGAAGCACTACGCCACCTGGTTAATAAGGTGTAGAGCTCATTCTAGATTTCTGGAGTCCATACTTCCTGGACAGGTTGCCTCCTGGATCACTTGGGAAAACACAGAAGAAGGAAATGTACTGGAGATCCCTGCTAGTATTATCTCAGTCCTTGTGAGTGCAAGGTCAGTAGAAGTAAAGCTGCTCCCTGCTATGTCTGGACTGCAGGCAGACAGGCTCTGCTGGGCAGGTCACAACTCTTGTTCCCTGGTCAGTCAGGCCAGGGATGTGGCTGGAGCTCCCTAACCTCTTTTAGCCTGCACGCCCCATACCAAGGAGTCAGGGCAGAGCTGCTGCAACCTTCAACATGAAAGAACCAAGGGCTGGCTGAGACCAGAGTTACAATAAGTATTGTTTCCTTCCCTGAGATTATCTGTGTCTCACCTTCCACTGGAGCAAAATTCGCTTCCTGGTGTGAAAGTGACGGAGAAAGAGATTAAAGCAAGCAGATAATGCAGTGGGAAGACATTTCTTTGCATCTTTCCTGGATAGAAGCACTGCCTCTGTTCCCATCACTTGCAGGAGCAGCTGTGGTTTCTGGCAATGGCAGACACAGACATTGCCCTCCAGGTTCCTTTCCCTTTCATTACCCCTCTGGAGAACAGGACTCTTGTTAAAAGCCATGGATGTATCACTGGGAGCCAGCTCTATTATGCATCAGCCAGTGAAGCAAGATAGGCACACTCTCCCACAATCTAGGGATGCCCCTCTGATCTGTTACCAATGGGACTATCTTTAGTGGGATCAGAGCCTGCCCTTTTCCACATCCCAATGGGACAACACCTGCCCACCAGAGGACAAAGAGGAAACCTGTTGCAATGGGAAAAAGACAGCATTCCCCCTAGAGAACCAGCGGGGCTGTTTGATTAAGAGCATCTTTCTGCTAGCCAGCTGGTTTGTTAGCAAAGCATCCAACTCAGCTTCACCTCTGTGCAAGAGAGAAAATCTCTGAGAAGCAAATGCCATGAGTCCAGTTTTACTCTCTCATACAAACCATGAGAAATCTAGGGAAGTCACTGTGGGGAAAAAAAGATAAACAGGCTCCAAGTGGTGAGAAGAAAGCTCTCTGTGGCCCAGGGGCTGCTCTGTGTCACATGTCCATTGGCCCTGCCCAGAGCTGGGGTGGAATTGCTTAGGCATGGCTGGATGTGTTTGTGTACACTGTTTTTTTGGGGGTTTTTTTTTTTTTTTGGAGTTTTGGGAATTCTGGCAGAAGTGTAAACACGAGCAAAGCTTTATTTCACTGGATGCAGCACGTAACAAGAAGTTCACCTTCAGTTAGAAAGGATCTTAATATGACCTTCCTTTTTTTTTTTTTTTTTTAAAAAAAAAAGGCATTGTTTTGAGCTGTTAAACAGCTGCTGTGTTCCACCCCAGTAATGGCTGCAATTGAGTAGTGAATAATATAACACTTAGATAAACAGCCGGTAAAATAATTTGAGATCTTTCCTTGGGGGGGGAAGCAGGCAAGTTACTCTATGAAAATAAATCATTATTCGCTCTGCCTAGGAAATGAAGTGTTCTCCTTTCCATCACCAAGTGGGCCGTTGCTCAGCATCTCCTCCCTCCCTTCTGTGCTGGAAGTGGCCCAGTGCTGTTTGCAGTACTCTTTTCCCATCTTCAACTTCCGAGCATGTTTGGATTCATGCATCTTTTCTGTTTCCTCTTCCCACCCTTGGCTTTTTCTCCATCTCATCCCCAGTCTCCTTAAAAACAACCCTCCCAGCTGCCCATTTGCCTTCCTACACCATCTCCTCATTCGAAGTGGCCACAGATTGACCATATTAGAAGAAGTTTGGCTGAACCATTCCTCCCACAACATGCCGTGTCGCTCAGCACCACCGTGTCTGCCTCTGCAGGGCAGGACCGAGAAGCGCCGGGCCTTGGGTCTTGGCTTCCATCGGATGAACAATTTCCCGTTGAAGGTTACTCACTTCCTGTTTTCTGTATTTAGACAATCTGGGCCTATAGGGAGGCTTTGATTTGTTGTAAACTTCAGCTGGTTTAAGCGTTAACTAGCGAGAGAGCACGGCGGGCAGAGGAGGGGAAAGGCCTGGAGACAAATTAGTGCTATTTAATACCGTGACCGTGTTCTCTTGCAGTTTTCTAGCGACCATCAGAGCACGTGAAAGGAAGGCCAGCAGCTAACAGCATGGGAGATGGAGGCAGTGTGGCTTCACAATGGGCCGGGTGCATGCGTGGCCGTGGCTGTGCAGCATGGGGAGCAGCCAGGCAGTACGCACAAATGACTAATTCCTCCGATGTGTCACTTTTGCCCTGCACACAGCTGCGTGGCGGAGGCAGGGAGGAGCCTCTAACCTGGAGAGAGGAGTGCTGTGCCCTTCCTCGGTGCCTAGCAGCACACACCACGCACCGAGTTTTGTTCCAACTTGCCCGGAAATCTGCTGGGATGAGCGAGTCAGCACTCGCAGGCAGCTGATAGGGCCGGCGGTGTCTTTGCCATGCCTGTTTTGCAGAGGGGAAACTGAGGCACGGAGTCGTGCACCTTTGCTCGTTATCAGAAAGCGAGCGTGGGAGGGATCGCGGTGAGCCCTGGCACCAGGCGAGCAGTGCTCTGTCTCCTGGGATGCATGTCGTCACCAAGAACGTGTTCCCTGTGCTGGTGGGATCTGTGCTCTGATGGAGGAAAGCAGTGTAGAGCTGCAGTGTCACAGAGTGCCTGTGGGCACAGAGGTTACCTGAGCGATGTGGGTCTGCTCCCTTCTCTTCTAACAGGCTGTCACAATGGGGTACTTTTAGTTGGGGCTACAAAAAGGGGAAAAAAAGGAGGAAAAAAAAAAAAAGATTAGAGAAAGAACTGGAATACAGTAGCAGGTGGTAAATGAATGTAAATTTTACAGTAAAATCCTTTAAGAGTTTCCAGAGACACCCAGAAATCCCTCCAGCAGTTTAACCTGCTACCAAAATGCCAGTGTGGGTAGGTGGGAGTGAATGGAAGATAATTGTAACCAAAACAGTCAATGTGATGTTCTTCTGCTCTCATGTTCCAAGGAAAGAAATCTGCTGCATCCATCTCTCGTGATGGAGGGCAGGCACAAGGAGTTGAGCTCCAGAGGAAAACAAAGTAATTGAGGAAGACTTTGGTGAAGCACTGAAGTGTTCAGAAGAAACAAGTCCATGCGCACACTCTGCCACTGATAGGCCCAGCTTCAAATGATTTATGGATGCCATTGGCCCTCCTGAACCAGAGCAGGCTTTCCTGCAAGTAACTCCCTTCTGCCCAGAGCGCAGAACCGTGCAGACATGGGAGCAAGATGTAGGCAGGTAGCTGGTTTCTCCTTGGCATTGCTGCATAGGCTGGGTTAACATTATACTTCCTTGATGCAGTTTTTATAGACCAAACAGTAGCAGTTCCCTCCCTCTGTGGTATGTAGAAACTTTTCCTTGAAGGAGGGGTTGGTTCTCTATTGTGTTACCTGGTGGCTGATTTTTTTTTTTTTTTTTTGCATCTGAAAGTGACACTCAGACTGAACCAAGATTCACTGCAGGGAATTGCACCCAGCACCATTCAAGCAAGCAGCGTTTCTGAATTGGTACCAGCCAGCTGCTGAGGTTTGATCTGTTAGATCCAGAGCAGCCTGGTTTGCACTCAGATCACCATGCTTAAAGAACAGTCACTTAATCTCACTTAGAAATGTTTACTTGCGAGGACCAGATGGCCCAGGGAGTTGGGCTAAACGAAGCGTTTTACTTCTAGGTCATGTGTTCTAATCCAGCCCAGGTTGGTAATAAATGAACATATTCACCTGATAGCCACTTTTGGCTCCATTTTTGGTATTTTTCAGGCTGGTTTCCAAGGGAAGATGTCACACCACGAAATCTCCCTCTGTGCCATGCCGCAGTCAGTACTGATTTGACCGTCTCAGTGGAGAAGCCAAGGATCAAATGCTCCACGGCGCCAGACTGTTTTCTTTTCCAGCCTGCAGGTAAGGGGAAGTTGCACCGTGTCATGCCTCTGCACTGGGCAGCATTTCAGTTTGCAAGGCTGCCAGTCCAATCCCCTCCACCAACATGAAATTCATTTTAAAAAAATTGGGAAATGTTTAATTGCAGTTGACATAGAGGCACTCTCTGCTATGAACTTTACACACAATCACTGATAACAGCATCAAAATTAATGCCTGCTTCCCACTTGTCCTGCTATAAGCAATAAACGTTTGGCAAGTCAGTAAATAACAAAATTCTCATGTGGCCATCTACAGGTCACCAGGATACTTAAGAAGTTTGCGTTAATTATACCATGTTTGCCATCAAAGGGGGGCTATTAACCCTTCGAGCTGTTGCAGGAAAGCAGTGGAGTTGTTTGGAAGTAAATGAAGTCTTGCCACTAAAAAAATGCAACCTTTGCAAAAAAAAAAAAAAAGTTTGAGGAAAAAACCTCACTAGACATCATGGAAAACAGGCTACCTTTTCAGCTTTCCTTTTATTTATTTTGTATTTTGACATCAAACACTCCCTGTAACCTAATCTTCTCGGCTTTTGATGTGGCTGTGGAGACATGACAATTAAGCCCAGCTTAAAACAATAATCCCGACAATGGGAACCAAAGGCAAGTGATGTCAGGGTTCCCTCCTCACAACAAGCCTGTCCCCTAGTATTTGGCGGTAGTGAAAGGACCATCAATACCAATTTGTTGTCTCAGTACCAGTTCTGTGCTTCCACTTTGCGTTGAACTTTAACGCACGTGCTCCGTTTCCATTCCCTGCTGTTTGTTTTCCTTCCGCTAAGCAAAATGTCTGGAGATAAACACGATGCACATGTGCAGAGGGATGGTTTGATCTTTCAGTGCTTAGTGCCACCTGATGAACATGGCATTGTTTGTTACCTGTGCTGCAGGAACCAGGTCCATCCCGCCCCAGTGCTGCCAGAAGATAGAGCAGACCCCATGAGATGCCAACAGAGAGGCAACACCAAGGTGAATCCTCATCAAAGCCTGGGCTTGGGCGTGTGATGTGCAACCAAAGCAAGTGGTTGGAGTATTCTAAGTTATTTTAAAATGATGTGGTTGGTGCTCCTGTTCTCTCCTCCCGAGAGTGTGTCTGGCATTCAAATATGGAGCAAGGGTGGGTGACTTTACTTATAACCCCATTTTAAACCTGTCCGAGGATGAACGTGTTTCTTCATAAATGAAGCTTGCATGGTATGCCATAAATTGCTTTTTTTTTTTTTTTAATGGGTGTTTGCACTAAGCCTCGCTAAACAAGTTAGAGAGATGATTAACTCATCTGAAATGGCACAGGAAGGCCTTGTCCTGGCCGTGTGGGTTATGTGCAGCACATCCAGAGCTGCTGCGACTCCATGTCATCTGCTTGCTAGCAGGGCCTGCAGACGGGGCTGGGGAGGAGGCTGCGCTGCTAACAAGCAGTTATATGAAAGGCTGGAATTTGCACATGTTCACTGAAAAAGGAACTGGTGTTTTTTTTTTTTCTTTTCTTAATAAGCAAGGAGTTATCCCAGGCTGGCTTCCACAGAAGTGAGCTGCAACTCCCAGGGGGTCAAAGGAGGAAACCCAAAGTTCATCAGCAGTTTTCTTGCAAACATTGTTTTAGTTGCAGCGGCGCTCACCCCTGTGCATGGCAGGGATGCTTGCGGGGCTTTGTTTCACTTTGTACGGCCCCGAGAGTTCCTCGTGTGGGTCAGCATGTGATGAAAGCAGCCACAATGTGTTGGCTATGGGAAAGCTGTCCGGTGGTGAACCCTTGTCCCCACGAACACGGACAGCACGGAGGCTCCGGGCCGGCTGTCTGCCCTTGCTCCTTTCATGCCATGGATGACACCAAATGGTAAGAAACAGGTTTCCATGTTCATGGTGTTGCCTGTCACACCAGTGCGGGAGCCTACAGAGCTGTGCCTGGTCTAACAAAGGCTCTGCCCTGAAACCCACTGGGATGCTTTTCCACATCTACAGTGCAACTTCGCCAACGCTAACATTTCCTCTCCTTGCTGAAAGCAGCCCGCAGGACAGAAAGCTGGGCACGGGTCGTTTCACAAAAAAAGGTATTTTATTATTCTTAGCAATATTCACCTTGAAGGAATATGAGGAAAGCATACGCTTTTTACAGACAATATATAAACATGTTGTACATAATTAACAATAACTTAGTTCACTAATCCAAAAATAAGCAAAATAAAAAAATTAAAATAAAAACAGAAAATACTGCAGATTTTTTTTTAATATGCTGATACAAGTACAAAATAATTTAAATCTCAACTGCCATTGTCTATGCTGCAGTGACCGACAATATATTGCACTTTGTCAACTGTATCAGTAATCCCTGTCTTCCACCCATGTCCCTTCCCCACCCCCTGCACAAATCCTACCGAAATTTGAGTCGGGTACAAATAATGTACAACTGTACCATTGTAAAAGGTAGAAAGTGAAAAGGATCCAATTTTTTTTCCCTCAGTAGATTAAGAAGACTTGTGATTTCTCCCAACCAATTTTGTTTCCCGTTAGTTTCCACTTCTTTACAAAGTGCACCTATATGCCTATGCAGACCAGAAAGAGGACGAAAGCAGGATTTTCCACGTCTGCTTGGTTCTCAATTCATTACCAAATATTCAAATTACATGGTTAGAAAAAAAAATAATTAACATACATCTGTTTTTATTTGTTTTGTTGTGTTTTTTCTTTAAAGCAGGACTTTTGCAGTGAAGATACAATTGGCTTGATCCAAAGAAAATAAAATAAAACAACCCCAACAACAAAAAAAAGAAGTTAAAAGTTTAAAAAAAAAAAAAAAGAAAACAAAAAAGCTTGTCACAGAGTTAAGCTTACATGGTTTACATTATCAAACCCCTCTGCTCATTGGGGCATTTCATCAGAAGTATAGCTAAATATGTACATTGTATGTTATACTGGAGCTTGTGTTCACGAGAGGCATCAGATCATAACAATCAATAGAATACACTTCACATTGGCAATAGCTTTGTTCTCGGTCATTTACGTACAATGTGGTTTAATAATGGGAGATCTGAATTTTTTTTCTTTTTTTTTTCCTCTTTTCTTATAAAATGCACTACGGAAAACAGCCGTGCGGCGCTTTCCCTCGTCTCATCAGCTGTCGCTGCGTCTGGGATTTGACGGATGTGTGAAGCTCCGACTGATTGTCTCTCCCTTTCCCCTCTCCAGTGATCTCAACCTCATTTCTGCCCTTCCTCCCTGCGAAGTCCGTGGGGGCTGGACGCCTGAGACAGCACACGCTGGCTGGCTGCGTGTGGACCCGCTGCCGCGCTGCCCTAAGTTTCCCCAAGAAGCTGAGCTGCGTTTTTTAAGCCACAGCTGCCAACACAACAGAACAAAACGCTTCAAGCCCTGCAGTCTGTGAGTCGGGTGGTTCTTTGCCCTGCCATTTATTTTTGTTTTGCTGCATGTTAGCTGCAATGATTTGGTATTTCACCCCTCGCTAGTGCAGGACTGCCTTCAGGGAGTGTCTTCCCACCAGTTAGTCTGATGGGGCTGTCTGGTTCAAGGAATAATAGAGGAGCTGGGAGGGGGCTGTTGTGTGGGGTTTTTTTTGTTGTTGTTTTTTAAGTGTCATTCTTTTCGCTAGCATGAAAGAAGAAATTTTGTCAAAAATAATCACCATCTTGGGCACACTGAAATCCCATATTGCAGCTACAGTTCTTGCATTGCCCACCCTCTCTTTCTTCCCTTCCTAGGAGATATTTTGGTATGGAAGATAGATGGAGCAAATCCAGGGGGGCTACTGAATATTGTCCCTCCCCCTATTCATGAAGGCAGATTTTCATACAGGGTAGCCATTGCAACCAACAGCACAAAAACATGCACTCAGAGGGGTTGAGGCTTTTTGTCAAAAACAAGAGCAAAATAAATATGACTTTGTGTCTGATTTCATTTTAAAAATTAAGTTTTTATAAAGACATCCTTTTTTGTTTTTCTTTCCCCTCCCCAAACAGAGTCCACAATAGAAATCCAGCATGTGTGGCTTCCAGTGATCCGATTCCATCCTGGGAGGCTGCTTATATCTCTTTACAATATTCACAGTAATAACAAAGAGAGAAAGGAAAGCCAGTTCCAGCCTCCTCCTTCTGCTTCTGCCACCTTTTGCTTTCTGCTAGACAACTGAATATCGAACAGGTGAGTTCTTCTTTTCCTTATACCTGAGGGGGCAAAGTGCATTACAGGCACCACTATGCGTTTCTGCAGAAGACCCATCACTTGCAAGGCTTAAGTCCAGCATGAAGAGTTAAACCACACGGGAGCACAGATCCCCTTTTTTGCCATCCCTACATTCTCCTCTTGGCAGAACATTTTCTTACTTGGTGTCGTCTTAGGTAAAGCCCCATGTTCTCGATCTCTGGGTGGGTCTCTCGGTCGTCACGTTTTATCCCATGGCTGTAACCATGCTGGATGGGTGCGGATGTCCAAATGAGATGCTGGAAGATGGGTGGATGGGGGTGGGTGTTGGTAGGATGTGTCCCGAGTGGCTGAAAGGTGGCAAATGCCCCATAGGTGCCATGTGACTAGCAAGGGCAGCAGCGCTGAAAGGAGACGATTTCTCTTGCATGCACTTGGACAGTTCCTCAAAACACTCGGAGCCTTTCTTGCTTTTCTTTGATTTGTTGGACATTTTCCTATTCCTAGTCTGAATTCCTTCCTTTTTCATGGTCAGAGGCCTGTTCACCTGCAAGAAATGAGAAAATCAGGCTCATGCCGACAAAATGACTTAATTGTGCAAAAATGAAAATATTTGGACAGCCCCCATGTGTTTTTCCTGGATGGAGACCTTCTTCTGGCCAAAAAAAAAAGAAAAAAAATGGTGTTTCTCTCTGCAGAACTTGTTTATATTGATTTGTTTAATGAAACCACGCACACAAAAAAAACCCTAGACATGAAAAACAAATTGAACTGAATTTGGCAGCCGATGACTCTCTTTCCCGTACGCTTGCCCTCAGTCATTCATTTCCTAAGAGAATGAGATCAAACCAGGAGGCACACGTTGACCTAAATCCAGACCTAAGACGTGAACAACCTAGTACCAGTAACCTCAGATACCTGCAGTTAAAATAACTTTACAACAGGACAAGTGATTCCTGCTTAGAACTGATTTCTTCCTAAAAAAATAATACTAAAACAAAGCCTTAGATACATTATTATTTTTAAATCAAAACGAAGATGCTCCTCTGGGATCAATTCTTGCACAGAGCCCATTTCCCATGGCCTCTGCCTTTCTAGAGGGAAAGGACACACAAAACACGCTTGGTTAAAACCAAGTGCTGTGCTCAATTTTGCTGCTTTGCCCAAGCGTTAGAAGCCAAGCTAATACATTGTAATGTCACCGAACTTAGCATCACTATGCCGACAAAGAATGGCTGTCACTCCCCAGGGGAACCTTAGAGACGAGAGAAGGAATAAAACAACAACCAAACCCCCCAAAACCAATAAAAGCCCAGCATACACCGTGCGGTTAAGACATCAATCCCCACGACGCGTGAGATGAGCAAATACTCACATTGTGCAGTTTATAGTAGAGTCCGCAGGCATTACAAACCGGGTCCCCGTTGGCGTTGCGTCGCCATAAGGTCGTGGTGGTTGTCTGACAGTTGGCACAACACGTCCCTGCTCTCCTGGCCGCTGACTAACCAAAAGAGAGAGAAAATTAAAAAAATCTATCAGCGGGAGGAGGGGGATCATGAGAAAGGTCAACTCGGGCTCGATATTTAGGTTGGGTAGAACTAATACCGAGGTTTTGCAGAGCGTTGGGGCTGAACGAAAGCTCCTGTCAGTTTCGCGTGCTGTGGCCGTTGGGTTTTTGTTTAGTGCACGTATTCTCCTATGCAGGCTGCAGCACTGAGCCCCGTGGCACCATGTGTGCAGAGGGAACAATGCGTCTCTTCAGCTCTCCAAACAAAAAATTTTAGGAGGGGGAAATCGATGTTTGATTTGTTCGAGGCTTCCTTTTGCAGGATTTTAGAATGCGTTGGAAAAAATGTATTTTTCTTTTTTCCTTCCCCCCCCTTTTTTTTTTTTTAAGTGACCAACTTAAGTCAGTGCCAGTGTAAGGATTGAAAAGAGGTAATGATCTTAAAGAATGTGATTTTTTTTTTTCCTCCTCCTCCTCTGTCCCTTTAAAGATGTCCACAAAAGAAAACCAACCGCATTGCTTAGCTGGGTGCAGTATTTATCAGAGCCATCACTGAAAATTCAGTTTCCATTTACAAGTGAAAGGGAGAAAACAAAACTGGCTCCAACTTTCTTTAAATATTTAGCAAACCAAATTTCATGCCTCGCAGCAATGATTGCGCTGACCCGGCTGCCGCCTCTGTCCCTACTCAGTCTCTGGGCTGACAAGCCCTCAGCCAACCATCTTTAAAAAAATATAAAAGGATCATTTAAACAGCATTGTTCTGCCGAAACCAAGGCGGGAGGGGGGGGGGGGGCAGAAATATCCCAAACATTCACCCACCTCCCAAAACAAGAGCAGGAAGAGCAGAACAGCAGGCAGCGGGCGATTTCTGGATGGGCCCTTCGCTAGCAGGCCCTGCAATAACATGCTCCTCGGTTGCTGGAAGCACTGTGGGCTTGCCAATCGCACCCCAAATTTTGGGGAAGAATTTCATATTAGAAAGCTGCAGCTCTGCTTCTGGAAGCGGGCGAGACACAATTCAATTTGTGTGATTGGATTAAAGGAGAGGACTCGATATTTTCTTTTCTTAAAATTAGCGCAGTTTACTTCCTAACGCATGTAAATTGTGTTAATTTCCCCAGGGCCTTGCTCTCTAGGTATTTCTGCAATCAGCCACGAGAGCCACGCGGTGCAGCAGCAGCAAGGTTTGCGTTGAGCACTGAGCACCTCTGTGAGCCGACAGCGGTGTCCCGGCCTTTGGGGTTTCCCAAATGAGAACGCTGAGCACCGGCTGGCAGGGCAGCGCTGCGTTCGTAGGCGCTCACTGCTGATTTTACACTCCGGCTCTGTAACTTTCCCAAAGTGATGGACGGCTCAGCAGCTTAAAGCAGGAGTCAGCCCTCTGGGACTCGTATACTTCAGCCCCCTGCTCGCTTGTGAGAACAGGCCGAAGGCAGAGAGAAGGGGTACCCCCTACTGCAAGTACGCTCATGCAACCCAAACACAATTAATGCCAGACCTCCGAGCACTGACATTAATGATGGCTTTGCTATTGCAAGTCAGCTGAACGCATTCCCAAAGATGGCCATCTCTCTTCTGCAAACAAGCAAACTACAGTGGAAAAAGGGGCAATAAACAAAGCTGTAAATCAATTAAAACAACAACAACAAACAGCCGAATGAAGAGAAAACCTCTCTGGCTGCTTGCAGTGGGGTAAGTACAGAAAAAGAAGAGGAACCCTCTCCCAGCACAGGGGAAGGTGGAGCGCTGCTCGCAGACGGGACACAGCTCAGCAATACTGCTCGACTCTACGGCCTGTCCCATTCAGGCTGCAAAGCACTTGGGCCTGAGAGACGATAATGTTACACTGTTGTCTTAACATTTTTCTGTATGTCAGTCACTAAGAAGCCTGCATAGCTGGAATTCTGACTCACGACAAATCTTCTGCATCTCATCCCAGCGTCAGAGCAGCGGTGCCAATTTTCTGCTCTCCAAACCTCATTGAAACGTGCCCACGAGTAGCTGAGAGACTTAGGCACCATAAATCACAAAGCTCCAAAAAAATATATTTATTATTCTTAGCATTTTACGCCTTATTTGTGGAATAGAGTGTATTAGAAATTTCAAAACAGCGAGCATGACTGGCAAGGCTCGCCTATAGAAACTCTCTAAAGCTTTTAGAGTCAGGAAACAGATACACAAAGTTTCCTTATCTTTAACGTACAGATATCCGGATAGGAAACTACTACCAGGAGCTCAGAAAGGACATTTTTTTTAAATCGCTCAAATGAAAATACAAAGTATAGGTGACTCCATGGAAAAATAATAGGAATTATTATTATTTTTTTTTAAACAGTAGGGGATTGTCTGGGGAGGGAACCAATATTAGTATTGCCAGAGAATATAAGAGTGAAAATTACTTCATGGCTTTTATACAAATAATTATTAAGTAGGGAGCAGTAGCTTTGACTCATCTGATTTGTTTTGCTTTTTGGAGCTGGAACTTTTTTTTTTTTTTTTTTTTTTTTAGCACACGGTGGGGAACATTCACGCTCCTAACCCTTTCGCTCCCGAAACGTCCCAAGAGGCCAAATGAATGAGGAATTAAATTAAAAGCTGTCATCTGAGGATAAACGGGGAGACAGATACCCGATCTCCTGCTGGCCTGGCAGCGCAGAAGCTCGGCTGGGGGCTCAGGGCAGGGGGGGGGGGGGGGGGGGTGGCTGCCCCCAGGCACGGCCTGACCCCGGTGTGACTACGGGGCCGAGCACGGTGGGACACGTCGGGCTCTTGCCTGCGTGTGGTCCCTTTGCCATGCGTATCCCCAACCCAAGGAAAGTGAAAGACACCTACCAGCCTTCGTTTGGGTTTAATGAGAGGTCGGTTTTGACCGTTCATTTTGTGGTAGAGCCCGCAGGCGTTACACAGGTAATGCCCGGTGCCGTCTCTTCTCCAGAGAGGGGTAGCGGTTGCTCCACAGTTCACACACTCTCTGCCTTCTAAATGGAAACACGAAGAAACCGGATTTCTTTCTTTAAAAACAAATTCACAAAAGCTTTTTGCATTGTCCTTTAGGCATTTTCCGAAAGTCAAAACAGAGCGTTAGTTCAAGCGCAGGCAGACAGCGGGGACACGCGCAGCGCATGCAGCGGGGACCTCAGAGCACCGGTGAGCAGTGCGTGTCACCAGCAGAGATCAGCTCGTGCTGCCCTTGGGGTGGGAAGGGCTGACCCGGTTATTGTGTTGGGGGAACAAGAGCTCCCTCCTGAACCCATGGCACCGCTGTGTGCCCTCTGCCACACACACACACACACACACACACACACACACACACCTGTGAACGCACAAGATGTAAAAAAAAAAAAAAGATGAAAAAGAACCAAAGAAAGAGGTTTCCTAGAATTAAATGTAAGCAAAAAGACCTCCTCTTCTGGGCTTACTCTGTTTGTTGCAAACACTACCGGGCAGGAAAGCAAAGCCGAGCAGTTTGGGAATAGGCACAGCGTGCCAAAGGCTCAGTTATGAATTTTGTTCTAAAGGCACAACACCAATCTTTTAGAAACTTCAGTTCCATCATTGACTCTGGAAATTATCGTAAAAATGTCCTTTTCTGTCCTTTTTTTTTTTCCCCTGGATGTAGCAGGGAGCAGCTACCCACGTTACTGCTGTGTTATTTGCTCCAGCACGACATGGGAAACACGGCATGGTGGAACGGCCCAGCATGCAGCTCCTACGTGTGTCTGTGCCTCGGAAAGCTCTCTGCTAGAAGTTCATTCGCCTCCGACGGTTCGAGGGCAGGTCTGCTTAATATAGAAATCTCTTCATATAGTTTATGCAAATCCTACAGCGTTTAAGCGGAGAGGAAATTCTCTTTTTGCTAATAACTGCAGCAGGCCACGCCGAGTTCAGCGGGGCTGCGCCTCCTTTAATCTAGGGAGTGGGTGGCTTTTAAACAACGCGGTGAAAAATGAGGGGAGCTCTGGGCGCTGCGTTTGGAGCTTTTGTCCCTCCTCGGGCAGGAAGCTGCCGGAGTCGCCGTGTCGTGAGCCCGAGCTTTCCTACAAAAACACCGGGTGGTCACGAACTTTCCCCAGCTCCTCGCACAGGGGGATCCCGTGCAGGAAAAAAAAAAAAAAAAAAAAAAGGGAAAAACAAACAACGGAGCCCCCCAGCTTCCCCCCTTTAATAAAGCCACCGGCAGCCACAGGATAAAATAAAAAGCTCCTTGAGATCCGGTTATCTTCAGAGATGGGGGGGCCTTGGGTCTGTTTCCAACATCAGGGGGCTCAGGCTGCTAATTGCCTCTTCTTACTGAGCTCTGCACCGCTGAAAGAATGCGTGCACATAGCAGCAGCTGCATTTAAATAGGAGCAAGAGGACGACGGTGTTTTTCCCTTCGGAGGGGCCATTGGGAACAGAGCTGGTGAGACTGTAAAGTATCCAATACTTTTGTTGCAAAATTAGTAAGAGAACAGACTTCTAAATTACTGTCTGCTTTCAAAATAAAGGCATGTGGTGTCTTCAGTGATATTTAAGAAAACACACACAACAGCATATATAGTCGCTCATTTTCAAGGGCTATCTTAATGCAGTACCGATACACCGCACTGAAATCCATCACACATCATTTCCTTCTGATGCTGAGGATATTAAAGCAGGAAGGTCGGAGTTACAGAAATGCCCTTAATTCTATGTCTAGTTGTACAGCTGGGCTTGTTTCAAAGCGCGATCAGAATTTCATCCATCGCAGTTTGCTGACTTAGAACTGCACTTCCAGGTAGAAATGCAAGGCAGAGCTGTGAACGGGGGAAAGCTCTGCACTATGGAGCAGAGAGATGTGTGGGTCAGGAAAGGAGGAGTGTTTTCTGCTTGGGCTGCAGTAAGTTAGCGATGACTGGACACCTTAGTCTTTAGCACTGGTATGTAAACTATATTTGAACTTTTGCTCCTTTAAATGTGAAGGAAATAGGGCCCGCACGGAGCGGCTGGGGAAGTTTCGCTTTCACCCTGCGCTGGGGCCTTCTCTCTTATTGAAGAGGAGACGTGAAAATTATCAAAGGGGAAATAACTCCGAGCAGAAAGTCCCCACGTGGAACTCGGGGGGGTTAACCACTCGGGGAGAGCGTGAGCCCCTCGGGGGCCGCAGCCTGCCGGGGGCTGTTTGACATTCTTCCCCATATAAATCCTTCTTTGTACACGCAATCTGCTGTGCTGGCTCCGTGTCCCTCGGCCCCATCTAAGCACCCCAGGGGCTCAGCGGCCACCACCAGCACGATGGCACCAGGGAAGCCTGGGACAAGCTCCATGTGAAAACCCAGCAAAGCAGGGCCAAGCAGTTACCTGCCCTTCTGTCCCAAGGAGAACTGGCACAAACCCTGGGCCCTACAGCCGCCTGCGGTTTCAACCCTATACACAAGCACAGACAACCACAACACGCACGCATACAACACGACAGCCCTAAATTTAGTCCTCCCACCCCAGGGATAACATCGATGCGAGGCAGGGGTGCACTGCTTACCTGAACAGGATCTGGCCTTGCTTCGTGGCTTGGGGGTGAAACTGGACGCTGGGCCCCCCAGGAAGCTGCCTGGGTGGAAGAGGCTGCTGCTGTAGTCGTGGGCAGCCGGCACGTAGGAGGGGTATGTGGGGATGGGGTGGTGGGTGGAGGGCTGGGCCCCCATGCTGGTGAGGCTGCTGCGGAGCGGGCTGGCGCTCTCCATCTTCATCCCTTCCGACAGCGACACTTGGTACTTGATGCTGTCTTTGTCCTCCTGCCGGGCCCCAGCGGAGGATGAAGGCGAGGCAGCGCTGGTGGAGTTGGGGTCCGGAGACACTTCCTTGGGAGGAGTTGGGGGGAAACCGAAGAGATGGGAGCCCGAGTGCGAGGCCGGGGTGAGCGAGGAGACGGAGGCGGTGCTGGACGTGCTGCTGCCGGGGTACACCGAGATGGCCCCGGGTGCGCCGGCTGCCGAGGGGTGCAAGGGGGTCTTGGTGAAGGGGTTGACGGTCCAGGGGTTGTGGTGATGGGCAGACAGTGCCGCCTTGCTGCTGTCCAGCCAAGGGATCCCGGGGCTGTGGATAAGATGAGGCCGGCACATTTGACTCCCGGTCAGGCGGGCTGTAAGGACACAAGAGCGTCAGGGATCAGTGAAATCACCCAACTCCTGGCTCAGAGATCCGCAGGGGAGCCAGAGCAGGGAGAGATTTCCCAACGCGGAGACGAGCGGCCACAGCCTGCACACAGCCCCTTATCCTCATGCCCTCCGAGGGAGACCCCAACCACCCCGGGAAGGAGCAAAGGACCCTCCCTTCCCTCCCACCCTACCCTACAAGAAGCAACAAACCCCCTTCTGCGCTGTCTTCCAAGCTGCCACAGCGCTCTCTCTTCAGTTCCTACAAACACCCCAAATAAAATCCATCGCCGATTCAAATCTGTTCGTATTTGGCATCCGGGAAGCAGCCGTGTCTGAGAAGTTTGAGCCTCCGCACACACTATTTCCCCTTCCTCTCTCACCCTCCCCTTCTTTCCCTCCCCTCCGCCAATGCCCGGTCATCGCTAGGGTTAAAATCTACCCGTGCCTCCCTTTCTATTCTATTTCCTTCCATCTCCTTTCCCCCCGGCCCTGACACACTGGAGCGGCCGCAAGCAGAGCTCCCCACCCGCACATCGGAGCGGGCAGAGGTGGGGAAGGGGCCGGGGTGCGGGATGCTCATTTACCGTGTGCCTGGCTGTAGGAAACCCGGGCCCTGGCATGGGCAGAGTTGGCGTAGTAAGGGTTGCCCTGGGAATCCAGGTGGTTGAAGAAGACGTCGACTTCGTCCGGAGGTAGGAGCTGCGCTGGTTCCATGTAGTTGTGAGCCAGTCCTGGGTGGTGGCTCTCGGGGTGCTGCCCGTTGAGCACGGCGTGGTGGGTCATCCAGCGAGGCTGGTCCGTGGCCACCTCCATGGCCTCGGGCCTCCCCTCCCGCCCCCCCCCGGGGCAGCAGCGAGCGGCGGTCGGGGTCGGCTGGCGGAGGTACCGGGGAGGGGTTAGCAGACGGGGGAGTTTTGTAGGAGAAAGCCGTCGGGTGTCCGGAGATCGCCCTCGGGAGGATGCCGGGAGGGCCCCGGTGTCAGCGCGTCTCTCTGTCCGCGGGCGAGTGGCGGGGCAGCACCTGTAGGAGACACGGGGTGAGCGGGTCCCCCTAAACCTACAGGGAGGCGGCGGCCGAGCCCCTCCCCCTTCCCAAAATATCTGTTCCCCCCACTTCTCACCCTGCGCCCTCCCATCACTAAATAAACAGATCCCATTTCGAACTTTACAAAAAAAAAAAAAAAAACCCACAAGCTTCCTTCCCCCCCCCCCCCAGCCCTCTCGCTACAAACGTCAACAGGAGTTTTTCCAGCTGGCTTCAAAAGGGGAGAGGGGGAAGGAAGGACGGCAGATCCCATACAGTCCCAGTGAGAACTTGGGCTGACACAAAAGGAAAACGAGAGACGGAGGAGAAAGGGAACGGGGACAGAAAGGTGGGGGGGGGGAAGCAGCGATGCCCCCCCGCGCCTCGCACTTACCCGGGGCGGGAGGCAGAGAGGCGGCGGGTGCCTGCTCGGAGGCTGCGGGAGAGAGGAGAACGAGAGGGAGAGAGAAGGGGGGGAAAAGCCGAGCGAGCGCGGGAGGAGGAGAGCAGGAGGCTGGATGGAGGGTGTTACTCAGATGGCAAAGCCGCGGCTCTGGCCGGCTCCGTCCCATCCCCGCGCATCCTATATGAGCGCTGGCGCCAGCTGGCCGCGACGCCGCAGACGGGCCGGGGCGCGCAGGGCCG